>NC_056748.1:828001080-828338580 GCF_019279795.1 Protopterus annectens | reverse complement strand
TTTCAACATATGCATGCTGATATATGGTTTCAAGTCTCAACCTATCCAATTCTGACAATAACGTATCCAATATTACCTTCTCCATTATTTTTCCACAACATGAAAGTAGACATAAGAATCTATATGACTCTGGATTTGTCCTACTCCACTTTCCCTTAAAGGCAGGTTTAATAAGCGCATGTCTCCAATCCTGAGGAATCTCCCCATACTTATGACCTAGTGAATAATATATATTATACAATGCCTACTCTAAAACGTGCACGCTGATTGGCCAGCCCAACCAGCGTGCCCGTTGTAAATCCCTCAATATACTAACGGAAAAAGGTCCGGTCGCCCGATCTCCGTTGCTTTTTTTTAAAACCTGTCTCGCTATGTTAAATGAGTTTAACATAGCGAGACAGCTTTAAAATAAGCAACGGAGATCTCCGTTGCTTATTTTAAAGCTGTCTCGCTATGTTAAACCCATTTAACATAGCGAGACAGTAAAAAGCAACGGAGATCTTGCTTTCTCCGTTGTTTTTGCCCACAGCTCTGATGTACTGCGTAGGCATGCGCAGTACATCAGAACTGCCGCGGAACACCAGACAGCTGCGGAAGGGCAGCAAAGAGGCATTATACAATGCCATTATTTAAGAAAAGTAATTATTTCTTTTCTTAAATAATGTCATTAATATAACAATAACCCACTTCTGGGTGTGGGTAATGCTGGATTTACCCACGGTTGTCTTTGTTTGGTCCCTCGGGCTTCGCCCTCGGGACCAAACCACACCAACCGTGGGTAAATCCAGCATTACCACCAGCGTCGGTTATTGCTATTATACAATGCCTACTCAAAAGCGTGCGCTGATTGGCCAGCCCAACCAGCGTGCCCGTTTAAATCCTCAATATACTAGCGGAAAAGGTCCGGTTGCCGGACTTTTCCGTTAGTATAAACACTGTCTCGCTATGTTAAAGAGTTTAACATAGCGACACAGATTAAAAAGCAGCGGAGATCTCCGTTGCTTTTTAAAGCTGTCTCGCTATGTTAAACTCCTTTAACATAGCGACACATGTAAAAGCAGCGGAGATCTTGCGATCTCCGTTGCTTTAAAACCTGTCTCGCTATGTTAAATGAGTTTAACATGGCGAGACAGCTTTAAAATAAGCAGCGGAGATCTCCGTTGCTTATTTTAAAGCTGTCTCGCTATGTTAAACCCATATAACATAGCGAGACAGTAAAAATGAACGGAGTTCTTGCGTTCTCCGATGCTTTTGCCACAACTCTGATGTACTGCGTAGGCATGCGCAGTACATCAGAACTGCCGCGGAACACCAGACACCTGCGGAAGGGCAGCAAAGAGGCATTATACAATGCCATTATTTAAGAAAAGTAATTATTTCTTTTCTTAAATAATGTCATTGTATAATAGCAATAACCCACGCCTGGGTGTGGATAATGCTGGATTTACCCACGGTTTTCTTTGTTTGGTCCCTCGGGCTTCGCCCTCGGGACCAAACCACGCCAACCGTGGGTAAATCCAGCATTACCCACACCCAGGCGTGGGTTATTGCTATAATAATGGTACCACAAGTTCTTGCTGAAGTGTTCACAGATTATTGTTACTATTTCCTTCTCCTCCCTGTGGTTTGTTTGGATCCAGTTTGCATAGTTGTTTTTATTTGTTATCCATTAAAGTTTATGCCAGTAGCCGTGGTGGTCTCTTTGATTTGTTTTATATTTTCACTATAATCTAATTTGATTCCAGTATCTGGGGTCACCTGGATGTCACTAGGACAACTTATCACCCCTTTTGTGAAGCCAAACTGTTTTGCATAAGATTTTGTAAATACATCTATAATCTGTTGTGTCTGAGAATACATTTTAGAATCTGCACACAGTTTATCAATTTGCATGTCTTTACTCCTTCCACATCTTATGTATCTATAAAAAGGTTTCCTATTATGCCCAATATCTTTATATAAATGTTCTTCAAAGTTTTCTTGATCTTGTCTCACACTATGCTTTATCTGTTTATCCAGCTTGTTTATTTCAGTTTTCAAAGTTGTAGTTCTAAATCTCTTCCATTTCTTAAATTTTTTTGTCTCTCACCTTAATCAGATTTCTTATTCTTATGGAAATATATCCCCGACTTTGTATGCCTAGATCTTGGTGTTAAACTTTTTGGATTTTTTGTACTCGAGTTCTCTTTCAAAACTTTTCACATTCCATCTGCAGTTTTTCCACTGAACACCTTACTCCAATACATTTAACATAGTGACCTGTTTTGTTTCCCTATAATCTGTAATTAACCTTCTGTGCATTGGTTTAGATTTTAGTTTGGCAGAATTACCTAGCAACAAATTAATCTTTATAACCCCATGATCACTGCACAACAACTTGACTTGAAGTTACAATAATTTCTTTAGGAGCACATGCAACGTCTAGTATGTTCCGTCCCCTAGTAGTTTTTTTTTTTTACAATCTGAAGCAACTGTTGTTCCTGAATATACGTTGTGAATAATTTCCTTACTAATGTTGTTGAATCAATATTATTCCAGTCTGTTTCTGGAAAATGTACGTCCCCAGCTATTATTATTCTTCCCTCCTGTGTTTCATGCAAGAAATGTATGAATTTCTCTAGGGCATCTGCACTTGACTTTGGTGGTCTATACACTCCAGTAATTGTTATATGTTCCACGGTTGTCTTTATTGTCACAGTTACACAGTCTATAGTACTGGTGTTATCACTGAACATGTAATAGTCACAGGTTTCATAATTATCTTGAATCCCTATCATAACACCTCTACCTGATTTTTGGTTAGAATGCCTATTACAATAAAAACATTTATACCCTGACAGAACTGGTTTCCAGTCATTATTCTTTAACTATGTTTCACAAACAATAACATCAGTCTTGTGGGAATGTAGCAAATTTTTCCAATAAAAAAACTTTATTATTAATGCTCCTTGCATTAACAACCATCAGAGATGCATCAAATGTTACTATCTGTGAAATGTAAAATTTTCAACCTGGCAAAAATCCTGCCTAGTGTTTGTCAAATATTGCAAAATATCTGCTGCAAAATTTTTTTAAAACAGGACATTTTCTTTATGTAGGTATTTACTCCCAAAAATCTTTTCATTCACAGTGACATGACTATCCTTTCTATACTTGATTTGTGAGAAATACAGCTAAAGCTATTGCTTATCCAGTATCCATACTTATAAACAGAACCATAAAAGAAGGAACCATTCCTGATATCTGGAAAATCTCCCACATTATCCCCTTACACAAAGGTGGTAACTCCAATGATTATTCCAATTATAGGCCTATAGCTCTCTTATCTCCCTTAGCAAAAGTTATGGAGAAATGCATTCACCATCAACTAATTAACCACTTAACCCTACATAATATACTAGCTAACTGTCAGCATGGCTTCAGGCCATTCCATAGTACCACCACAGCTCTCCTATCTTTCACCGACTCCATCAATAAAAACCGTAATAACAACATCTTCTCATCAGCCCTCTTTATTGATCTGTCAAAAGCTTTTGATATGGTCAACCACCCCCCTACTCTTAAAAATGCTTGAATCCCTTTCTCTAGACTCCAAGGCTGATCTCTGGTTCACATCCTACCTTACCAACAGGCAACAAGCAGTCCTCTGGGAGAATAATCTATCTGCCCTCCTGCCAGTCTCCCTCAGAGTCCCACAGGGCTCCATTCTAGGTCCACTTTTATTCTCCTTATTCATCAATGACCTGCACTTAACAATCCCTCAAGCTACCTGCATACAATATGCAGATGATTCCATGCTCATATGCTCGGCCAACTCCACATCCAAACTACAATCTCTAACCCAGACAGTATTTAACGCAGTAGAGACTTCATTCTTAAAATGCTGCTTCCTTTTGAACACTAAAAAAAAAAAACTACTACTCTTCACACCTAACAGTAAGTCACCCCTATAAATTTCTCTATCAAATTGAATAATGGCACACTTATAACCTCCGACTCTTCCACCAAACTGCTAGGAATCATAATTGACAGTAACCTTACCTTTGATAACCACATAAATAACACTATTAAAACCGTAAATAGAAAATTGGGCTCTCTATACAGAATAAAACCCTTCTTAACACCAACAGCCAGAACTACAATTGCCCACTCTCATCTAATCTCAACTCTACACTATTCTTCCCCCATTTATACTAACCTAAAGAAAAACAATCTTGCTAAATTAGCCAACTCTTATAACAATATTGCCAAATTTGACACTGGAAACCCATTTAGAACACACCACTGTCTGAACCTACAGCAGCTAGACTGGCTCGAATTAAAAAACATCTTGATACTTTCCCAACTTACCATTGTCCATAGGATTTTCTACCAACCTAACAACACACCTATACTTTCTAACCTTATTACCCCCTATACAAACCTCAATTCCTTACGCTCTTCCACCAAACTACTGGCTACCATAAGCAAGTCCAATAACTTGGCAGGTGACTCCTTGTTTTCTAATACCGCTGGAAAATATTGGAACCTGTTACCAACAGATCTAACTTTACTTCCCTCCTTACCACTCTAAACAAAGTCTCAAGTAACATCTTAAAACAAAATGGTTATGTCCTTGCTGCTACCCTGACTAATTCTCTGCTTTAGCTATTGCCATATCTCTTTACTGCCTCCTCCGCTAATTAATTACTTTTTTTTTCTCCTTAGAAAGTAATAACTGTCTTAATTTATTCTTACAACTAGGAACTGAGATGAATGAAATTGTGTATGTACTGTAAGCTACCTCATATATCTTTATGAATGTGTGTCTTATCCTTTTAGGTATTAGTGTCATAAATAGTATTATCTCTTTAGCTAATGCTCTTTAATTTTTACTTTTTTTTTAACATATTTTTCATTTATATTAATGTAGAAAATCCTTTATGTTGTGTTGCTCAAATAAGAATGAATTCTTTTTAACTAGCAAATACTCTGTTATTTTTAACATAATTTTTCTTTCATAATTGTAATGTGAATTTTTTTATGTTACTTTTGGAGCTTTTCTCCCTGGGTCTCTGCTGAAAATGGAAATATATCCAGTTGGACTATCCCGGTTAACAAATGTAAACTAAAATAAATAAATAAATAAAATACGTCCTATCACCAGTATAAGCTATACTATCTAAAAGGGCTGTCAGTTCCCTACTAACAGTCAGAGAATCCTTGCAGATGAGATCATTTGTACTGACATGAATAAAACAGATCTGTACTTCCTTACATGGGTCTAATATTAGTTTGTCGAAATCACATTCCAGCGAACACCTAATCATTGACCCTCATACATCAAAATTCATTTCAGCGATTCGCTGAATTTACCAAGGTCAAGGAAATACTTGCCCTACAGCACAACTTTGCCCTTTTCCCCACTATAGTGCGATCTCAGAGTTGATATATATATAGTTAGGAGGGTATGGGGGGGCAAAGCCCCTCACTTGGGTGGGTTTCATTTGCTTAACTGTTGGTCCTTTGTGCTGTAGAGCAAACATTTCCTTACCCTCGGTAAATTCAGCAAACTGCAGAAATGATTTTCACTGAATTAGGGTCGATGATTAGGTGTTCACTGCAATGCAATTTCGGCAAACTAATATAGAACCCCCCGTACATTAAGGTGTTCCATAGCTTGTCTCACATCTTCTATTTTTGTTTCTGACAGACATAACACTATTTGATGTTCATGATCTTCCCTGCATATATAAGTATTAGTTCCTCTAATAATTGAATATTTTAACTCATTACAACAGAGTGATTCCTGCAGGTGCTTCTACAGTTACCTCCTACTGATGCCTGTAGATGTCAAATATTGCTGGTTCATATTTGCATCAATAATTCCAAAACCATGCTATGTACAAGGTTTTAAAATATTTCTTCTTAAAGCTTACACCATGGCAAACACAACTGCATTAATATTTGACCTCTGTCTAGTGCTGGTAAATGGATATTAGCTGTTGTTTTTACAACATTCATTTATACAGATACAATTTTCACATTTTTATAAATATCTCAACAACCAATTAACAGAGACAGAACTCACTGGCCTCATATGAAAGCTCTCGGTTAGATGAATAAAATGCTGCTACCAGTATGTGTGTAACCTTGAGCGGTTGTTGGGATATTGTAAGCCATATACAAAGTATTACAAACATAATAGTTACTGTTTTACTGTGCCTTATAAAACTCAGTTTAAGACCTAGAACTTAAATATTACTACCACTATAAAAATACTATGTGCTGAAGAGTTTGCCATTTATACTTCTTTACTAACCCTTATGGTTCCAAAGGTATGATCATTTGTTTGAAATGTGAGGACATAATCTGATTCTGTCAAAAGGCTTAGGCTCCGCCCATTGGAGGCTACAGTTCAAACTCTCTGATCTCCATTGGAGTGAATGAGTTATCAAGCCTGTGAGCATTAAAGAAAATCTTTCCATGGTTTGCAAATAAGAAGAGAGATGGCCTTCTACCCATAGTCAGTGAGTACAGAACTATACATCTTTCCTTTTTAAATGGTCTTAAGAATCAGAAGTAGCTAGATTACAATTTTCTTCTTACCTTAGCTGTGGTAGGACCAGACAGCTGTTAAATATTGTTTTTAATGCCACCTGACTTTTCAAAAAATTTTATTTTACATTCCTCTCTGTGAGTGTACCTTTCTTTATGTATGCAGGAAGAAAACACCACTATGATACTTATATCTAAGCAGTGTTTTCTTCAGAAGTTAGATATCAATAGTTCTCGTTCACCTTTTTTTTTGCAATTAGCATTATTTATATGGGTCTGTATTACGAACGTGAAAAAACGTATGAGCAAACACGAAGATGTGTACCCGTTTTGTGCAAAGTATGGAAATCCAGAACGTACAAAACCGCAAATTCCGAAATTTCGATTTGTTTTGGTTGGCCTGTCTGCAGTATAGCTCCGTAAGGTAAGTGTGCGATAGATAGGACTTTAGTGTTAGGATTTGGGTTAAAGTAAGTGTATAGATAGGTAATGTATGTAAGGTTTAGTGTAGTGTTAGAAGTAGGGTTATTTTTAGTGCATGTATATGTATTGTTTATTTTGTTTGAGTGTATGTCTGTAGGGGAATTTGCAGTAGTTACGGACTTTAGGGTTAGGGAGGGGTTACAGATAGTGCATAGATAGTTGTGTATGTGGGTTTAGTGTAGTGTTGGAGTTAGGGTTTTATTAAATGTATGTATGTGGATTATTTTGTTTGGGTGTATGTGTGTAGGGGACGTGTGCGATAGTTACGGACCTTAGGGTTAGGGAGGGGTTAAGGATAGTGCATAGTTAGTTTTGTATGTGGGGTTTAGTGTAGGGTTAGAGGTAGGGTTTTGGTGCATTACCTTAGGTTAGAAGTAGGGTTTGGTTAGTGTATGTGTGTGGTTTATTTATTTTCTTTGGGTAGGTAGTATGCAGTGAGTGGTGGGGTTGGCCGACTATGACAGTTCGATAATTTTTTTCGTGGTTTAGTGCGTTCGGGATTTTCGCGTTTCGCGGTATAGGTGTTGACGTTTAGGTATTCGGGAATAGGGTTTTTCACTTTGGTAATATAGACCCATTTATATCAGTAAGCACCTAACCAGAAACTTCTGAGATAAAATAAAAAAAAATATCTTCCTTAAACAAATTAGACAATGCTGTTTACAAATTAAATATACAAAGGGTACTTGCATATTATCACAACCACATTTTTGCGGTTGCAAAATTTGAATACTAGAAAGGAAATGAGTGTAGGAAACACCACAAAGTGTTTTGGTACCTCGTTACTACTAAGGAATACCTTTGGATTACCTTAACAATGACAAATAACTGAACAATTACACCTTGTTTTGCATGCATTACACACACACATTTGACTTGACATGGCTGCTGTCTTACTAATGAAAGGAATGTTTGCACTGTGAGGAAAGAATCCTAAGAATAAAAAGACAGACATAGGAATCATGCTTTTGGTAAACTATTTATTTCTGACAAGTTGTGAACATGATTGAAAATATCCCTTTCAATGTCAAATTTGCAGTAACTGAAGCTTTTCTAAAGGGGAGGGTGGATTATGTGAACAGCTTATTCTGGGGTTGGTATGCAATCTCTGGAGCATGAATACACTTTATGAAATCCACACAGACCAAAGAGGCATGCACTGTTTTAAGAGTGTTAACCTGCGCAAGTAACAGGTATTTTGTTCCTCCACACTCATGATGAGGGTGGCATTTTTTTTCAAAGTCTTTTTAAACCAGCATTTATAAAAATGTCAGAGGTGCATGTAGGTTGTTGTTTTTCCTCTCTTAGGCATTAAGAAGGGTCAGAAGCAGCAGTCACCATCGTGAGTGCTGTATTCATTGCCTGACGTCAGTAAAACATGCTACCCACTTCCTTATTTCATTCTTATTCCTCTTCCAAGCCCATCACTAATATCCCAGAAGACTTAGCAGTTTTGCTTGCCCTTTTAAACAACAGAGATTTGAGTGAAACAAGAGCAACTATCGCAACCGTAAAAATGTAGTTGTGATCATAAGTAAGTACCATACAAAGAAACCAACCAAACACGAAAGGCAGACACACAAACTTAGAATCCAAAAACCAAATCGAGCAGGAAATATGTGGAAAAAAACAATTTAATATTGTAAGCGCTTTCGGAAAGAGACTGTGCTTTTCCTTCTTCAGACCTAGAACACTCACATTCAAATGCTTATAAAAGAAACAGCAAATATCAATTAATTAATTAATTAGGATAAAAAGTCAAATTTTAAAGAAACAGACTCTGTTGTTTAAACTTTTCCAAAAAGTTGCAGCCAGAAACAGTACTATACAATCCTGCTGAACCACCCTTGGATATCAGGAATCCATACCAACCTACATTCATACATTTTAAATACAAATCTAAAATACCAGTTAGTTAATTTTTAGCAAGTAATTATACAACTAAAATAACTATTTTAAAAACAGAAATAAATATATGTGTTAAATACAAGAGGAAGATCCCAAATAAAAAACAAGAAACAAATTCCATTTTCTAACTTCATCTTTTTAAGGCCAAAAGCCTTAAGAAACATTTGATCGAAACTGTTTCATTCAAACCTGGGGGCAAGTATGCTGCAGTGGAAATTTGCCATCTTAGTTCTTCAATTTCTAGGTTAATTTGCCAAGGGCCACCTCTCAAATCTGTACTTATATGTTTTAAAACTGAAAACTTAAAGGAGTGGTCCGAAAAATCAGCTATGTGCCTAGCCAATGCATTAGTTGTGTCCTTCCTGCTAATAGCATACATATGTTCATAAATGCGTTGTCTTAGCTTTCTCTCGGTCTTACCGATATAGAAAGCTTTACAACCTTGGCAACTAGCACAATACACCACTCCCTTAGTGTCACATGAAAATTTGCCCTTGATTTTATATGGCCTGTCCCTGATATTAAATTGGTATTTGTTTTTTTTTTCTTTCATTTGTTTCTTGTTTTTTATTTGGGATCTTCCTCTTGTATTTAACACATATATTTATTTCTGTTTTTAAAATAGTTATTTTAGTTGTATAATTACTTGCTAAAAATTAACTAACTGGTATTTTAGATTTGTATTTAAAATGTATGAATGTAGGTTGGTATGGATTCCTGATATCCAAGGGTGGTTCAGCAGGATTGTATAGTACTGTTTCTGGCTGCAACTTTTTGGAAAAGTTTAAACAACAGAGTCTGTTTCTTTAAAATTTGACTTTTTATCCTAATTAATTAATTAATTGATATTTGCTGTTTCTTTTATAAGCATTTGAATGTGAGTGTTCTAGGTCTGAAGAAGGAAAAGCACAGTCTCTTTCCGAAAGCGCTTACAATATTAAATTGTTTTTTTCCACATATTTCCTGCTCGATTTGGTTTTTGGATTCTAACCATACAAAGAAAGGTATACTCACAGAGAGGAATGTAAAATAAAAAGTTTTGAAAAGTCAGATGACATAAAAAAACTGTTTAACAGTTGTCTAGCACTACCACACTACTGCCTGAAGATAACTGTAATCTGGTTACCACCGATTCTTATAACCATTTGAAAACAAAAGATTTATAATCATGTATTCACTGACTATGGTCAGAAGTCCATCTCTACTATTTAAGGAACTAACTGAATTCCTAATCATGGAAAACAAAAAGTTTTTCAGGTAAACGGAAGATGCTTCTTTATTTTGCTAAACTTACCATAATGCATGTATGCAGTACATGTTTATTCACAGTATATGTTGTTTGACCTCTAAGTACCATGACTACCTACTGTAACAACCTAAACAGCACTGAAGTAGTAACAGTGCCTCTGCTGGTAAATATCATGATTAGCCATTCCGCAAAGGTTTGTTTATTGCAGACTAAATCCCATACACCCCACTGGATACATATTTCAAAACTTAAACTGATCTTCCAATTTAGTTACTTATTTATTTTACATTTGTTTACTGGGAAAGTCTGACTGGGCAGGTACCCATTTTCAGCGGATGCCCGGGGAGAAAGGCTCCACACAGAACAAAACTTTTAATACAATAACATACATGACATAAGTTTGCTGCAATATATACAGTAACAGAAATGCGTAGATGCAGCTAGAGATGTAGCTCTCAACATATAAAACACAACATACGAGACTTACAGATACAAATTTTCAAATAAAAGTACAGTGTTTAAAAACACAGGGAACATTTCAAGTTGAAGCATTTCTAGGCAGTAACTATACTAATGCGCACTGTGATTAGAGGTAGTACTAATGGTGTATCCTACTGATATTCCTATTAGTTATTTGGGACACAGTAGAGCGAAAAGAGGGGAAATAGTTAGCCTGGGCTGTAACATGGGCATAACCATATGGTAGCCAAGTGGTTTTTGAGAAGTTTTTTAAAAATCTGATTAGGAGGAAGAGCATTCCAGGCTTTTGCAATGTGTGAGGAGTAAAGGGAATCACCGGCAGTGTTGGTGGACTTGGAGATCTGTAGGGGAGATTTATTAGCTGTGTGGAGAGGACAATTGTTGAAGTAGGGCTGTGTAATATGTGATAGGGCAGCAGTTTTATCTGGCTGGTACAATAGTTTATGGGCCATGGTTAACTGGTTATAAGTCAATAGCTGAGAGTTCTAACCAGGACAGTTTTTTAAAGCAAGACAGTGGTGAGTTCCATTCATGGAGTTGGTTGCAAATGTTGCTATTTTGTTATAGCATGTGTCTAATTTGTTTAAGTCAGTTTTTTTAAGATTAGTTAGAATGGGGGCGCTGTAAAAAAGCACTGACATAAAGTGGGTTCTAGCAATGGTTACTCTGGTGGAGGCTGTAAGGAAACTTTTGTTCCTCTAAAGCATTCTCATCTTTCTGTGGGTTTTCTTAACTGTCGGTGGTATGTGGAGGTCAAAACTGAGCTTGTTATCAATTGTTATGCCAAGTAGCTTAGCTTGAGATTCGGGAGTAATGATGGTATTGTTACTGGAGGTGATATGGAAGGTGGGTGGAGGGTTTGAGTGACGAGTGGGGTGGAATATCATGAGTTTGGTTTTATTGGGAGTCAGTATTAACTGTGAATTGGCTAACCAGATTTCTGTTTCACTAAAGGACTTTTTTTTTATTGCATCTTGGAGCTGTTGCATGGATTTTGCTGTGCATATAAGTGTTGTATCATCTGCACATTGGATTATGGAGGCTTTGGAGGTGGCAGTGTTTAGGTCATTGGTGAATATAATGAAGAGGAGAGGTCCAAGTATGGATCCTTGTGGTACACCTAATGCAACCAATATTATTGTCCTAAATACTCGTTCACATTACTCCTTAATAGTACAAAACTATTTCCACTGCCAGTAGGAATATGGGATACTACTCAAACACATGTATAAAAAATGGAGAGTAGAGAAAAATATGGAAATAATAAGCACATTATCAAAGAGATGGTGCAAAATCTGCACTCTTTAACGAACTGTATTGAAAATTTCTACTCAACAAGGTAATTTATTTTTGCTTCTGAATAATGGAGCTGTAAGATGTGTGTCCTTTTTCTTTAAATTACTGATGCCACTAGTATGTCAGTCATGTATTCGGCCTTTCCTTGTATTAGTCAGTTTCAAAAATAATCTGGGGGGTGTTAAAAAAATTGTGAGAGAAGGGGTAAAGCAAGCATGAAACTATGGACATGTCTTTAAAAGGTACATCCTGTGCAGGGGGTAAATCAGGCCTGAAAATAAGTATGTCCTTTCAAAATAAGGACAGCTGAGAGGTCTGAACAACGATGCCAGTTGCTCTCACATAAGCAACATGGACTGTTGCCCAGTCAAAGTACCATAACTGCCATCTGCTCCCTAACAGATGAAATATTACAAAACGCAGCCAAAGGGAACCTCAACAGACATTCAGTCTCATCAATCACCTTTTTCATCTCAGCACCCTTACAAGTATCAGCATTAGCCCAGATTCCTTCCACTGGTTTCAAAACTTTTTTCGTAACACACACTTCAAAGTAAATACATACATACAACTATTTCAAGCACTGGCAATAATGCCTTTCTAGCGTGAAATATACCAAAACAGTTGTTCCCATAGTAATTGCCCATGCTGTTCTTAAAAACTTCTAAATTTTAATGTAATTTAGTAGTGTATTTCATGTATTAGCTACTCTCTCAGAGAAACAATTAGTACACTTCTTAGTCCCATAGAATCTTCTACATAAGCTGTCTGATCATACGATCATAGGAGGTTACTTGGCTATCGACCCGGAGGTCATTTCAAGCCTAGCCATTTCATCCCAATGTAATACCATAAATATTCTAGTCATTACCCAGGATTGTATTTAGTAATGACTGCCCAGTTCCAGGAGGGTTGTGGGCGCTATTCCTGGTATGAATTTATGGTGCCCCATCCACTCGTCCAGGTTCCTTTTGAACAGTGTCATAGACGTACTCTGCTTTACATGAACTGGCACCCTATTCCAAACATATGCCAGTCACTGGGAGACAAACTTGTCCCTCCAGCATGTCCTTTTCAAGTTACAGGCCATATTTAGGTCCCTAGAATAGGTAAGCTCTAGTCCTGTCTGATTTACAGATGTGCAGCAAATTCATTACGTTTGGGTCGAAGACTTCTCGGTAAGCCAGGCATAAGTCTCCCCTTGAGAAGTCTATATGATACAGTGTATAGTGACAGGGACTTTGGTCAGTATGGTACATGTCAAAAGGGGCATTATACTCGATTATGGGCCCAATTAGTGATAAGTATAGTAGGATTATAACCTCCTTTTCTCTAGAGGCTATGCCTATGCCTTTGCTAATCAAATGTGCTACGTAGAAAGCCTTCCTTAACACAGTAGATACATGGTGGTCAAAGGTAAGGTCACAGTCTACTTGTGACCCCAGATCCCTTACCACTTCGCAGGTACATAGGGTATTGTTGTTAATTTGATAGCATGAATGGACATTGGTTTTCCTAAAGGGAATGATAATGTATTTCTTTGTATTTAGTTTGAGAACATGACTAAGTCACCAGTTGTTGGTCTGTGTAAGATGCTCCTGACGTATAGTGACATCATTTGGAGATTCGGTAATTGCACCCAGTTTGCAATAGTCCGCACACCTGGTCAGCCACACCCCCTTAGTTTTGGCCTGAACTTCAGAGAACTATATACCAAACATTAGGGGGTCCAGCACTGACCCTTGTGGCACCCCACTGGTGACAGGTCTACTGGTTGATGTGGAGTCACCCACTATGATAAAAGTGTGACTGGTTTGTGAGCCAGTTGGCAACCCATCTTTGGCCACATTGAGGTATGCTGTGTACACAGATTTGTTTTCGTTGACGGCCCTGGTCACATTTTTGAAGAAATCCATCAGGTTTAACAGGCAGGATCTGCCCTTAATGAAGCCGAATTGGGTCTGATCCAGGGTTAGGAGGTCACCTATGTCTTTATTTATGAGGTCCAGAATTACAGATGAGGCTGGTCATACTCATGGGTCTTTAATTTCCCAGGTCTCCTGCAAAGCCACGTTTGTGAAGGGGAATAACTGTTACTGTTCTCCATTCTGCAGGAACATAGCCTGTGGTTAGGCTGTGAATGAATAGGGTACTTAATGGTGATGCTAGTTTATGTTTGTTTATTTATTTAGAAGACAGCCTGGGGTGCTGTCTGGTCCCATGGAAGCTGTATTTTTTGCTTTAGACAAGGCTTTAATGACCTGCTCTTCAGATATGTATGGTGGGGGAGAAGTTGGGACAAGGTTTGTGATAAGTTTGGAGGGGATAAGGCAGTGAAATTTCTGACAAATCTGTCTTCCAGCAGGTTTGCTATCGCTGAGGCATCAGTGTATGTGATACTGTTAGTCACTAGTTTGGCACATGCTTGGTTCCTACCTTTTAGACTGTGTACATAGCTGGAAAAGGTTATGATTATCCTTGGCTGTGATTTCTAAGATTTTCTTGAAGTTACCCTTTGAGGATTTAACATGTTGTCTTATTTGCCTGTTGAGGCTGCGGAGGGTGCTTTTCCACTGTTACGGCCTCGCCTTAACAACCTTTTGCATTTGTTGTAACGTTTGTGGATACTGGAAGTCCACCAGGGCAGCTTGTTTTTACTTGGGGCTCTGGCTTTGATTCTCTCTGGAACAGCCAAGTCTATACACTTATACAAGTGAATGTACAGGGCTTTAGTGTAAGCTTTGGTGTAGTTACCACTTCCAGCTGGAGGTAGGGCTTGGAAAGCATTTACACCTTTATCTAGGAGAGTACAGTCTGCCTTGTTGAAGTTTTTTAGTCTGACTTCACCCTTTGTGAGTTCTGGCATTACTGCCAGTTCGAAGGTGACTGATTTATGGTCAGATTTAACTAATGAGGGTCCAACAGTCATGGTGGTGCAGTTGTTTGTCATGTTAGCGAGGACCAGATCTAGTATGTTTGTTCCTCTTGTTGGGGTTTGAACAGTTTGTTCCAAGGCATTCAATTTATCAAAGTCAAATAACTTTTGCACTAGTGAGTTCGGGGTAGAGTAGGTTTCCCAATTGATGGTGGGACAACTGAAGACCACCATGACCAGAGTGTTTGGCAATATTTGGATTGACTCCAGTTTGGTCAAGCAGACCTCATGCACATCATGATCCATGGAGGGAAATCTATAACTAGCTATGACTTGAATGGGGGTCTTACCCACAGTAATCTGAACTTGGAGTAACTCCATGGAGTTTTCCTGTCTAACTAGACAGGTGGTGAATTTATCGCTAACAGATAGAAACACCACCTCCTTTGATTCTCACACATTCATTTTGCAGTCTGAAGGTATGGAAGAAATTGTAGCCTTGCAAGGCTGGGGTACTCTGAGGCCTTGAACCAGGTTTCTGTGAGTGCACAGACATATACATCCTCCAGTGAGAGGAGTGCTTCCAAGGTGTGCAGTCTGTGGTTTAAGCTCCTAGCATTTAGCAGCATAACCTTTATTTTATGATTGGCAAATTTCATATTGGCAATTTTGTTTTTAGGACCGTGCCTAAAAAAGGCAATATGGGGAGGCAAGAACCTTTGCCAGCATCCAAAAGCCTAGTGGTGCCAGGTGCAAACCGTCTCTGGCAAAGCCACAAGGTTTGTCAACCATATCATCCCAGGCTGACAGAAACTGGATCCCCTTGGAATGACACCAAAAACTAAGCCAATTATTGAAAAGGATCATTTTTTGTTTATAGTGTGGTATCATTCTAGGTGAGGGCAATATGCTTCTCAAGCCTAGAGACATACTTGCCTGGGACACATATTCAGAGTTCAATCATGTCACTCATCATATAGTCCAGTGAGGTATGTCTCAGGTCATTCATTCCAATATGAGCTATGACAGAGTCAGATAGATGTAGATAGATGAGGCAGATGTTGCTGAGAGACCTGAGTGCATGCATGATCTGAAGAATCCTGGCACCAGAGAGGCAGCTGACTGTGACATTATGCTTATCTAATCTGGGGAGTGGGACATCTGTGTGTCTCACTATGGAATCTCCAGTGTTAAGTAAATTTGTTTTATGAGTGTTACGCCTTAAGGGCTTAGCAGGTGAGACACTGGTGTTGTTGTGTGCCTTGGTAGCAGTCTTGTGTTTTGGAGGTCTCTGGTGTTTCGGTAAGTTTTCTGAGAGAACCTCCTCATATGTTCATTTATGTGTTGGATGCGTTACAAAGACCTGCATCTGGAGCATTTCTCCCCCAGGCCTCTGCTGAAAATTGGCTTTGTTCCAAGTTGGACTTTCCCGGTTAACAAATGTTAAAATAAAAAATAAAATAAACTATGTGTATGAGTAGTGGTATTATGTGCATGAATAGTGGTCGGTGAGTTGACAGCCTCTTCAGTGTCACTGTTTCGAGTGTGAGACAGCAGGGATTTAAGATTGTTGGTGCAGTTACATCTCTCACACTCTGTACTACAGTGAGTTATTACTAGAGGGTTATCAGTGTGTATGAGGCAGTTGCTACACTGCCTCAGGAGACCCAAGTCAACAAGGCTGGCAGGAGAAACAGGGGTAGTTCGACTGTCCATAATGCTAGGTTTAAAGAACTGTTATCACAAAGGGGGTGCTTTCAGGACTGATCTAGGAGGTGCTCTATGGATGGGTGTTTCTGACAGGGTTTTTGGCTGGTAGTTTAATAAGTCACAGCTCACAAGCAATACTTCTTAGACTGGAGCTGTACTAAAGATGAGGACTACATTAATGTACTACAGCTGTATCTAAGGGAAAACGTGTTGAAATGATTTGTCCGGCTATGGTGCACAATTGCACGGTAGTGCACAGTGCTGTGTGATGTTTAAAGAAGCAGAAATGCACTCAAACACAGGGCTTAAATAACAGAAGCTAAAAAGTTAAAAAAAAATTTAAAACGTTCAAAATAACCAGTAAGGGTGTTTACTCCAAGCCCAGGTTCCAATCAGCACACTTCTCTCACAAGGGTGCAGAAGGGCCTCTTCTAATCAAAGATGGCTTGGAAAATGTGCTCAGAATACAATAGCCACTACAAACAGACCCAGCTGCAGCAAACCTCTTTTTGGACTATGCTACAGCTGCTAGCTACACCAATTTAGGCAGGAAACAGTAAAAAATTATTTAAACAGCAGAAAAACAACAGTGAGACACAAACTGATTTAAACAGCAGAAAAACAGCAAGGAGACACTAGAGAATGTTTTAAACACGATGATTCTCTACTACTTTTTGATAACCCCAATCTCTCTCAGGGGTAGTGGTCTCTAAATGCCCTATAAACCTGAATGAGGTCTCCTCTTAAACATTTACAGGAGAAAGTATATAGATTCAGATATTTTAGTCTTTCATAAAAACTTACATTTTCACATCCATGGATTCCTTTGGTATACTTTCGCTGTACTCTTTCCAGTTTATTCATGCTTGTTTTTTTATAAGGCTTTCACATGGTTATTCCATACTCAAGTTTGGGTCCAATGTAACTAAAAAAACATTTCATTTTTCCTAGGCTTTATATATCTTTTTATGCAACCTACACTGGTTGATATGATTAGAAAAATTGAAAGCTGGATGTACCCAGATACTTACATGAATCTACAGTTTCATTTCAATCACTGTGTGCTGTATTAAATATTTGCCTTTCAATTTATGACTCCCAAATCTCATATGCTTAGTTTTTGAGATATTTATCAGATTATTATTCTCCTGTGCCCACATGGTCAATTTAGCCAAGTTCTTTCACAGACATGCCCTATCTGTAACACATGCAATCGGTTTACCCAATTTCAAGTCGTTTGCATACAGACTGTAGAACACCTCAGATGAAAAAGATAAACTGAAAGGTACATCTAAACAAGTATGGGCATATGACAGAGCCCTGTGGGACACCCTGACTGTAACCTCAAATTGTACCTGTCCGATTGCTGGATATTTGTCATGTCCTATTTGTAGCCATGCAGCTATCCATTTTATCAAAAGAACATCAATACCTAGTTGTTCTAATTTATTGATCAGTCTTTTGTGTATGACCCTATCAAATGCTTAAGTTAAATCTATATAAATTACATCACAGAACAATTTTTTCATTCATGGTTGTTATTATATTGTTATAGAACATCATGCTAAGGTGGAAATACTTCTGTTTTCAACATATGCCTGCTGATATGTGGTTTCATGTCCCACACTTCCCAGTTCCCACAATAATTTATCCAAAAAAACCTTCTCCATTACTTTTCCAAAATATGAAAATAAACATATCGGGCTGTATGACTCTGGGTTTGCCCTACTTCCCTTTCCCTTAAAGACAAGTTTAACAAGTGCATGTCTACAGTCTTGAAGAATCTCACCATATTTGTACAACCTAGTAAATAACAGATATAATGGTATAGTAAGTTCATGCCAAAGTGTTCTCAAGATATAGCACTAACTCAGTGTCCTCCCTCTGCTTTGTTTGGATCCAGTTTGTGTAGTTTTTATCAACAGAAACTAATCTGATTTCAGTATCTGAGGTTACGTGGATTCATCCCTTTGTGGAGCCAAACTGCTTTCTATAAGATTTTATAAATATATCTATAATCTGCATGCCTAAGAATACATTTTAGAGTCTACACAGGGTTTATCAATCTGCATTTGTTTACTCCTACCACATCCTACTATTATCAGTATCTTTATATACATTTTCTTCACATTTTTCTTGATGTTGTCTCACACTATGTTTAATTTGTCTGTCTAGCTTGTTTATTTCAGTTTTCAAAGTTGTAGTTCGACTTCTTTTCCATTTCTTATAATTTTTGTCTCTCATCTTAATTAAGAATCTTGTTCTTACGGAAATATATCCTCCTGAAGTTGCATCCCTAGATACTGATGTTAAACATTTTTTTGATTTTTTTTGCATTCAGTTTCTCTTTCAAAACTTTTCATATTCCTTTTGTATTTTTCCACTGAATGTATCACTCAGATTAGTTTTACATAGTAACTGTTTTGCTTCATATAATCTGCTATTAATCTTCTCTACATTGATTTAGATTTCTGTTTGGAAGAATTATTTCGGGAACACAAGCAATTTCTAGTATGTTCCATTCCCTGGTAGGCTTTTTTTGCAATTTGTAGCAATTGTTGTTCCTAAACATACAACATAAATAATGTCTTTACTAATGCTGTTGAATAAATATTATTCCATTCTGTTTCTGGTAAATTTAAGTCCGCAAACAGTATTATTCTTCCCTGCTATACAAGAAATCTATGATTTGCTCTAGATCATCAGCGCTTGACTTCAGTGGTCTATACACTCCAACAATTGTTATATGTTACAGGGTTGTCTTAACATCAATACTGTATATTTTAGAATAGTGACAGTAATCAATGAACATGTAATAATTACATGCCTCATAACAATCTTTAACCATAAGAAAAAAAAAAACTATGACAATTCCCAGCTTCATAAAAGTGCTCATCATGGTACCATCCTCTCTCCTTTCCTCTCCTCTATCCTTACCAACACACCCTGACCTTCTACAACCCCCACCCAAATATACTTATGCAGATGACATGGTCATCTACAAGTCAAATCCTTCTCCTCTAATATCCAGTTTCATCTTCAACCAGATTAACACTCATTTCACAAATGGCTGATCCAACATAACCTTCTACTTAACCCATCAAAAACAAAATTAATGCTTTTTAGAACTCATCACAGACTTTCAAACACACTCAGTCTCTCATTTGCTGATTTTTGTGATCTAAACAGCACCTCCACTGGGGCTGCCGCTTCCTTCTGATATCTACAACCCTGGATTGATCCTGTTTTGAACTTCCATACACATGCTGAAATGTAGCAAACTTTAAGGGTATCTTATATCAGTTACACTGCTGTATTTATTCCCATGAGCTGCAATGTTACAATAACTGTCATAGTATATATCTACCTTAACTTAGTCAAACAAAAGAGCTCAGCAGTTGAAGCCACAATCTAGAAGCTGTTCTGTACCTTACATGCAACTACAGTTTTTCTTTCCTTAGTTCACTGGTGCTCATGAATACCCATAAAAGTTTCTTCTTATTATATTCCATGTGTTTTTGTACAGTAAAGCATATAGAAAGTAATTAAATATATAAAGGAGGACTACATAGTCTGGCCGATTTTCTAATTGTTTATAGGCGGTGGAAGTGTGCTGGTTTGCTTTACTTCATTTCCACATCATCTCCATAATCTCCAACCACCCCATCCGTCTCCTCTGCTTAATTACAGTCCTAATCACACCCTCAATGCCACCCACTTAAACAAACAAAAGAAAACTAAATATCTGAAAGACAAACTAATTTCTCAACTACAAGATCAACAAACTCACAAAACTAGTTTTCTATAATGCACCTACAACCACAATCATGAAACATTTAAAAAATTAAAATACATTCCTAATAGCAACTACAAAGTCATCCAAACAAGTACCATAACTTACCTGACAACCTGATATCTCAATCAAATAAAACCTAAGAAATCATAACCTGTGCAAGAACCCTACATACCATTGCAAATTCCAATTCCAAATACAGTCTTAAACACAGTGCAATACATTTAGCATATCTCCTTCTCCTAGTTATGCAAAAAAAGCCTGATTCACCTACACCTATCACAACGTAAGCAGAACAAACTAGGACAAACCTCTCAAAAATCAAAACACAGGGACCCCAAACAAATCATAGCAATACAAAAGGCCACTAGAAGACTTATATAAATGCAAGAAGCATTAGCAGCAAGATTCATGAATTACAAGCTTAATATATATATATTAGCCACTTCTGAAATTTGGATAAAGCCACATACCCACCATTTATAGAAAAAAGTAGGACAGAATGATCAATAGGGGCTGCGCTACTCATAACAACAATGCAATATATGATCAAATTAAATCACTGGAAGTGAATATATCTATTATACAAGGGAATCCTTCCAAGTATCTGATATATTAAAGGAAATTTAAAAAGAAGACATTGGTTGTGTTTGCTTGAAACAAGACAAAGAATTAAACCTCCTTGCAGAATCACAAACTTGGTTACATTATAATTGTACTGGTAAAATGCTACTTCTCAGCATGTCTACATGTCACAGAATCTTACAGTAATAGACAACCTCAATAATAACATTCAAACACTTCACTTCACCAACCTCATAACTTCCTTAATTTACTTGAATGGATTCTTACCAAAGAGACACAAAATTACATTAGTATTGAAGTATATTACCCCATATCATCACAGCGAACAACTCAATTTGCACTACGTGAAAAATTAAAAATCAACTAGAAAAACTAAAACTGAGGCACATATGTTAAGAAACCACAGGCATTGACTGCACTTGCCTAAAACAAAAACATCACTCATGATACTTTTCAAATATTTTATAATTGCCTGCTAGTCTTATTGGATAAATATGCTCTTTAAAAAGCATGCAAATAAAAAACTTGACTCTGACTTAAACAAAAAAATATGAGAAGTCATGAAAACCTATGAAAAGGCATGGAAAAAGTACAGCTTGCAAGGAGACAGTGTCAGTCAATAAATAAAAGATTCTATAAATAAGTACCACAAGCAAATTCCATAGACAAATGAAAAATACTAGAATACACTGAAAGGCAAAAAACATAAACCTGCAGCCCCCATGGAGCATTATCATCAATAAACGTACTGGCCAATTAACAGACAATGGTGACAGTTCAATACATTGCCCATCCCACTTAAACACAAACCTTTTTAGATTCCTTTGAATTAATCAGATATATTCTAAAAACAACTTTACAACAAGCACCATGCTCCAATCCTACAATTCAAACCATGTTTTACATTTCAACTTCTAACAGCAAGCAAAGGAAAACAATTTCTCAACAAGCTCAATAACCCCCCCATGGATTACCCTCTATTGACTTCAAAAACTATCAGCATATATAGCAAATACACCAGCACTTTCAATAAACAGAAGTGTCAATGTATGAACCTGACCAACAGCTTATCCATTATTTAAAAAACTATTAATAAAAACAATGCTGAAAGCTACAGATCACAGACACACTGAACCCATTGTTTAAAATTATTCAAGAGACTGTATATGTTCAAATGACATATGACCTGAACCTTCACAACAAATTAACATTAACCCTGCATGACTTCCATACTAAATTAGTAGATGCCATAGCCACGAACTATGGCTATGGGTGCAGCCTGTAGCACTGTTACTAAACTTTTCAAAAACCTTCATAAAACACTGTTCAAAAACCTTCAACATCATAAACCATAGTCAGAGACTAAAATCCCTTTGATTTAATGGTGCTGTACTTCTATGGTTTGAAAGTTATCTTTGTAATAAAGCACTGTCATATGATACAATGCACAATTGTACTACCTTGCAACAAGTACTGATGTCCTGCAAGGCTCAGTATTAAGCTCAGGACTCCTTACTCCCTTTATTAATTATATTCATCAACATGCTAATGAAATCCAAATAATCTAACATACAAATTATCACACTCATTCATAGTGCAAACAGCCTTGACACTCTGAGAATCTATCAACCAATTACTTTTATTGTTATATCAAAGTAAACTAGTTTTAGATGAAAAAGGAAAAAAAAACACATAATATTGAGGGACAGAGGGTAAAAAACTGCAACAACACAGACAAAATACTAATCTTTCAGTCACACAGCTCAAAGATGTTCATTGCCTTGGTCTACAACCAATCCTTCAAGGAACAGGTGAACAAGAAAATTAGGTACATAAATAAAACGCATACTGCACTTCACAGAATAAGAATTTGCATGTCACTTAAACATGGTGCTAGCCTTTGCCAATGCTTTCCTCATTCCTGGACCAACAGGAATCAAAAATGTAATATCTATATATAGCCATCTGTATCTATATATGTATTGATATCTATCTGTATAGATATATATTCATTAACATTGCTTCAGAGTGTCAGAATACTGAAATTCACAATCTCTCTCGCTCCAGTACACCACACTGTGACAAACTAAAATACATGATCCCCTCAATGTATCAACACACTGCAATTCATGTAACATCACCTAGTCAACATGCTCAAACATGTTCATTGTATATTAATAAATTCAGTAAATCAAACATGAGGTGTACAAAACTGAATATAGCTGCATATATCAATGTGTACATAACTGTATACAAAGTACTACTATGCTGATTACTAGCTTTTACATACAATTACCTAATAGTATATCAAATCTTATTGTATTTTGTACAACCTACCATATATAATTGTTTGTTAGCAGTTTCGCTTTTATGTTTCTATGTACCCTTATACTGTTCATGCTTCTACATGACCTAAAATAAAATGTATTGTACAAAACAGGACATAACTGTACTAATTCTCCTGCTTAACTTCAGAATGTGTAACTTCAAAAATTGTACCTAAATTATAAATTTTTATCAATAACTTTATTAATGGGGCTTTCTGCTAGGACCCTCTGAAAATGGATGTCAAAACAGTTGGTTAATCTGTACAGCAAAACATAAATTAACTAACAAATACATAAATTAAGGAATGAATAAACAAATACATCAATATGTAAATGTAAGAACATTACACCACTTACGCCTAAAACACATCTGATCCATTTCCGTCTTGACTACAAAAATCTAAACAAGATCTCAGTTAATATTGCTACTTACGTATTATCGCAACCAGATTTTGCCAATGGCATAGTTTATAATTTTTTCCGCGAAACTATGTCTGTTTATGGAAGAAGAGTAGTGTAAAGTGTTAAACAGTATTGTGTCACATTCTTTGACACATACAAACAGGAATAAAGGCAATTTTGCTCTTTGCAGGTAGCATCCTTGGCCGAAATAGACACATGACTGCTGCTTTACAGTGGTAGTTAATGTCACAACTCATCAAAGCGAACACATTCTCCAGAAGAGAACCGTTGCCTTTCAAAACATGTTCAATGTGTTACTTAGAAGTCCTTACAGTCAAGTTTCATTGTCATGATTTCTGCCCACTAAAAGTCACTGCATATATTCATCAGTGACTTTCCTTTCGTGAAATCTGAATCGGGGATGCATGACTTTTGATGCAGTCTAGCAGTGTGAATGAATGGTATACTGCTTACAGTCACAATGTAGAAAATGTCATGTGTTTGCATTACTGCAAGTGTTGTGTGTTCAGCTGTTGGCATACTTCTTTTGCTGTATGAACTTGGGTTCCCAATCTGAATAGTAAGCATTTACCAAAAAGCTCCTCCAAAAAGAGTGGTCATTCTTTACCACACTGACAAGCAGCAGGCATCTTGATCGCTGTAATGATGAACTGACGTTGGAAAAGGACGTTACCTACAAAGAGGGTTTTTCCTGTTATTCTTCTACCAAGCCCATTAACCATATCTCAGAAGAGTACTTAACACTTTACCCAACCATTGTACAGTTAACAGAGATAGTTTGACTGAAACCTGACGAATTACCGCATGTCCCAAATCTGGTTGTGATAATACATAAGTACCGAAATATTTATCATAAGCTCTAAGCAGATAAGGCTGCCTACCTACTTAGCAGCTTGACAGCTTTTCTTTGATGGTTCCATGTGTTTGAAACTCCTTAGTGGCCTTATGACGTGGAACTTCTTTACTAGACCTATGAACATATGGCCTCCTATAGAACCATAAAGCTTTTTATCAAGATGAAGGCAGAGCCTTGCTGACCAATACATGCTGTACAGAGTTCAGTTTTTATTATGACCTTCTTACATAGTAAAAGAAAATGAAAAATAAGATCCACTACAACTCCTCAAAACATTCAAGTTTTTATCACAATTGACTGGCAACAACTGCCCATAATGAGACCTTGAGGAGTAAAATGTTCACAACACAGGAACTCATACCTGTCACATTATCAGCAAATGAAACAAAATGAAAACTAATAAAACTAAATCATTGCAGGGAGTACAAACTTTCCTACCCCCTATGCCCCTACATATTCCTTTACATAATTATTCTTACTACAAGGTAACTAAACCTCAGAGAAAGGATGATCACTGACAGGCAGTTAAAAACCTATCATGGTCTTTTCCCAGCAGGCTGCATACCAGAGTACCCAGATTACACTACAGTTCAAGCATTCGAATATCATTACAGTGGGAAGTGAATAATATCACATAGCACACTAACTGCTACCTTGAAGATCAAAAATGAACTATGTATTCTTTCCTGCGTGTCACTCGGTAACTTTATTCTCAATGTAAAAACAATAAGCAAACACTGGCACATCTGAATAGAACAAACAATAGTTAGCTGTTAATCAGGAGTAGGTATATTAATTAAACATACATACATACATGCATACAAATATTTCAAGTATGGGCATTAATGCCCTTCTAGCTTGCCAATATATCAAAACACTTGTTCCTATAATAAGTGTCCAGGCTGTTCTTAAAATATCTAAACTAGTACTTGCTTTAATGTAATTTGGTAGTCTGCTCCATGTATCAGCTGATCTCCGTCTCTCAGAGAACCAATTCGTACACTTCTCATTCCTACAGAATATTCTACATAAATTGTCTGATGATTCTCTTGTACTTTTTGATATTCCCAAACATTCCCAGAGATAGCTGTCTCTACATGCCCTATATAACTGAATAAGATCTCCTCTTATATATCTATAAGAGACACTGTACAAGTTCAGATATTTTAGTCTTACATAACTTAAATTTTCACATCCATCGATGCCCTTGGTGTATTTCTGCTGTACTCTTTCCAGTTTACTCATGCTTGTTTTCTGTCTTTATAAAGAATGAAGGAGGCTGCTAAACAGGTAGATATGGAGGTAGTAGATAGAAATAACTAGGTCTCAAGATGTTCATATTCAATGAGGAAACAACACAGCAACTGGTATGAACAAGGGGGTATATTCAGCAGACAGCAACACTACTACAATGTAAGGATTAAGCAGTACACGAACAATAAGGAAATAGCTTTCAAGTGTTCTAAAATCATGAGTAAATCATTTGGACAAAGCTTTTACAGGATGTGGCTCCAGCTTAATGAGTTTTAAACACAATCTACATCTGTTCTTCTGTGTGGCCTTCAATTAGAAGCATTCACAATCCACCTGCCAATATAAACAGTAATCAAATGTCAAAGCATACCTTTTAATATAAAATCTAAAGACTGCTAAAGATACTGATCTTAAACCCTGACACATTAATACCACTTCATCCATGATAGGTTTTCTGAGGTCCCAACTGCCATTTCTGTCTCAAAGTAATAATGTCCACTTCAAAATTTCTTTTATGCATGAAAATGCTGTTGAAAATGAGCCAAAAGCTTAGCCAGACTAACCCGGTTAACAAATGTAAAATAAATAAATAAAATAATAAATAAAAAGGTTCTGTTTGTGCTTTCTTAGGTGTGAATGGACGTGCACATGTGCATGTGAGAGCCACAGCCAGAATAAACATACTCTGAAAATATCAGAAATAGCTTTACCAAGTGCAGTTTAATAATGTGAACTCAGCAGCTTCCAATACTATAATGCATGAGAACGTATTTATGACATTCTCATGTTTTCCATTATATATTCTATTTATGAAGAACCTTCTAATTAGAACTGCTAAAAAAACTCATTTAATGGGGGAAATGAACACATGTGAAAAAGTGACTTTTAGACTATTTTGTTAAGTATTTGCTTTCTACATAATAGCAAGATGAACAGCCTTCATGCACAGACTAATCTACTAACCGCTTCCATTTTAAAGTTATTTGTCAAGAAACTCAAGGAATGATATCTTTCTGACTCACAAACCTTTTCATTTTGCCAAATGGCAGTTAGCACAGAGGATTAGGGCTATGAGCTGTGAAGAAGCCATTTCCTGTTCTCTGGGGTTTGATTTCCTCAACCTGCATTGGCCTACTAGTTACTCTTGAGTATGTCACTGGACAAACAACGCTCTGAGGCAACTGGGAAATTGGGTGAGACTCCTCAATGCTCTCCTGGACTGCATGCCTAGTATCTACATATGAACCTATTTACAATATGTGATGGAGATACTTAAGTTGAGAACTACTTGTTTTCCAGATATTTCAAAAAGTTACCCAAGAGTGTTCATCAGAAATGTGATTACCAGTATTAAAAACTGTGAACACATAACAGTGAATCAGTCAGTTATCAATAATAAGACTTCTTGCATGCCTAATTTCAAATCAGACAGTAAAACACAGTGCTTCACGGTAAAATAAACACAGAATGTACAGCGCAAAATTGGGCCATGTGGCCATTTACACCCTGCCAGTACCCACTTACCTACTCTTCCAAAGAGCAACAGAATAGTCATACCAGGGATAAATTTATGAATACCCATCCAAATTGTCTGACTCCTCCTTAAAGGAAGACAAAGTGAAACATTGCCTAATATGGAGAAAAAAAAATTTAAATAAGGGGTAGTTGCTGCATGGCAAAGCTGTCTCTCCACCATGATTTGCTATTTCTTAAAGGTTCAGATCTCTAGTTCTAGCATTTGCAGGATTGTTTGATTTGTGGAGAAATAAGAGGTCCTGAACTGTCAGATCCCAAACAGCTTGGAAGGCAAGGCACAGGTAGCACACAGGATACTGAATACATGGACAACACATTCAGCCTCTTTTCATAGCACAGGTTTTTAACCTCATTTTCATTTTTGGCAAGAACCTTTAGGGTCTCACTAACTGCTTGCTACATTCAGTAAGGTACTTCAAAAAAGGGACAATGAATTATATTATGGACCTATCAATGCAGAATATATAGGGGTCACTGTGACATCCCTCTTCTGGGCCAGTGATCAAGCAGCCTCAATCCTCACCACTGGCACCAGTTGGGAATGTTCATTGTGTGAAAAATAGACACACACAGTATTGTCAGATGCAGCTCTCTGGATCAAGTATAATTTCCCTTAAGAACACACAGAGAATGCACACTCCAGTCCTGGGGCTGGATTTTCTCTCCAGGTCCCAAATAATGCTCCCCACTGACCACTACAGAGCTGAATCCTTAGCCGGGTGCTCTAAGCCAAGTCCTCCACCACCCTCTCTATTAAATCAGTGCTGTCAGTGTCCCCCTTCAAAGTAGCTGTCACACACACTCTGAGATTTGATTTTCTCACACACACACACACACACACACACACACACACACACACACACACACACACACACACACACACACACACACACAAACACACACAACCCTGGGAAAGGCTGGCACAGCTTACCCACTCGGTCACCTCCCCCAGACTATAAAGTAGATTTATTGCCACCAGAATACCCAAAGCCAGCTACTTTAAGGCTCTTTTTGGGTACCCAATTACACGTATTAAAATTAATACTTATACAAATGGGAGTGTTTAATCAAGCAGCACGACTTTCAGGAACATAGAGCCACAGTGCCACTGAATAAATGCAAGTACTCTTAAAGGTCAAATATTTTCTAAAAGACCAGAGACAATGACATGTTTAGATATATTTAATAAATAATAAAAAGCAACAAAGAAATACTGAATATATATTTAAAATAAGCACAAGAGTTTGAAACAGTAAATATAAAAAACAACACAGATGGAAAGACTCCGACAGATACAGAAGAAAAAACATTTAGCTAATCTCACTATATATTTTTTTAACTGACTGAAGAATTAGTGTTCCCTAGTTACTTACTAAAGCAAGGCTAGATTTAATTGGATGAGTGTCTTGCCAGGTCCAAAAAACAGAGTGCACTCTTCGTCTCTCTCACTAGCATTCAAATACAATCTCAGTGCTGGCTACAAACTAACATCACATCTGGTTACCTGACTCTGTGGTTCACACACTATCCCCTCACTAGAAACTAAGCCAGGATGAGACACTGATGTATTGCAATACACATAGAACTTTATCCAAGGTTTATTACAGCATCTGGAAACTATAAAACCATTCCAACAATTCCACCCTTCCTGCAGAAACAAGCCATTATCTGGCACCATAGGGTAGCAAGTCGTTCACCACTAAGGATAATAAAGCAAGATCCCAGCCCAGGCTTTTCACAGACATTGCTTCTCTGGCTGCATTCAGACCTGAGAGATAAAATCTTTATGGCCTAAACAAAGTCATTTAATTCCAGGCTATTTTTCTTAAGGTTAGCTGGGCTGGGCTTAACCCCTTCCCCTCCAGTATCCTCATAAAATATATACATTTCATCAGTTACAACAATACAGTCTGACATACACGTATATTTATTTTCTGTCTAACAGGACCCACTGTTGATACATTTTAACACAAGCAACTTTATAAATACATTTCTAAGATAAGCATCTGTACCAATCAGTTTGATATTTAAATGACATACAATTCTTTAAAAAACTCCAGCTAGCTTTGCTGGTATATGTTACACATGCACTGCCCTATTCCCCTGGCACAACTGGCACTACCTCACATCATCACAATGCTTATCAGCATATAGGCCAAGTCAGCCCCTCCCCAAAAAAAAAAAATCCTTTTGAACCCATGGGCTTAAGCAAGCCTTCCATTGTCCTTGCAGTCTTTCCAAGTTCAGAACTAGGAAAGTGGGCAATCATGGATGCTAAGGAAGGAGATAAGGGAGAGTAGCATCAATATGATTACCTGATCCAGCCTGATGGGTAACATTAAAAACAAAACAGATGCAGTTGCACCAATACCCAGGTGATCTGCATGTTCCTGTTCCAATTTGGCTTGGACATCATCGGTATTCATACTCAGCAATGAGCCAAAAGGTTCAGGCAAGGAGGCAACAGCTATTTTTTTCTGGGGATTTTATTAGTCTAAATAAATTATATAAATATGGTTGCCTTTTGTAAACTTATCACATTTTCCTGTCAGCATCTTCACATGGAATATTGGAGCACTGAGTTCTACTAAATCTTCACATGACTTTATACTCAGAAAGCAATTTCAGCAACTAATTTCAACAATTCCAGAACTGTCTATGACAGTAGATACATTCAATACTAAGTTGGACTGTGTTCAGGAAAACTAACTAACTAATGGAGTTGAGAAAAACAGTATAATAGCAAAGTTTACAGAACTTTAAATGATACAGAATGAAGATAGGAGAGGAAGAAGTCCAGACAAAATTTCTACTGAAATGAATTAAATGGATTACTGAAAACCTGGATGATCTGGAAAACGAAGGTAGGAATAACATTAGAATTTATGGTGCCCTAGAAACAATGATTATTTAAAGTACTAAATCTTCAAAAAGGACTTTCTCCTTGTATAGTGTTTTTTATTGCAAGGGCTTAAATATTTCTTGTGAAATCTCCATCAAGATCAATTATAGTGACATTCATTTCCTATAGATATACAACTCATCTTAAAAACATTCTAGACAAATTCTCCTCTTAAAGTAAGATCCAAGACTAATATTTGATAATGATTACTCAAACAACGTGATAGAAAAATAAATCTTTGTTGTTCTTTTATGAAATCTCTAAAGAAGCATGTAATAAAGGCGCATTAGTTTTCCAGCTAAAAATAAATTATTTCTTCCCAAAAGAACAAATACTTTTGACTCATATAAAGTACTGTGGATGCTTATAGGACAAGCACATTATTTTTTTTTTCATTTTTAAGAAGCAATTTACATTGTGAGTTCAAAAATTCAAACTTCAGAAAAAATATAATGGAAAACCTGAATCAACTGTAACAATTTTTGTATATTGACTCAGTAAAGTTACAGTGGTGTGTGTTACTTGTTCTCTTCTTTCTACTTTAACAAATTTTATGTGAACTTCACAAGGAAAGATAAAACATAATGAAATGGTAAAAGTAGCATTAAGTTTAGGAAAATAATGTTTAAAATAATTTCGTAGCCTTACATGCTTCCATCACTTATTTAAAAAGGATGAGATACATTCAGAGTGCTGCCCTTTGTGTAGTGGGATAACCATTGCAGTCCTCCATTCATTTGGCACAAAACCCATCTGGAGGCTATGCTTACAGAGAGATTCTAGCAGGCCTGATAGGTAATGTTTTATGCTAGTCTGAATGCATCATGGGATATTATCAGGGCCAATCAAAGCAGTGGTCTTGGCCTTAGTACAATGTGGACCTGCTCCCTAATGATGGCTGCTGGAGAAATGGTGGGAATATTTCATGGAGAGTGACTGCTGGTGATGGGAGATTAAACTGGAGACAAATTTATTGGCCAGCAGATTTGCTATATGCTCTGCCTCCACATAGGTAGTCCCATTCACCATTAGCTTGGTGCAATGTTGGGTGTTGCCTTTTAGGTTATGGACAAAACTGAAGAAAGCCTTATGGCTTAGTTTGGGAGGCTATTTTGTTTCTCTAATTTGGCTTTTATGGACTTGATTATTCCCCTAAATTGCTTGATAAAATTGATGAAGGATTTTTCTCCATGCTAGCCAATGCCATTCCTGTTTTTGGACACAGTTTTCTTTCTTTCATTATACAACTAGTTTAAACTGGGATTCCACCAGGATGGCTTGTTTTTGGAGGTTAACCTAGGTTTACTCCAGGTAGGTAGAACTATCACTTTGCAGCTAATTACATGACTGTAGAGGGTATCTGTGAACAATTCCACATAGGTAGCTGTGTTCTCAGGCTTTAGGGAGGCTTGGAATTTTGCTAATCTCTTGATTAGTAGCAGATAGCTAGCCTTAGAATATTGTAAAAATGTTCCAGGACTAGCGGATGTCCCAGGCTTAGTATTTATTTCGAAGGAGACAACTTTGTGTTCCAACCTGACCAATTAGGACATTACAGTAACAGAGTGTTAATTTCCCCAGGTTTGTGAAGACCAAGTCAAGGATACTTGGTCCCCTGGTGGGAATGCAGACTAGCTGTTCCAGGGTGTTTTTTGGTTAAAAAAACCAGGAATATCTGTGCCTACATGTTTGATGTCATGCATGATTCCTAGTCAATGTTGGGGTAAAGTCACACATGAATATTGTGTGGGGTTGAATGGGGAGTGTCTCCAGATCATTCAGAAACATGCTATGGACTTCTTGGATCATGGATGGGAAACTATAGCTTGCAAGGAAATGGTACTGGATTTTAGTTATGGTACTTTAGACATGGAAAAGCTCAAGTGTGTCATACTGTTTGACCAGCCTTGAGGTGTGTTCACGATGATGTTAATTGAGACTCCTCCACCTTTAGTTCCTACCTGTGCAGTAGATGGTCTAAATGTGTAGAAAGCATTATAGCCTTACGCTGTCAAGCTGCTGTCTGAGGAATACTTAAAGTGGTTTTACAGATGATGGAGTTAGCACTGGACTCTACAGTTGAACCATTAACAATGCATCACTTTCTGATGCAATAAAGTACTACCTTATGATATTTCATATAGCTGAGGATGAGTAGTAGATGATTCATGGTTTCCTTTTTATCATCATCACTGGGTCAGCAGTTTCCATTTAGTAATATTTAGTACTAAAGTTAGATGGTTTCTGCAGTTTTTCAAATTTTTATCATCTTGACCAATAAGTACAGTCTAAATAGGATACACAATCAAGCAAGTAATACATTCTCTTGTAAGACAGCGGTTACCAGGTGTGTGTCTTAGTTAAATTTGGTTACTCTTTACAACAATATTTTATGTAAAAATATAAAATTATGATGTTATTTTATTAGACTTTATGTAAATGTTCTACTATCTGGTGCTATACATTTCTAAATTCACTGACTCGGATTCCACAACAGTAGGAATAAATTAAAAATAACCATAGCCTAATAACCTGTGAATTTACTACGTGGCTATACCAACAGTACAGTATCGACAATAAAGTGATTTTTTACAATGTAGTTTCCTTCCAAACCTCTCCATTTTTAAATATACAAAATACTAGCAGCCAAGGACCAGCTGGAATTAGCTACTAGATGTCATTTGGTATCTCAGTGGTATTCATATTTGTGCTAAAGTGGAAGCTGAAGTAACCTGAAATACAAAGAGATGTATAGATGTACAACTATTGTAAAAGTTACATACTTGAGTTAACAAACTAGGAGATACTATTCTCAGTTTTTCTCTCGATCTCCACTGTAACACTATAATCCAATCGGAAGCTATATATTTATTATACAGAACAAAGGTAAGCCAGGGATAGAACACTACTGCAATTTTAAATATTGACATATAGTAATAAGTGAAAATTATAAACTGAAGTGGAGGAGCTTTACAATCTGGAAAATGGAGAGGAAGACAAAAAAGTGGAACAATAATAATAGATATTTTCTTGTGAGTTATATTAAGATAAGCAAGCATAAAAAAGTGTATACATACCTGGATTGTATGTAAACTAGCTTTTAGAGAAATAGAAGGCATACTATACTAGATGTAAAGTTGCTATGTTTAGTTTAGAAGCAAAACTAAAAGATCTGGTTTCCTTTTCAATCAAATCTGTATATATTTTTGAGAAAATAATAGAATGACATAAAACATATGATTTTTTTTGTGAAATACAAAAAAATGGTTAATCTTTTAAAGAAATTAATTATATACCAGAAGTTCAGTTTTACTAGTTGTGTTTTTGCTTTGGGAGTGAGAAAAGGTAAGATTAATAAAGACATTTGAAATGGAGTTAAAAAGTAATGACAGAAGAAGCAAATGGAAAACATGAATGACAAGTCGGGGGCAACTGAGGAGCATTGACTAAGGACTATTCAATTGCTTAAAAAGAGGACAGGTGACTTGTTGGTCAAGCAGGCTTTTGGTTTGACTGGACATATGCATGTGCACACATGAGCATGCACTTGTTTTATTTTTGCCATATACAAATTATATTTAGACATCCGAAATATGCAAGACACTAATGGAATATATTAACATAGATTAATAGGCTTTACTATTAATAACTTTATATTTGAAACAAATGTGCACTAATGGAAACATGAATAAACTAACATGGACTGATAATTTTTAATATTAATAACTTTATATCTGAAGACAAATGTCCTTTTATACAATAATATGACTTTTATTAGCAGGTCTGCATTTACGAGAGGTATATTCATGGTCTATAAGAGATGAATTAAAACGTGTTAATACAGAAGTGGATTCCAAAAAAATCTAAAGGTCGAAAATTCAATATGACAACATAGAATGCTTGATAACAGTGGTCTGTGAGGATTGGAGGCCTGCTGGCTCACATATACATATTAAATAAGATATCTTACTAGTTTAAGCTTCTTACTTCCACCTATCTCTCATAAGTATAGACATTATAAATACTAGATACCATGTTTGAAGCCTCCCTTCCTTCAAAGTGATAATTTAATATGAAATACAAATGCTGAATCTTTCTATATAACAATTGGGTGACTCATTATCTTATCATTTATACAGTTAGTTCCAAGTTAACAGATGTTCAGACAAACTTTATTCACACTGCAGTTGCACTGGTGTAGGCATTTGGTTCTATTAAGGTTATAACAGGAACCAAAGATTGGCATTATCCCCATTACTTTGTACATTAGCAACTGAAATTCTGGCAAACTAAGAACAGTGGAAAAATAGTTTTAAAATATATAATTGTCATTCAAAAATTCATCTTTTATAGACAACATACTTCTATCCAATACAGATATTAATACATCTAGCTGACACATTAAAGAATTTTGAACATTTATCAAACCTAAAATTTAACCACAAAAAACAAAACAGTTTTCTAATGAATCAAATAAGAATTTAGATGACAATACAATTAAATATTTAAGGGTAATTATAACTAAAAAAGTAAATTATAAAATTATAATTAGTGATAGAAAAACATTAATAACAAACTTGAATATCTTTTTGTTTGAAAATGCATTAACAAGTGTAATTTAAATTATCGAAATACCAGATGATTGAATCTTTTCATCAAGACCATACCAACAAAACCATTATTCATCGAAAACTGACTTAATCAAATTTCGTTTCATCGATAATCCTCTCAGAAATTATATATTCAGTACCAATGACTTCATGGAAAATTAAATCACTCCAACGTTCAGAGTACGTAACGGAATGTTAAATTACACAAAAAGAAACCAAGACTAACAATGTAGGAACTTCCCGTAATGAGATGTCAATTTAAAGAGACACTCCTTTAAACAAATGTAAACAAAATTACATTTTAAGCACTGTATCTATAGTGGAAATAAACTGAAGAGAAGTGAAATCACTTTTATGTTGCAAAATATGTTCAAATTGTTGATGCCTTTGCATCAACTTTCTTTTCTTTGGTGAAGGTGGACATCCAGCATTCATTCGCAATCTCAATTCATCTACCCTATTTTGCTCCCGAACAACAGCGTGCACCACAGAAGAAAACTCCAAACTCTGCTTTCCAATTAAACATTTTAACCTCCAATGCCACCATTCTCTACTATATTTTGTGTTCTGGGTAAGAACAAATCATTCAGTGCAGACACATTCCAAAACTGCATGGGAAACAACGGAGTAAAATGGGCAAAAGATGTCGATCTAGTACGAAACTTTCTTAATTTCCCCAAGATGTACCATTCTGAGAAATACTTTAAGAGCTATTTGCCTTCAACTAGGAAAGTCTGCTTTAATTCATTGTAAGTGACTAACGCATCGCTTAACCAGAGAAATTCTAAAGCAGCAAGTTTTTTAACAGACATGTAAAAGGTCATGCGTGAGTTATACATACTTGTTAATCCTAAATGTTACACCTTTCTCCACAGTTTTGAGCAAAATGAAAAACATCCTTTAGGTACAGCTCCATTGACATTTAGTCTAACACTTTTAAGAGCTGCGATTTCAAAGTCATAAAATATATAATAGAAGTTATGTACTTACCATAAACTTCCATGTGAGTTGTTCTTCTCGCCTTCATTATTACTGATGGGTTTGGAGCCAATCTTCGGCTCCGAGTTGGCCAAATTGCAAAGCTCGAGGTCTGTAACAGCTCGAGACCAAAGCACTATCCCAGAATGCACCTCTACTTTCCCCAGACCTTGTTTGCTGCCATCTAGCATAAAACCTACCCCACATTTTAAGGAAATTATACAGACCACGTGTAAGAGGAAACTCCCCAGGAGAACCAAAACCAAGATAGAACCTCTCGAACTTCTAGACATCAGATGGGGGTAGGTGGGGGGGGGGGTCGTAACAATGAAGGCGAGAAGAACAATTCACATGGAACGTTATGGTAAGTACATAACTTCTATATGTGAAGTTGTTCAATCTCGCCTTCATTCTTACTGATGGGTAGCATCCCCAGCACCACAATCTTGGGTGGCTCACGGGAGTACCTGCTTAAGGACAGTAGACCCAAATGACGTTCTGTGCCTAGAGGGCTTATCTAGTAATGAGATATAAAGGTATGTGGCTTTGACCAGGTGGCAGCTGCACAAATTGAATCAAGTGGCAGCCTGGTCAGAAAGGCTACAGAAGTAGAAACTGCTCTTGTAGAATGAGCTTTGACTTTGTCATCTAATGCAATGCCTGCTTCATGGTAAATAAAGGATATACAATCAGAAAGCCATTTAGACAAGGTAGATTTGGATACACCTTGTCTAGATGGTACCTTTTTTAGAATCTGAGAAGGAGACAAACAGCTGATCAGCCCTTCTATGGTCATTTGTCCTGTCCAAACAGAAACAAAGTTGTCTATGGACATCAAGTTTGTGAAGCATATATTGTAACTGATTTGAGTGATTGGGAAAGAAAACATGTAATTCAATTGTCTGATTAAGTGTGAATTCGGAACAAACTTTTGGTAAGAACAACGGATTCGTCCTGAGGGAAACCCTATCTTTGTGAAATATCAAGTACGTCTGCTTAAAAGAAAGGGCTTGCAACTCCGAAATTAGAAATAGCAGCCAGTTACACTCGAATGGTTGCTGCTGCATCTCTTCATTGAACAGTTTTGTCAGAAATTCCAAAATATCCGAAATGGAAGCCAGAAAAGGGTCAATGTTATTTTGCTGAGCACAGATGGGAAACCAATTCCACTTAATGAGATAAAGTTTCCTGGCTGAAGATTTGTGTGAAGACAAGAGAATATGTCGAGCCTCTTCTGATAAATTCTGGAACCTGGCTATTCTGGGAATTGGAGCAGCCAAGCTGTCAGTTTGATGGACTGGAGAGAAGGGTGAAGAGCTCCTGACGAGTGGGTCAACCAATCCGGCACTGGGTCCAGGATCCAAGGCTCCTCCAGTAGATGAGGCTTCAGAAAGGGGAACCAAATCTGATGAGGCCAAAATGGGGCTATTAAGATAAGTGTCCTGCCCAGAAAGCTGGCTTTCTGTAAGACTTTGGGAATCAGGGGAAATGGAGGGAAAGTATAAAGGAGACCCGGAGGCCAATTGTGGATGAGTGTGTCCCTCGGGGGTTGACCCTGTTGAGGGATCAGGGCAAAATAGTTGTTGTGGGGGTAGCAAAAAGGTCACAGCAAGGCTGGCCCCATCTGCAGAAAATCATTTACGCTACTTTGTTCTTGAGACCACTTGTGAGGCAACAGAATAGCTCTGCTGAGTCTGTCCGCTATCACGTTGGATTTCCCCAGGATGTGCGTTGCTATCAGAAAGCGCTGAGTGGACTCTGCCCATTTCCATAATCTTAGAGCCTCTCGACATAGGGGATAAAATTTGGTTCCACCTTGTTTGTTTATGTACCAGACTACGGACATGTTGTCTGACTGGATCGCAATCGTGCCTACAGGAAGAGAGTTTTGAAAGGACTGCAACGCTAAAAGAACCACTCTCATCTCTAGGACATTTATGTGTAAATGAGCCTCGTGAGCCTGCCATGTACCATGGGCTGTCCATCCCTGATAATGCCCCCCCACCCGATCAGGGAGGCATCCATGGTCACTGTTGCAACTGGAGCCAGGAGGACAAATGGACATCCTATAGTCACCGTCTCGGATGTTAGCCACCACCGAAGATTGTCCTTGCAAGACTTGGTTATCATGACTGGGTGATTCATCAGTAAGTCCTGAAAAGTCCACTGTGTGAACAGCAGCCACTGAAGAATGCGCATGTGAGATCTCGCTAGGGTTATTGCAATAATCGCTGCTGACATAGTGCTGAGCAACTTGAGAATCTTCGATGCTGGTGCTTTTTGCCTTGACAGGAGATCCACAATTTGTTGTCATAGGGTAAGCACTCTTTCTGGAGGGAGCTTTAGGGACATGCTGACCATGTCTAAGTCTGCTCCTATAAACACTGTACGCTGCAATGGCAATAAAGCAGACTTTTCTAAATTTATTGTAACGCCCAGTTGGAAACATAGATCTAAGGCAGTGTCCCTTGCTCGAATAAGTTGATACCTGGTGGGGGCAGTGAGGAGCCAGTCATCCGAATATGGAAACACCCGGATTCCTAAATGTCTCAAGTGAGCCATGACCACTGCCATGCACTTGGTGAACACTCTGGGGGCTGTAGTGAGACCAAAGGGCAGGGCCCGAAACTGGAAGTGACGGGCTCCCACTCTGAAGCGCAGATAATCCCTGGATGGCCTGGCCATTTGATATGGTAGTACGCATCCTGGAGATCTATAGAGCACATACAATTGTCCCTCCCTAAAAACGGGAGAATGGACTGAAGCATGACCATCCGGAACTTCGTCTTTACCACATATATGTTGAGTCTGCTGAGGTCCAAAATAGGTCTCCAGTCCCCTGTCTTCTTTGGCATCAAAAAGAATCTTGAGTAAGTTCCAGATCCTTGTTGGTCTGCTGGGACTGGCTGGATGACTCTTTTTTGCAATAGTTTGGCTGGATGACTCTTTTTTGCAATAGTTTTTGGACCTCTACGGATGCCACATCCCGTAGACTGGGTTGAACGTCTGGGATTCCTTTTGTTGGTCTGGGTTGTGAAAGAAAGGGGATGAAATATCCTCTGGATATAATGTTTTGTACCCATCGGTCTTCTGAGATTTTTAGCCAGGCACCTAGTTACAAAGACAAACATCCTCTGACTGCCTCCAGAGCAGGACAGTCGGGTCTCCTTTCAGGAGTGCTGATAGGGTTTCCCAAGGAAATGATCCCTGTCACCCTGGTTCTGTGGACCCCCTCTGCCACATGGGTGTCGTCGTCCACTGAACCACATTTTCCCTCCCCATTGACCTTTAGGGTAATGTCTAGTAGGGGTAGAAAAACGAACTCCTATGACAGATAGAGTCTTACCATCTTGCCCACATCTGGTGAGGGTCTCTAACTTTTGGTCCAAATAAGGAAGAACCATCTAAGGGGGCATTCACAAATGACGACTTAAAAGGTTCCGCAAAAGAACATAAGCGCATCCAGGAAAGTCTTCGCGGAGCAATTCCTGTACCCACTGCCCTACTCGGTCTATCAGCTGTGTAAGACACGAGGCACATGGAAGAGTTTATGATGGAATTGAGGGTAGCAAGCTGAGACGTCACTTTGTCCACCACTGAATCGGCTACTGCACCCTGGAGAGTATCTCCAAGCTCCTTCAGGAGATCTCTCTGAAGCCTTGTGAAGTGGGTTAGGTAGTTCAATGACCGAAGGGCAAATGTAGAACTGAACATGCACTTACCGTATCTGTCCATGATCCTAGATTTGCTATTAGGAGGATGGACAGACGTAGAAGTCTCCAACATCTCTTTCTTAGTGGCTGCCGTCGCCACCACCATGGCATCAACAGGTATGGGTTTGGATAAGAAGGACTTATCTTGAGGTGCTGAAATATATTTGTTGGGCCCCCTAGGGACAGGCTCCATAGAATCCAGTGACTCCCACGCCCTTCAAGACAAAAGATCCATCAATCATCGAAGGGCAGAGACACCCTAGAGGTGGAGGGTCGAGACCCAAAAGCCTTCAAGAGCACCAATTCGTCCTCAGTAGGGTTCAGGGGCTGCCAGTCACCCCTCTGCTTAAGGATCTCAAGGATATCCCCAAAGGAGATATCCTCAGAGGGGGACCTTGGGGAACACTTTCGATTCCTCCAAATCAGTGTCTGACAAGATGGATTTCTGGGGGGAATCTAAATGTCTCCTCTTACATAATCTCTTCCGAGGGACCTCCTCAGTGGGAACTTCTGGGGAGGTCTCGGAAGAGCAGGGCTCCCCCAAAGGGGCATCCTGAGGCTCTGGGTCCCTACACTTACGGTGGATCTGCGGTAACTGAGAAGATTCAGGCACTTTCCGGGAGGAGGTGGCCATATCAGAGGTCGTGGCAGTCCAGGGGGACAAAGCCCTCCTCATGGCATCGAAGGCACCATGGCTCCGATGCAAGGAAGCACCCAGGTCCAAAGACACCGAAGACATCTGCCACACCAGAACTGCCGGCTCGGAGCCTGAGGTAGGAGCTGAAGCCCCAAGGGGGAGAGTCAGAACCAAAGTATCAGTTCGATCCCCCCCTCCGGAACTGACAGGAGAGTGTCAGCTCCCAGATTCCGCCACCGGAGCAGAGGACATCAGAGTTGTCGGTACCGACAGGTCAGGAATGAGTGTTTGTACCGACAGTTCCACAAATGACTGAATAGCCTCCTCTGGCTCCGATGTCTCGATTTGAGTCAGAGGAGGAGCAGAGACAACAGGAGAGGACTTTGTAGGCTCCGAAGCTGCTTGAGTCGAAGCCTAGCACTGGATCCTGTAAAAGTCAATGTACCACTCGATCCATGTCCAAATCAGACAGTCTGGAAGCCCGAGAGGAAACCACTGATGGAGCCAGTGAACCCAGAATTGGGGATCTCAAGGTAGGAGATACTGGTTCCAAGACTGAGGACCGGCTCCTACCCACTACCTGTATGGTCGGTTCCGATGCCATTGGAGCCGAGACAGGAGCTTTGGATGATTTCGGAACCAAAAAGCCCTTCGGACCTGAACTAGTTGAAGAAGCTGGTGAAGAAGGTTTTGGTTTTCCAGGAACAGAATCCAAGTCTGACTGAAAAGCAGACTTAATCAATCCATGCTCCACTAACTTACGTTTCCTTTCAGCCAAAACTCTAGCGCTGAAACCATGGCAAACGGAGCAAACCTCCTGGAGATGGACCTCTCCCAAGCAATATACACAGGTGGAGTGGCCATCAGTTATAGACATCTTCTGATTGCATTTATGGCATCTTTTAAACCCTGACTTTGCCTTCTCAGACATAGTAACAATAATACAGTACGTCAGTAAAGAAAAACAACAATATACTGTTAGCAAATTAAACTAAGCCTAACCGGCTACAAGAACAAAAAGGCAGCTTACTGTAGCGGATTCCTAAAAGTTTCTAGCAAACACAGAATAAGCCAAACAGGCTAAAGGTAAATTAACAGAAAACAGCCTAAAAATGAGCCTAACCGGCTAACAAAAAATTGCAGAAAACTGCAAAAGCCTAACTCGGCTAAGGATAAAGCAAACAAGCCTAACGGCTAAACACAGACAGAAAAAAGGGCCAACGCCCAACAAAAGAGAAGAGATGGTTTTATGAACAAAAAAGAGAGATAATCTGTAAAAACAGATAAAGTGTCCTACCACAAGCTTATGTAAAGTCTAAATAACAATTAAATATAGGATTATTTTGAAAATTTTGCAAAAAAGAATGGACTTATCTCTCCAACGACCTGAGCTGTAGAGAAACGCATAATCAGTAGCAGTGGCAAACTAGATCTGGGGAAAATAGAGGTGCATTATGGGATAGGGCTTTGGCCTTGAGCTGTTAGAGACCTCGAGCTTTGCAATGTGGCCGACTCGGAGCCGAGGATCGGCTCCAAACCCATCAGTAAGAATGAAGGCGAGATTGAACAACTTCACAGCTTTACGTTACACTCAAATGTGTTGTCATTTATCTGGTCAAATATACAGTGCCACATGTAATTATAACATCTTAGTGATTTTTTAGACATAAAACAGGACAATAAAGGCAAAGATTTCTTGTACCCTCCATAATTTACAAGTCCGTGAATACTGTATAATTGCCTAAGTTGCTTGTTTTTGTTTATGTATGTACTGTCCATCATCCATATGGTAGCACGGCTAAGATCATACATATTTCTACCATGCTAAGGACCAAGACCGCATTTTCATTACTAGAATCACTTAACTTTTTTTGAAGAAAGCGTCCAATCTTTATTGGATAATTCTCAACCTGTACATTTAATATATCTACCTCCTCCTTACCTTTAATGAATACACAAGCCTTTCTTACTCTACTAACCTGCTGTAAAAGTGCCTTTCTACTTTGCAGGCTAGCTGCATACTGTAGTGAGGTGGCTGCAAGGGCATCATCTACTGTAAGGCATGGGTTGTCTCTAGACATAGAAGCTCTATGCTTCATATCACTACAAATCATATACCTTTCAATGTCTGCTGGATCGGCAGAGTGATTGTGATTAATGGACTTCATTAGCTCCTCTCCATTTACAACACAAGTGACAGCTCTGCCCTTACAGTTCTTTGTTAGTTTAAACTTGCATGCCAAATATTTCTTATTTTTTGCTGTTTTCTCCAAGTTGTAAATGTAAGTATCCAGCACTAGGAGTTATTTCCCTATTTGTGATGTTAGCATTGTGTAAACAACTCCAACGCTTCTGGGTTCTGCCATTTTCAGTTAGTGGCACGCTGTATGTTAGGACTCTATTACGGACTGTCTTTTATACTGGAACTAATTTACATTACTAATTAACTGCTTCAATTAGATGAGAGTCGATAAAGTCAGTATTAAATGAATAGCGGTTTCGTTGGTATGGTCTCGATGAAAAGAGATTCAATCATCTGGTATTTCGATAATTTGAAGCAGACCCGCATTAACACTAGTTAGAATGAAATTGCTGCCAAAGCATGTCTACAAACTCTTAAATTACTACTAACACCAAGTAAGGATCCAAATAAAATACTGCCTAGCATACTTCTCACATTTCTTTTGTATCCTGATACACTACAAATTATATATAACCATCATGTCAGACTATAGGTACAAGGAAGAATACATCTTTCAGATACTGAATCATATACATCATCTAATTTTAAAACAAGTAGGGCAGCCACAATAGTGCAGCAGTTAGCGTTGCCGCCTCACAGCAAGAGGTTCTCCAGTTCGATCCTCGTCTAGGGTGCCTTCTGTGCGGAGTCTGCATGTCCTCCCTGTGGTCACGTGGGTTTCCTCCGGGTGCTCCAGTTTCCTCCCATATCCCAAAGACATGCTGTAGATGGATTGGATACTCTAAATTGGCCCTAGGCGTGAGTGCATGTATGTGTGTGCCTTCCGTGGAAGGTTGGGCGCCAGGCTGGCAACTCAACACCGTAAAAGCTCCACTGCTAATCATGAGCGGACAGGTGATCCACTGTGGTGACCCCTAACTGGGAAAAGCCGAAAGAAGAAGATGACGACACTGGTCAGAGTTCAGCCAAATGTTAGTGCCAAAGAGAAAGAGATGCATAAAAAGACATTTGAGTAAGATAAACTTTAATAATTGACATAAAAATGTCAAATAATAAAATGCTATGTTGTTTGAATAATTATATATATTTTATAATTCTGAATCTGCTCCATCCAACTATGCAAATTAAATTTTGCAAATCATTTAGGAAGGATACATATATGCAAAGTAATAAATGTTGTTTTTCCATTTGTCCGACTACTTATATTGCCGGTTTTGTCCATCGTATTAATATTAACAAAATGCAAAGTTTAAAAAGAAATGAACTAATATAATGGTCTGTTTTCATAAAAGATACAAGTATATTAAATAGTAATTACATACATAATGTGCAAGTATGAACTAACTACAAATTACTGGTCAACAGTTCAAAGCATGAGGCAATTTGCAGTATTAAAAATACAAGGTATGTCAAATATGGAAAAGAGAGAATGCCCTCCTCCATAAGAATATACATCTTCTATAAAAAATATCAAGTAGAAAAAGCTTAAATAGTACATTTTAAAACAGTCACGTGACAAGTGAATGTCAACAGAATAAAAACAATCAAAACCATTAATTCATGAATAAGGTAAAAATATCACAAGTTTTTTATGTTACCATACAATAATAAATGATGAACTTAAAAATGTTGTCTTGAAAAATTAGCATTGTTTTCTGTTCGTATTTCTACACTTTAAAAACATTTAAATGTTAACAGATTCATTTAAAACTAGTGTTTTATCATCTTGCAGTTTTAACTACCACAAAGCCTCCATTGGTTCAATTGTATTGCTACAATCGCACCCTTTGTGTGTTATCGACCTGTTCATGAAAAAAAAATGAAAATTCTTGTGTTCAGGACAGTTTGCTGTTAAGCATGTTTTGTTTTTTTTTTGATAACTCAAAACAGAAAAATGTTTTGAACAATATCTTAGGCAATAGAAAGTACAAAGGGTTGTTGACAAACTTAGGAAGCCTATAACATGAAAAATAACCAGAGATCCTGGAGAGGTATTAGAGACATTTCAGAACTTTTTATGAACATTTGCATAAAGCAGAGAAGTTGGGAAATCAAGAAAAAAGCACAAAATCAAATATTTCTGAAAGACTTAAATATGCCAATATCAGAAGAAGATGAGGCTCAACAATTAGCAGTTAAGATAAAAGATGAGATGAGATAAAAATGGTGATGTACAACGACTCCGCAGGAAATTCTCCAGGAATAGGTGCTAATCCAGTGGATATCTGGAAGCTAGGAGGGAGAAAAGTGGTAAAGATCAAGAAGGTTTTAACAGTATTTTAAAATGAGGGGAAGCTGCGGTGACTATAATACCTACGACAACAGAGTGGTGCAGTGGATAATATTATCGCCTCAAAGCAAGACGTTCTCCAGTTTGATTCTCGGCTGGGTTGCCTTCTACATGCCGTCTCTTTGTTCATGTGGGTTTCCTCCCACATTCAAAACATAGACAATAGGTGGATATGACATTTTAAATTGGCCATAAAGTGTGAGTGTGCATCTGAGTGTGTAACATGGAAGAAGAGTAGTGGCACTCTGTGTGAACCTTGGTTCTAGTTGATCGACACTGTCGAAGTGGCACCCCAATCCCATGTGCAAAATGGTTGTGGATAGATGAAAGTGTAAAGAGCCATCAGGTCCAGTTTTGTATAGGCCCACTTCAATTTTAAACCATTATAAAGTATTTATATCTATAATGGCTAACAGAATGGCAAAGATATTGCCAAATTTGACAAATGTGGATCAAAGCAGTTTTGTGGAGGGGAGGCAAACATTTTGAAACATTAATACAACAATGATGATGATCCAGAAGGAAGTAGAATATAAGAAAATACTGCTGTTGTTGGTGGTCTTGTTGTAAAGAAAGCATTCGACAGAGTAAGCTGGGATTTTATGAGTAGAGCAATGGAAGCATTTGCATTGCCTGATATAATAATAAGGTTAATTTGGAGGATATATGAGGGAAAGGAGACAAAAATCAAAGTGGGGGGGGTCCTCTCTGATACTTGTGTCTGACCAGAGGAACCTGGTAGGGGTATCATCATTCTCATTTGTTATGTACATTATATTTAGAACCATTAGCAAAGAAAATATGGAATATAACTGATATAGTATTCAAGAAAAGTTGGCTTTATTTGCATATGATTTTATTTTGTACCTGATAAAACCAGAAATAGACTAGTAGTGTGGAAAATTTTGAGACACTCCCGTGTTTTCCTGGGATATACAATTAATGAAGATAAAACAATAGCTATAGTTGTAAACTATGTACCCACACATGAATATTTTCAGCAGTACCTATATTTATGGGACATAAGATGAAATATGTAGCAGTAGGCATTAAAAATGGCTTCTATTATGGCAAATAATGATATGTTGAAAGAGATTAAACAAAAGATAACACAAAAACTGAGAAACTGGAAGTGCTTGCCTATTGATATGGCTAGTAAGACACAAGCAGTAAAATGTTTTTAGTCCCTTTAGTTTTATATGGGAGGAGATGCCGCGGTGGTACGGCGGTAGTGTTGTTACCTCACAGCAAGAGGTTCTCCCGTTCGATTCTCGGCTTGGCTTGGGAGGGCCTTCTGTGTGGAGTCAGCATGTCCTCCCCCATGGTTGGGTAGCGTTTGAAAGACATGTGTGCGTAAATGGGCGTGCCTTCGTTGAAGGTTGGGCGTCGAGCTGGCACTTCGGCGTTTTGTAAAAATCTACTGCCAATCATTAGCAGACCGGAGTTCAGCTGTGGCGACCCCTTACCAGGAAAAAGCCGAAAGACAACAAACAGTTTTATATGGGAGGAGGAAAGAGGAAACGTCAAATGGGATAAGTTAATCCTTCTAATATAATAAAGAAATTTAGAATTACCTGATTTGAAAGGTTATTTTAGAACTACACAATTAAGGCTCTTATACGTAACACAAGCAGAAAGTTATAATTTGCAATGAAAACGGTTGATGAAGCTGGGGGGCTGGATTCAAGAAATAAGGAAGTGGGATTTTGGATGCAGATCCTTAAGGAGAATGACAACCATCATACAGAATATCATATTCATAAAGTAGTGGAAAGTATACTAAGAACTAAGCCAACACATGAATGGACAAAAGAGATTCTGCTGATAGGGGTGACTGAAATTAGGGGTACATGGAATAAGCAAGAGGGAGACAGAATTTACTGGAGAAAGCTGACAAAGCAACCAAGGTATTGAGAACAAATAATTAGAGAGGGAAAGATAATAGAATGGAAAGAGGTCAAGAAGACATCAAGACTGCATGCTTGAGTGCTTGAGATTGCCTTCTCTATCAGGGATTGATATCAGAGTAAAGGGTGAAGAGAAAGGGATAGGGGAATTCTAAGTGAAAGAGCTGCACTGGTTGAGTTTTTATTTGAATCTAGAGCAGAAGCTGCCGTTAAAGGGATAATTAGTAGACATATAAATACCGCACAATAACTATAGGAATCAATCAGAGCAGGTCATAAAATATTGGGAACAGAGATTAGATAAACAGTGTACAAAGAAACAATGGGAGGGCATGTGTATTGCTCCCAAATAGACAAGAAAGTCTGTAAGATTTAGTATTTCTTTTTCCTTGGAAGTGTTTGCATAGGTACTTTTACACCCCAAGCAGACTCCAAAGAATTTTTCCTCAAGTAGATGGTATACATTAGAGATGTAATGAGGAAGAATAAGGTAACTGGAAACATATATTTTGGGAGTGTAACGAGTTGGCAGACTTTAAAAATCCCCTACAGACTACTTTGTCAGGAATACTGGATGAGCAAATAAGTGTGACTAAGGAAATGATTTTTCAGCTGGGTTACAGGATCTGAATTGCCTTAAGGCCTTGTTTAGTTTAATTCTAATGGATGCCATAAAAGTAATTACTAGAAAATGGATAGCAAAGTCTAAACCAGCCACACTTGAAGTAGTGAATATTACACCAGAGATAAAAGAGCAGGAAGTGGTATCTTTAGAAAATGGTAGGAGTAAATTACAGAGAAAAAAATGTAAATTGTGGGTACAATCCATGCAGGAAAGTATTTTGGGGGATGAATGAGGTTTAAGAGATGGTAGAAACTGAGCAGTTAAGATCAACTGTAAACATTGAATAAGAATTTCAGTTATGTAAATTAATGCTTTTTAACTTGTCCAAGAAATGCCAAGAATCTCTAGTATAACTAATAATTCTACTAAAGGATTCAGGAAATTGTCCAAATAAAAAGAAATGTCTTGAGTTATTCACCCACCTGCTGACACTTTAGGTCTAAAAAGAGGCTTATGTAAGTTATTTATGACTTTTGGGTATGCCAAACATGCTATCAATTCTTGAAAACTATTGGTCAAAACTGTACATTCATAAAACTATAGCTGACCCCATGTAATTAAATCCAACAAAACACTGTTTATATAGTTATACTGAATAAAAACAAAGTAATTTTAATATATTTTAACTCATTGCTAAAAGCATGTTTTCCATGGCCTGAATATAATCACTATACATATTTCCTAATCAACCACCCTTGTCAGCATCCAAAAATCTAAACCGGTTGTCTTTACCTAATGAATATAACACATTCCATTCATCCTTAGACATGTTATAGAAACTAGTAAAAGTATTAATTCGCTTTCACAAACATCTTGAAATGTTTGAAAAGTAAGGATGGAGGGGAGGATTAAGTGCAGAAAATTTACTTAAGGTATTTTCATGAAATTCTATGGTACGTAACCGTGGTGGTACGGCAGTAGCGTAACCTCACAGCAAGAGGTTCTCCCGTTCAATTCTCGGCTTGGCTTGGGAGTGCCTTCTGTGTGGAGTCTGCATGTCCTCCCCATGGTTGGGTAGCTTTCGAAAGACATGCGTGCGTAAATGGGCGTCGAGCTGGCACCTCAGCGTTTCGTAAAAATCTACTGCCAATCATTAGTGGACCGGAGTTCCGCTGTGGCGACCCCTTACCGGGAAAAATCTGAAAGACAAACAACAACAACAAGTAACAAAAACAAAAGGTTCAACTTGTAGACCATCGTAATGCTTTCAAAATGTGTGCCAAATCTGCACATCTAGGTGGAACAAATGAAAAACTTTTTATTTAAAAGAGAGAGTTGTAAGTGTGAAAACTGCTCATCAGTCAAATTCATAATACTGTAAGTCTTGGTAACAGGACTGCTTACTTGCCCCTGGCTCCTCTCCTTCCTCATCCTCTTACTCTGTGTGAATTTTGTTGGAGCAATCTTATGTCTTTTTCTGGGCCTCAGCTTTATCAGCTAGTGTATTTGAGTTTCTAATGAAATAAAATTGTCCATCGTAATTTAAAAATAATTCAGAGTCAGTTGAAATGGAAACGTTAGGAGAATGTGCAATTTTGCCAGAAACAGATGTGGTGGGTAGGCTGTACCATTGTTGTACACTGTAATATCTCTTTGTAATGTCTTACCTTTACAGACAATGATAGGTTTAACTTCTTTTACAATGTTCCCAAATACTACATCATTCTAATTAATGCATTGAGAAAAGTAGGCATCATTTTGATGGCTTCGTCCTGCAAGCAAACTTCATCAATAAGGGACAAAATTAAAGACTCATTATGCTTAATAATGATTTTCATCAGCTGTGGACCAGAATTCCTTCAAATCATTATAAACTTTATCATTAGCAATGACTCCATCCAGTTATTTAAAAAGACAAATCCTTTGGGACAATGCTGATATTTATACATTGATGTAGATACAAGCTATCGTAAATAAGAGACTTATGCTTCTTAGACTTCTTTTCAAGAGAGTTTATCATTTTTTTTAAATTAGCATTAGGACTAGCACTGTCATGTCCAACCATACCCATATCTCGTAGTGAAATGTCAGCAAAAGTACTGATTTGAAGCAGACACATTATGACTGGAAGTCCAAAATCAGAAGTGAATGCAGCAGGTACAAATGGTGCAGGAACTAATGTCGTATTCAAATCCTCAGCCAATGTTTCATTAAATAAAACAGGAGATACTTCCATTTGCAACATCTTTGTTAAATTGATAAAAAAGACTGCAAGACAACTAATTCATCCAAAATGGTTGATTTGAATTAATGGGTGTATGAATAGTGAGCACAGAAACCATTTCAGTGGAATTATCACCTCTATCACCTGCTGTAATAGTATACCACTGTAAAAAATCAAACTATTCACCAAAGACAGCAGAATATACTCAATGCATATAAAAGAATATATTAAATAAAACACCAAAAAGACAGCAGTAATGGTAAACACAATTTAATTAAGCACTGTCATTATATATAAAAGGCTTTTATCAGAACACTTAACTGGACTGTCAACTACAGTCTGATGAATATACATTTTTGACCAATGATTTTTCCAAGAACTGGTATTACGTCTGGCATACCCAAATTTCATAAATACCTACATAAGCTTCCTTTTAGACCTATAGTGTTTGCAGGTGGGTGAATAACTGAAGGTATTTTTGACAGTTTCCTGAATTCCTTGGTACAATTAATACCTAGTTATACAAGAGATTCTTGGCATTTCTTGAACAAGTTTAAAAGCATTAATTTAAGTAATTGCAATTCCTATTTTATGTTTACAATTGTTATTAAAGCCATGAATACTTCCATACCTTTTAGTGATAGGATAGAATTTTTACATATCAAAATATAAAAAGTGGTCCTATAGTAGAATAAATACTATTTGTTTGCTCGTAGATTTAATTAATTTATTTTTTTAACATCTGTCACGATCATCAAATTAAAAGCATAGCAATAGGTACCAAAATTGCACTTTCATTTGTTAATTTAATTTTGGCTTGTAGGCATTAGAAATATTAGGCATGTTATTATATAGCAACAGAAAAAAGCCCACCAAATTAAGTAGAGATTCCATGTAATCTTTCATTATACTATATCGAAAAACTTTATTCAGTAAATATTCTCTTTAATAAACAGACATAGGACATTTTAGTATTGCACATATCAAATTTTCCTTCTCTTTCAACTTACATGGACAAGTTATAGGTATTTCTCCACCACTTATTATGCCTCTCCATAAATTCCCATCTTGAATTTCAAATCGTTACCTTGTTTGTGCATGTCTTTATGCCATTTTCTTTCAAAACAAACATTCTATTTTATTCTCCAATTTCAGCAAATCTGCTTCAAGCTAGAAAAATCCTGAATTCTGTATAACTTCTCAAGCTTTCAACCACCAGAAATTTCAAATCAGCTTCATTAAGTATGGCGCATATATTTTATTTAACATAATGATATATTTGAATAAGTGTCTGAAGAAAATAATCAACAACTTCTTGTACTTTTCTTCCTTTATTCACAATAGCCATTGTAATTTGTTTTTGAATCAAAAACACATTTTCTTTCCACATCTTAACTATTTCTCATTCATATAACATCACAATTCTGATTCAGCTAACAGCTGACTATCAACGTTTCCTAATTAATAATACCAAATTAATGTCCTAAAGATGATGTGCAGATGCATGTTCCTTACTTTTTTCTAGTAATTATGATCTTGCCATGTAAATTGGGATTTCTAAAATATATAGTTTTCACTTTAATTCCTTCACTGTAACTATATTTATTAACTTCCACAAATTGCTTTTTCACTTCCTGTATGCTAAGCAGTTGCCAGGTACTTCCTAATTCTGAGTCATGTGGCCCTGTATTTTGATGATTGTAGTGAGTAGCTTGTAGCAGAAAGACATGTTTCGATATAATACGGGTACTTGCTAGTAGCACACGACACACTTGCTCACTCTCATTTACTTGAAAAAGCAAGTGCTCAGACTCCCACTAGCCTGCTCTCCTATCTGTACACAGCTGTATCAACCCTATATACTGCACAGCCCACCCAGAACCCTAATTCCCACCCAACTCCCAATCTGAGTCTTCACTCCTGTACTCAAACTCCACTCCCTAATGCTGAAGTCCCTGACTGCTGCCTAAACCTAAAACTGCAACTCTCTTCCTAAATCTAAATTCCCTGATTATTCCCTAACCCTAAAACTTCCATACTGCCTCCTAAATTAAAACTCCCATCCCACTCCCTAAACTTAAAAGTCCCTTTCTGTTCCCTAAACTTAAAATTCCTTTCCTACTCCCTAACCATAAAACTCTCTTCTCACTCCCTAACATTAAAATCCATCTCCAAATCCCTAACTCTAAACTTCCCCTTCCACTTCCTAACCCTAAAACACCCCTCCTGCTACCTCCTGACAGCTGCGACACTTACCTTTCACAAACTCAAATCATGTGCTTGGGAAAAGTGTGGCAGGTGCTTGCCTGAACCCATATGTGAGTTTGAATATGAGCAGTATCCTAAATGAGCTACGAGATGCTCAAGTCCCTGGCTTTGAGACAGTGGTTTTCAAGCAGTTGGGACTGGAGTACTTAAAGTAGACGCCATGTTTTCTGTAGTCTGCACTAGATTTCAACACATAACATGACACAGACTGCTGAGCAATCACTCAATTACATAAGCAGATAAAATCAATAACTAACTAAATGCATTTATAGTCTCATAAAAAGTAACACTAGAAATGGAACAGGATAGGATTCCTAGTAAAGTCTATAATGTTTGGTATACAGTGTAATAATACTGATATAATACTGCAATTAACAGCCATCTTCCATGTAATGTTCATTAATGTTGTGTCTTTTGGCTTTTCCCGGTTAGGGGTCGCCACAGCGGAACTCCGGTCCACTAATGAATGGCAGTAGATTTTTACATGTCGTGTTGCCGGCCCTGACGCACAACCTTCAACGAAGGTACGCCCATTCACGCATGTCTCCACACAGAAGATGCTCTAGCTGAGAATCGAACAGGACAACGTCTTACTGTGAGGCAACAACACTACTGCAGCACCACTACCGCAGTACATGTAATGTTCATTAATAAATAGAGAAAAACTAGTGGTATGTGAAACACCACAATGACGGCATACAGTAAAGTATGTTTGGGTGTTACTCATTGACAGGTTCAGGGCTGGAATGAAAAATTTTAACTGAAATGAATGGGCTTCTTGGTAATGCATAAGCCCTCCACCCCCACGCACATGGGACTAGATACCTCAAGCGGTACCCAGTGGAAAGACACACTACTTGAAATATTGAGATCCATTTACAGATGGAGTAGGGTTTGGGAGTTATGACTGAGAGTCTGGGACCAAACACATGCACAGTGTGAACCATCCTCCAAAATCCTGTAGGCTTGGCTTACATTGTTCTGTTTGCAAAAACAGATTCCATTCTCTGTGGTGGACTAATGACCCTACAAGCCCATCCCTCATCCTGAATGGGGGAGAATGCAGGTATGATGGCCATGCCAACTTAGTGGTGTGTTCCTGCACTGGACAGCCTGATGCCTATACAGCTCTGTCTATATGTCAGACCTGGCTCCCTACCAGCAGTACGAAGTTTGGCATACAGGTTGAACTCCTATGCTACACAGAATCGACTAGACTCTGCTTCTCCACTGAATCCTTGGCAGCTGGTACATAAAGTAGCATTAATTGCATAATCAGAACTAAATGTAAACACAAGGGGATCTGTAATATTCTATTAATATTAGAACAAAAGAATACAGGAACATCTGAAATGAACCTACACATGATGCAGTTACAACTTTTAAATTTTCACATTTCTTGGAGCTAGCATAGCTAGTAGTTGGTCAATATTCATATATTTTATTTATATTTCTTTTTTTTTTTTGTTAATGAATGATGGCATAATATAACAATAACCCATTGTTAACTGGGTGTGGTTAATGCTGGATTTACCCACACCCAGCAGTGGGTTATTGCTGTTTTACAATGAAATTATTCAATATTCAAGAAAAGCACTTACTTTTCTTAAATAATGTCCTTGTATAATGGTGCCATGGTGCTCTTCAGTGTTTTCGATGGTATCCTGGGGCTTTCCTGATGTACTGCGCATGCGATGGGACTTACGTTCCCATGCTTACGCAGTACATCAGTGCTGTGTAAGCAACAGAGAAAGGAAGATCTATGTTGCTTTTTTTGTTTTGTGTTTAATTAAAACAAAGAAATCCAGAGATTTCAAATGATCGGGAGACAGAGAGAAAATCTAGGGATAATCAGTTGTGTTCTTCTAGTTTTGTATAATGTACCTGATTACCCTTTTATTTGTCTCTGTCATTTTTGTCTTGTTTATTTTTAAGTCTCTGGTTTTTGTAAGTTTGTTTTTTAAAATAAAAAAATGAAAGAAAAGTAAAATTTTAATAGCATATATTAATGGAAGATAGTCCGAGTGACCAGACTTTTTTACATTGGTATATGCTCAATTTACAATGGGTACACTGGTTGGGCTGTCCAATCAACATGCTTGTTTTGGAATGTTAATGGTGAATCATTGTACAATACCCAATCAAATAACACTGATAGAACATTCATATGTATCGCTGCTTATGTGATTCATGCTGAATTGTGCGACATCTGATATCATTTACTTAGGAATGACAGCTTGAAATTTAAGAATTATGACCATGAATATTTAGTTAAAAACAAAATGTGTGCAGAATGCTCTAAATAGACATACCGCTATATGTAAAACTTTCAAGAATTTTTTTAGATATCAGATGTTGAAGTAGGGACATTATGTTTAGAGTTTTTTTCAGATTTAGTGCCAAGAATACGTGGACACCTATGCTAACTCATATGATTTACTTGATAGATTGATACTTTTGCCTTACTTGACTTTTTATGGTCCTTTGCATAGTTTAAATGTATATACACATTTATGAAACTAGTTTGCATATGCCTCTTGAATATTCATGGCTCTAATTCTCAATTTTCATGTTTTTTTCCTATTTAAAAAATATCACAGCCCTCAGTCGGCCCGAATACCAGAGTCTTGGGATTTCTGCGTCGGACGCTGTCGCCTCATCCATGACGTCAGGTCGTCAGGGGTATAAAACATGTAGCCGACGCCATTACAACAGTTTTTCTTGCCCCAGATGTCAGAAGCCCCCAAAATAGGAAGCAATCAAATGGTGTGGAACACCTCCAATAAAAAGTAAATACCATTTCCATAAGATATGGACAAAAAAGAGGATAGGTAGAAAGTACAGAAAAACAGGGGGCTAGAGGGAGGGTAACCAGGACTGCAACACTGAATACACTCGAACATCTACATTTATGTACTATGTTTTTTGTGTTTCACTGTTGCAGTCATCACACTTGGGTTGATTCCCAAAGCTGAGGAAGGGTGGAGGCAGTCAAGAAGTAGTAGGGCTGGCTAGCAGGCTTTGTAAGACTGCTGTGGCAAATCCAGCTCTGGATTTGGAAAAGATTGGTAAATGGTAATGTATGGTGAAGGTGAGTACAGAACTCCAGGTTGCAGCTTCCAGGATGTCCCTGGTAGGGACTCCCCTGAGAAACGTTGTAGAGGTTGAGGTAGCCCTAGTAGAATGAGACCTGATCTCCTGTGGGGTAGGTTTTCCATGGTGTTTGTAGCAGAAATGGATGCAGTGTGCTATCCATTTAGAAATGGTTTGTTTTGAAATGGCCTTGCCCTCTGCCCCTGTAGCAAAGCTGACCAGCAGCTGGTTAGATTTTCGGAAAGGTGTAGTCCTGTCAAGGTAGAACCTGAGCTGTCTGTGCATGTCCAAGGAGTGCAGGATCCTTTCCCCTTTATTCTGAGGATTAGGAAAAAAAGGTTGGCAAATGGATGGATTTGGTTTAAAGCCACACTGGATACCATCTTGGGCATAAAAGATGGGTTAGTCCTGAGGGAAACCCTGTCCGCATGGAAGATAATGAAGGGTTCCACAGCCATAAGGGCCTGTAACTCAGACACTCTTCTTGCTGAAGTGATGGCTAGAAGTAAGCCTGTTTTCCAAGAGAGGAATTTTAACTCTGCTGTAGCAGCAGGCTCAAAAGGGGGAAATGTGAGCTTCTCTAGTACAACATTAAGGTCCCAGGCAGGTGTGGGAGCTCTCCTTGGGGGTCTTAAATTGTTAGCTCCTCTCAGGAACTGTTTGATCAGAGGGTGAGAGAAGAGGGGTGGCTCAGTATTGTAATGAGCTGAGATGGCAGAGGCATGAATTTTAATTGATGAGAAGGAGAGACCCTTGTGGAGCAGCTCTGCTACATAATCTAGGATTTGAGGCAAGGAGGGCACGGTTGTGTCCTTCCCTTGAGACTGGCTCCAAGAACAGTATCTATTCCACTTTTCTGAATAGGATTTCCTAGTACTGGGCCTCCTGGCCTCAGGGATAACATCCAGTACCTGTTTGCTGAGATTTTCTGGTGATGTATTCAAGGAATAAGCCAGGCTGCCAGGTTCAGGGTTTGCAGCTGAGGATGCAAAATCTGTTTCTCCTGCTGGGACAGCAGAGAGGGGGTCCGCTGTAGGTGCCAGGGTGTCACTGCTGTCAGACTGCATAGGAGTGGGTACCAGTACTGGTGTGGCCAGTCTGGTGTAATAAGGATTGTCCTTAGCCTGTCCTGTTTGATCTTGAGGAGTACCTTTGGAAGGAAGGGCAGAGGGGGAAAGGCATAGATTGAGAGGTTTTCCCATGTGAAGGAAAGGGCATCCACTTTCCAAGCTTGGCTGTGGGGAATTCTGGTGCAAAATTTGTTTAGTTGATGGTTCTGGGGGGACGCAAAGAGGTCCACCTCTGGTGTCCCCCAGCTGTGTATTAGAAGTTTGGATGAGTTTGGTTCCAGTTTCCACTCGTGTGGGTCCATTAGTTTCTGCTTAAGTCTGCCAGTGAATTTTGTTTGCCTGGCAGGAACTGAGCTTGCAGGTGCACTTGGTTGCTTAAGGCTGTGTTCCACAGTCATGGCTAACCTGCAGAGAGGGTAGGAGTGAGTTCCCCCCTGCTTGTTTATGTACCACATAACTGTGGTGTTGTCTGTCTTTATCAGGAGTTGTCCTAGCAGGATAAGGTATTTGAAGGCTGTCAGCGCATTCTGTACAGCTAACATTTCATTTTGATTGATATGCAGGTGAATTTGTCCTGGGCTCCATTTGCCCTGAATGCATTTGCCTGCCATGTGAGCCCCACCCCCCCATGCACAGTCTGATGCATCTGTTGTCAGAGTTTGGACGGCGGGGGGTTGTGAGAAAGGGAGTCCCTTGTTGTGGTTGCAAGCCTCTGCCCACCAAAGGAACTCTGACCTTAGACAAGGAATGATAGGAATCACTGCTTCCAGGTACTGGGAATGTTGACACCAGAGACTTTTTACGTACCATTGGAGTTTCCTCATATGCAGTCTTGCATATGGAATCAGTAGAATACATGAGGCCATGAACCCTAGGGCTTGCAGCATTTTTCTTGCAGATAGCTGGGTTTGGGTGGCCAGTAGTTTGAAATAAGTTGTCAAATAAACCTGCTTTTCTGGAGTGAGGAATGTCATCTGGGAAGTTGTGTTCAAGCTTGCTCCCAGGAATACAATCTTTTGGCTGGGTACCAGATGTGATTTATTTTCGTTGATGGTATACCCCAAAGAAGTTAGGAGTCTCTTTACAAAGGTCAGGTGCTGAAGTAGCAATTCCTGACTGTCCTCCTGAATCAGGCAATCATTCAAGTATGGGTAAATTTGAATATTTTTCTGTCTGCAGTAAGCAATGGCTTGAGCCAACTTTGTGAATACCCTGGGGCACAGTAGATAACCCAAAGGGAAGTGCAAAGAACTGATAGTGCATAAAGTCTGTCCTGAAACGTAGATATTTTCTGCAAGATTCCCTTATGGGGATGTGCAGATAAGCTTCTTTTAAGTCTAGGATGACTAGCCAGGAGTCCTTGGTTAGCATAGAAAGGAACTGCTGGAGTGTAAGCATTTTGAATTTTGGTACCACCAGGAAGGTGTTTAGGGCTGACAGATCCAGAATAGGGTGCCAAGAGTTCTCTTTCCTGGGCACCAGGAACAGCCTGGAGTAGAAACCCTGTCCCCTTTGCTCTGTTGGCACAGGTTGAATAGCCCTGATACTGAAAAGAGAAAGTACTTGCTTTTGGGCCTCTGTCCACTGGCTTGGAGGAAGGTCTGGCAATCCGCTTGGGGTTGGCAGAGAGTGGAAATAAAATCTGTACCCCTGGGATACAATGTTTAAGACCCATCGGTCCTGGGTAATATACTCCCAGTTTTTTGCATGCAGGGCGAGTTTTCCTCCTAGGGGTGCAAGTACTTGGGCATGGCTGGGAAGGATTAAGGACAAGTCACTGTGAACTTTTTCCATGGGGGGTGGCTTACTACTCCCAGTTTTTGAGGAGGGAGCACTCCATTGTTTAGATCTGTGCTTACCCTGAGACTGTAGTCTTTGTGGTCTGTTGCCCCTGGGTTTGGGCTGAAAAGGTCTGGAAGGAATTGGAAAGGACCAGTTTTTTGAAGGCCAATGCCTACTGAATCTAGGTGGCTGTACCTGTAAGAAATCTTTAACAGTTTGCATGGATTTAGCTTTTTCTTCCATCTTTTTAAGAACTTCTTCTGTTTTAGAGCCAAACAAACAGTCTTGGTTTAATGGCACATCAAGTAATTTTGCCTTGACATGGTCTGGCAAGATTTATTCCTTCTGCCAAGCATGCCTTCTCAGAACAGACCCAGTGACAGCAGCCCTGCAAGATGCTTCTAAGGCATCAAAACCACACTGCAAAGTATGTTTACCAACTTGGTTTGCAGAATGCATTGTCTTGTAAGTCCTTATTTTCTGCACAATCAGGAATCAACAACTTTTTTTTGTTTAATTAGATCAATAATATGCTGCTGGTACTTCAACATGTGAAACTGGCAATTTAAAGCCCTGATGGCAAGAGTTCCAGAGGTATATACCTTCTTACCCCATCTGTCTAGAGCCCTAGAATCCCTGTCCGAAGGGGTAGGGTTTTTGGCTGTAGAAGCCTTAATACCTTTAGGTCTCTGGGAAATGGTCTCTGGATCCGCAGTGGGATTTTTAAAGAGAAATTTGTGAGAGTCAGGTACTCTGTAGTATCTGTCAGTCTTTCTAGGAACAGGTGGTAAAGTATCAGGGGTAAGGCTGGATTCCATGAAGACATCATCTACAATATCCAGGACAGGGGGAATAGCTAGCAGCCTATGCTGAGGCAAGTCTAAAAATTTCCTGAGTCTCTTTTTGGACTGTGGGTAGCCCTGGCATTCCCAGCGCAAATGCTCTCGTAGGGTATGCAAGGTTTCACCGAAAGAAAGGTCCTCTGGGGGGGGAGGCTGAGGGACTTGGCTCCTCTGCATCACAGTCCTCATAGGTAGCTAAGGGTATGTCCTGGTAATCACAGGGATCAGAGTCATCCGACTCATGGTCTGAAGAATCTGAAGGAAAATCAATTCTTTGTCTTTTAGAGGGGGAAGGCTGGCTTCCCCTAATTAAAGTAATAAGGTCTTCAGCCATTCTAAGCATTTGTTTCTGTGGCATGGGAGCTTGAGAATTTGCTTTGGTCGTCGGTTTCCTAGGCGTAGTGCGAACTCTGGGCCTGAGAAATTCAGTAGATTTAGTCATTAACAAAGTAGTCGGTTTAATACGAACATCGGAAGGTCTGAATATACCCTCAGATATCGGTGCCTGCACAGTGGCTCCAGACCCATCCAAGGTAGAGACATCAGCAGGTTCCATAGTCGAAGAAGCATCTCGCGGCATACCGGACTCCGAATGGGTCGCAGTAGAGGCCTGCGAATCTGTAGAAGCGGGTAACAGGGGCTGCAAAAGCACCTCACTGAATACCGGTGGACTGGCGACTAGCTTAACGGAAGCGTCGTCAGCAGTTTTGGACCTATGCGGTCTGTCTCTGTCTTTATCTTTGCATTTTTTCGGAAGGTCGGTAGTCGGCTGGCTTACCAACGCCATTTCGGAATACGGAAAATGAGAGCGAAAGAATTTAGAGACAAAAATAGCCCAACAACGAATAGCTTGGGCATTGAATAAGGCACAAAACCGACAGCAAAGGACATCATGGTCTGGGCCTAAACAGGTGATGCAGTAGGAATGAAAATCTCTGTGAGGTATTTGCTTTCCACAGGCAAGACAATTGTTAACTTTTTCTGACATCGGTTAGAGCAAGAAAAAAGGATCTTCTAGCTTTAGAAGACTTCAGGTTTGAAACTCGAAAAACGAAAATTTCAGGTAGCTGCCGACCAGCACTTGTGAACTGCTTCTGCTTCAGGCTCCCGCACGGCAAGAAAAGCTGATGTAATGGCATCGGCTGCATGTTTTATACCCCTGATGACCTGACATCATGGATGAGGCGACAGCATCCGATGCAGAAATCCCAAGACTCTGGTATTTGGGCCGACTGAGGGCTACCTGCAGGCAGATAACCCAAGTGTGATGACTGCAACAGTGAAACATGAAGAACATCTATAGAACTGCATGTGCGAATGAAAAAGATGTACAGCAAGTTGAAGGATGCAGTAGCTTGGACTATTCCCATCTGCCTAATGTACAGGAATTTTGGAGTTAGTGCACATAAATAGCAGAAGTGTGGGAAGAAATGACCCCTAAGTCGAGAGTGTAAGAAAACAATGAAAGGCATAACACCTAGTCTCAAAATTCTGTGTTTTTCTGTTTGAATTATAGTTTATTTTTCAAAGTGCTAGGACTAACATTAACAAATTTCTTACTTCTGAAAGGAAACTGACTACCTGGTATGGTAATGCCCAAATCTCAGATAATGCCATTATTTATGAAAAGATCAATAAAAGATTATACGGAGCTATGCTCTAAAAAGCTCAATATAAGCATTTGTCTCTTTCGTGATGTTACTGTACCTCAAAAAAATATTTCTGCCTTTGCCACACTTTCTACTGGTAATGAAGTAACTGCAAAATTCCCACTATGAGAAACAAATAAAATAGTCAAACATATTTTGTTGCCCTTGAAAGAAATGCAGTTCAAAGTGATAATACAGAATTCTGCAGTATACAGCTAAATGTCTCTCATATATGTTTACTATTAGTTTTCAGGTGTTATTACTCTATTGCAAGAAAGGTTTAGCAATTTATCTAAGACACCAAAAGTTCAGTAGTAATAGTACTGTGCTACAAAAATTCAACGAGACAAATGCTAATAGCAGAAGGTTAGCACAACTTTTCATAAAATATATGCAGAGACATGCCAATATTTCACAGGCCTTGAGGTCATACATCTGTTATTATAATCTTAGGGACAGAATGAACACTTTTTCAAAAGAAGCTCCAGTAACCTTCCTTATACTGTGGTTTGCATACTTACAAAGACTCTCAATATAAATTATTGTAAGCTTGAGTCTGAGTAACAATTTATTACATTGTTGAAAGGAAAATATCACAGATGATGGTCATAATACAGTAAATCCTTGCACACTCCATTCAGCAAATGCAAGAAAGTTGAACATTTATTATGAATAAGCACCCTGAGTATTTCCTCTAAGTACAAATGATCATCTCTTTCATTCTGCTTCCAAGTTGTTGTCTGTTACAACAACTTAGTATTACTCATGCACAGAACCAGATTCTGCTGTACCACGATTACATGTACTATGCATATACACAGGCTGTCTATAAACCAACCAAGATTAAGAAATAAGTGTATAAAGCAGGTGTTAAAGAATGAAATTAATTGTTTACCCTTTGGGGCAATATCTCAGTATCCTCAAAAGTGATCTGTATGTAACACAGCTCTTGCAGTTCACAGGAATCTCCCAAAGTGTATAACACAGTAAAGAAATGTGATAATGCATATTGTAGTTAAGTACTGTATTTTGCACTCTCCTATATATTTGATGAAGCTCAGGGAACTGTAGGTATTGAGAATTAGTGACATTATTTTTATAAGTTTTATCAGAGTATGCTGTCCAATTTCCTCATAATGGCAATACAGGAATAGTGTATATTACTTAAGACAGATTTTCAGATGGAAATTTGAATGGCAATACACCAACATGATACCTATATCAACAAAGAATTAATGATTACATTTCTCAACACTAACTTTAATGTTGACTGTTATATGGATAAGTATCAGGACAGTAAGTCATACTAAATAAATTACCTAGAGTAAACTTTAAATTACAAGGTCAGGATCAACTTTAGTAAACTTGTTTTAATCTAAGTAGTTATTCAAAACAGTATAAATAAAAAAACAAACAAATGGAATGCAAACATACTCAAAGAAGGAACTGGCTGGAAAGTACATTAGGAGCAGCGCTTTCTGAAAGGAGGAATACATGTCATGTAAAACTAAATATGTAAGGATATGAAGTATGTAGATAATATCTGACCAGACAGGGACTCTGTATAAGGCCTGAAGAACTAGTTAAATGTGATGTTAGTTAAAGGTACCTATTATTAACCAGGCAATGAAGTTCTGAATGAGCTGCAAGTGATTTGAGTTCATATTCTGGAAGCCATAGTTATAAAGAATTGTAGAAGTGTAGGTGCCATGAAACCAAGGCATGTACAATAGCAGCCAGGTCCTTGGGTGGTAACAGCTTCTTAATTTGGGATGCATTCTTAAGGTGAAAGTAGGATGACTTGATGACAAGTGACAGCTGGTCCACAAATAGCAAGTTGTTGCTCAGGCTTGTGATGAAAGGAAGTACTGCCAGCACAACTAGCTGGAAATTTGTAAATAATTATATGTCATTTGTAAATATCAAACTGTATGTCATACAAGATGCTTGTGTTACAAATGTATTAAAAATGTATGTCATGTACATATCAAACTACTTTGTACAAACTTGTGTGTTGAAATGGTATTTGTAAAGTGCTGTGTTTGAAATGTAACCACAGTATGCCTACAGCAGAGAACAGAAATGTACATGCACTATTGTAACTGTTTAAATGCATCTGTTTTAACAGGAAACTGGAGGGTTAAGCTCAATCTAGCAATCTTTAGAAAAATATCTGAAATTAAATTACTTTATAGGCTAAGCCATAAAGAGGCTATCTCACATGTTTCAATGCAGCCAGAGACACAAAGTATGTACTAGGAGGCTTTCTGTATTGTCTTTGGGGTGAACTAATTATTACTCTGAAAGCATGAAGGAATGTAATTGTTTTATGACTTCCAGCACCTGCCAAAGATCTGAGCAAAAGCCCTTGTATGTGTACTTTTACAAGTAGGTACTAAGTACTGCCAGCTTCAGCAATGGGGGTTTTACCTGGGAACTAGAAGTCAGATGACAACAAATGATGTCATTCTGCAAGCTATCCCAGCAGTAATATTTTAGATATTATTTTGAGAAGTATCTTAGTAAGACAGAGCATGCTGTATTCCGTCTTGGACCTGACAACAAGAAACATCATTCACCACATCATCTGCCTTGTCCTATTAGTAAGTTTTTAGGGTATAGTAATTCTGTTAGATACAGTCAGGAATATAGTGAAGCTTAATTTAAATATTTTTATTTATCTGAGCCTGTCCTGCAATGTTATTTTAAATATTTCCTGTGTTTTGAACTCTGAAGTCACTGTAAATATATACTTAGTATTTTCTTGTTCTTTTATTGTTTATTATTAAATATATTTAAACCTTTCATTGTGGCTGATCTTTGTAGAGATATTTAAGTTTTGAAAGTACTTGCATATCTATTTGGTGACACTGTGTAGGCCAGTCCTAATAGCCTTACTCTTGGTCACACTACCATTTGTATTAATATTACACAGTAAAATTGGTCACCCTTTGTTAAGGGCCTTAAGGTAACTGTCAGGAGTGACTGGTGGCAGTGGTAACTACCTTTTAGTCTAGGCAGAAGGGGGCATAGCTAGTAAACCTGTGCCAGCTTTTCCCAGGTGAGTGAGTGAGTGAGTGTGTGTGTGCGTGTGTGCGCGTGTGTGCGTGTGTGTGCGTGTGTGTGTGTGTGTGTGTGTGTGTGTGTGTGTGTGTGTGTGTGTGTGTGTGTGTGTAAAAATCAAACCTCAAAGAGTGCATGTGTCAGCTACTTGGGCAGGGATACAAAGCACTGGTTGGACAGAGGGTGCTGGACATCTTGACTTGGTCACTCAGCTGAGATCTCAACTCTATAGCTGTGCCTGTTGTGAGTGTTATTGGGGATCTGGAGGAAAAGGGAGAAACCAGACCAGGACTGAATGTGGTCTCTATGTGATCTTAAGTGAAATTGCACTTGATGCAGAGAGTTGCATTTGGAAATACTGTGTGTGTACCAGTTATCTTCCCAATGAATGTCCTCCCCCACAGGTGCTAGTGGTGAGGATTGAGGCTCCTTGATTACTGGCCCAGAGGTGGGTTATCCACGTCACAAGGCCAGTCATGAGATTGTGCCCCTTAAATATAAACACACATAGATTACACATGGTTTAAAGCCTTAAGTTTAAAATCACTGAGATTGGAGTAAACATCCATGGCAACTATCCTGGAGTTACTAAGTCTGAGGACATTATTACTCAAACAGTCTAGGTCTCCTGCAAGAGACTTCAAAGCTGACAGAGTCCTGACAGATAGCAAGATATAACTGTATGCTATCCATGTAGCAGCAATTCTGTAAACCTCTCTTCCTAAAAAGATCAACAGGTATAGCAAGTAGACAGTGTAAAGATCAGGGCCAAGAATCAAACCTTGTATAACTCAAAAATCAGCTATGAAGGAAAAATAAAAAGTAATGCCTGAAATAACCATTTGGGAAAGACCAGGGTGGAAGAAGTAGTTCCTGTGATGCTACAGTAACTGACCAGACATTCCAGGAGGATATTAAAAGCTGCCATGACATCAAGGACTAACACAGAATACTTTTGGCCTCAAGCCACAAACAGGACACTAAGAACTTTGAAGGCATCAGTCCAGTACTATAACAGGTTCAGAAGCCAGACAAAAAGGTTCATATAATCTTTGTTCCTTCAGTTAGGAATCAAGCTGAGTGCTGAACACTTCCTCCAAATATTTACCTATGAAAGAAGACTAAAGACAAGGCTGAAACTATCATTGAAATCAGTGCAATTGAGGGTCTATACAAAATTACAATAACTAAAGCCTCCTGAAGAGAAGTTGGAAAATACCCATTTCCAAAGATAAGGCACAGGACAGGACCCAAGACTGCCAGGTAAGATATAACTAACATGGTTGGGAAGAGTCCAAAGTGCATATTGTCTGTTGCATTCTTGAAGGTAGAAAAACAGACTTGTAATTAGGTAATATAAGCTTAAACAATGACATAATGTTAGCACTAGCAAGGCCCAAGCAATCTACAAAACATAAAATAAAAAGAAAACCACAAGTGATAATGGAGCACTATAACACACAAAATGAACTTTAATCCACTGGTTTAGCGCTTTCAGCCCAAGAATTAGGCCTTATTTGGAGAGGCACACAAACTGAGCTCTTACAGTTCATTGTAGACATGAACAATAGTAGCTCTTTTTACATTTTACTAGTAGCTGGGATAATTGTAAGATATGTTTCTTAGATTTAGAAGTTATTAAAGAGGAAGGTAAAGATTTTTTGGGGTCCTGCATCAGTTATAAGAATGTGGCAAGTAATGGTCTTTTGAGTTACTCTAGTATGCATCCCACTTATGTGAAATATAACATTATAAAGGGGCAGTTAGTACGGCTTAAGAGACTTACAAGCGATGAAGCACAGTTAGATTTGTTAGTGCAGGAATTGCATTCTAGATTTAAAAACAGAAGGTACCCTTCTAAAATAGTCCAAGACATTATTAGTTCAAGTGAAAGGGAGGGGCTTAGTGGAAACAGACGAAACAAGAAGGATTGGGTAACATCTATGTTGTTAACCTTTACCTTAGACTGTAAAGAAATTAAAAACATAGTATCCAACAACTGGAGAATATTAGTTTAAAATAGTGATCTTCAGATGGTAGTAGGAGAAGCCCACATGTTTGTTAACACAAGAGGAAGGAATTTCAAAGAAATGTTAGAAAGTGGACAAAGAAAAATGCCTCAAAGCAACATAGGTACTTTTAAATGTAAAGTTGCAATTTTGTAAATACATTTCAGAGGGAGCAGATTTTAATGTTGCAACTCAAAGCAAGATGTAGCACGTTCGAGGCATTTTTAATTGTAAATCTACATTTGTGGTATACATGGCAAAATGCTCCCCTTGTTCTTCATTCTATACTGGGAAAACCAATAGGCAACTTAAAAACAGAATATATGAACACTATTATGCCATCAAAAAGAAAAATTTAGATAATGCTCTTTACAAGCACACTTTAAACTGTGTGAGTAGCAATAACAGTGTTAAGTTTCTTTTTACAGTTATAGATCATGTTCCATTGGGCTTTAATGGAGACAGAGATGGGGAACTAGAGTTTAGAGAGTTTAAATGTCAGGTTCTATTAGATGCATGCAGGGCACCAGGGCTTAACAATGGTGTCAACTATAAAGCTGTGTTGAAAAGAAAAGCTTATTACAACAAATGTAAATAGTTTATATGTTTATTAGAAATGTATCCTTTATTTAAAATGCATTTTTATTCAAACACATTTTAAACAGTTTTTACATTAAGTTTAAGTAAAATGAGATTTGATTGGTGTAATGTGTATTGATGATGGTATAAAAATGAGACAGTTTTTTAACACTTTGTTCTGTTGAAAGCCTAATTCTTGGGCTGAAAGCACTAAACCAGTGGATTAAAGTTCATTTTGTGTGATATAGTGCTCCATTATCACTTGTGGTTTTCTTTTTATTTTACCAAAGTTACACAAAGTGTGAGACAAGTCTGCAGTTTTCTTTGAATCTACAAAACATACCATAGGCACAGCATCAAATGTAAATGAGGCAAACTCAACCATGAAGAGCCAAAACTGAAGTTCACATTCATCTGCAGAAAACACGTCCTAAGTAGCAAAATAAGTTTGGCTATACAACCTATCAACTATATCAAAGAGCAATGCTGGTCTTCTGGTCATAGCAGAGATTTTCTTGGACAGCAATGCTGTCTTCTTATGGATGAGATCTGACTGCTAAAGGGCATAATGCTTGCACAAACTAAGCTTGCCCTCCAGGAGATGGGAAGTATGTCAGCAGTTTCCCAAACTTCATCTAGGCCTGTAAAGACAATAAAGCTCATGGCAAACCAAACAAATGCAACAAGGTTTAGAGAGGTAGTCAGGGTGGAGTTACAGGTAAAGGCTATTTCTTCTGGCTCAGCAGTGCTGATCTCTGCAAATGACCAATACACAGCACAACAAAGAAATTCAGGGGTGGCAAGTTTATAATTCCCACACCACACCAGTTCAAGATGAGAGACAGCCACCTAGAGGAGCTTTGATAAGACTAGGAGATCAGCTCTACCACTAGTATCTGACACACTGAGGTAGAACAACAAACCTATGGTGTGCCCATAATGATGGTTAGAAGAGGTAACCCCCTGAGCAAACCCAAATCCCTGCAGAATAAAAAGAAGTTCTCTAATAGGCTAAGTGAATAAAACCTCAAGGATCTCTTGAGACCTTGCTAAACTGCTGAAACAATCCACCAGACTACCTATAGTACCAGTCAAAGAATTAGTATAATGTGCACTTGATGTACTAGTAAAACCTCCATCTGTAATAATGAGGATTTAAGTACCCAACCTTATGAATTTGCATCCTGAGTTTTAGATTCACACTACCTGAAAGTCATCAAAATGTGACACATCAGACTACTGATAGATTACAATTTTAACAAGCAATGGATAGCTACTGGCTATATCACATGCTATGTGAAAAGGCACTCTGAAGTGGGCAGTGGTTTTGATTTCTTTCTCCGACATTCCACCTTAGCACAATTATGAACATTTTATTTAGTGTTGTGAGTGTGTGTTTGCTTCCTCCCAGTGCATACCACAACATCACAAACTAGGTTAGGAAAGCATACCAGTCCCTTGCACTCTCTATTTTAACCACCATGCACTAAGACAGCAGAACCGGAAAGACACAAAATAATACAAAAGTATATACTTGCTTAGCTTACAGGAAAATGCATCTGGTGTTTCTGGGTGGAGAGGTCACCTAAACATGGGAACATGGGAAGCTAGTAATAAGCATCCAGTGTAGCATGTCCAGATGGCATGGCGATTACATAGCAATCGTGTCTTACCTAGAATGTCCTCTATGGGGAATTACTGTAGGAAAGAATTGCAAGCAGTACAAAACAAATGTTCTTTGGAACTAGGACCTGATGGAAAACCAAACATCAATAGCACAGATGATCAGATACTTAATTACCTAAGTGGTAAATGAAGCCAAATTCCTGGAAAAAAAAATGCAATCAGTAATGGTTGCTAAAGGTGTGAACAGACAGCCATGTGATCCTGGCAAAAGTGTTTACTACAGTCACATTCCTGAAACAAGCCTAGAAGCATACTCCAAGAAGTGATATTTTCCAAAAGCTGGTTAAGCATCTGGTGGCAAAAAACAATGCAGTTCTCTACATACTTAGAAATGTTTTTCTCCTTACTGGTAGTTGTTGTGTCTTTCGGCTTATTCCGGTTAGGGGTCGCCACAGTAGAACTCCGGTCCGCTAATGTTTGGTAGTGGATTTTTACGTGCCGAGTTACCAGCCCTGACGCAGAACCTTCAATGAAGGCACACCCATTCACGCATGCCTCCACACAGAAGACGCTCTAGCTGAGAGATGAACGCGACAACGTCTTGCTGTGAGGCGACAATGCTACCGCAGCAGTTACTGGTAGTAAAGAAGAAAAATGACTGGCCTGGCCTGTCTTACTGAATTCATATAATTTCTTCACTAGCAACTAGTCTACTGGCACCCATTAAGAGAACAATGAGCCTTTTCCCTTGGGTTCTGCCACAGGAAGAGAAACACAGAGGTGAATGGAATGACTTAGGGATTAGTTTTGACAGGATATCTGGGTTAGTCCTAAAAGAGAAAGGATCTTGATGAACTATCAAATAGGATTCTATACATATCTGAGTTTGGACTAGTGAAAGTCTCTCCCAAGAGAAGAACTTCTGAGCCACCAAACTAGCTGGTTCAAAAGAAGAATGGGCAATCCTGTCAAATGAAGGGTGTAACACGCTGAAATGGTAGAAACATACTTTTTCACTATAAAGTAACCAAGATTCAGGTAGAACAGGTCAGAATCATGTGCAAACTGACAAACCAGGCACCAAGATGAAGATGCTCTTCCATGTGTTAGAGCACTTCTGATGAGTAGGCTTCCTGGCACTTCATAGGATCAGAGGGTGTTACTAGGCTAATGGCCCCGAGGCCCTACTAGCCTAGCCAAGAGTTTATCCTCAAAAAATCAACCTCAGTCAGCACCTGTTGCGCCTGTCAATGAAGGGCACAGGTGGAACCCCTGAGACAAATTTGTGGTTTCCATCCACTCATCAAGTTTCATAGGTTCATAGGTTCATAGGTAGGTACTAGGCTATCGGCCCTAGGGCCCATACAAGCCTAGCCAAAAAATGTACCCTGGCTTTTGCCACCCAAGAAAATGATTTTCCTGTGCCCCTGTCGAGCAGAGCCACAGAAGTGATCCCCGGGGTGAATTTCCCATTTCCCATCCAATCATCGCGCTTGAAGAGGGTCAGTGACATACTCTGACATATATGGGAAGTCTATTCCATAGATGGGGCAGCCTCTGGGAGACAAACCTGTCTCTTCAGCAGGTTTTGTTAATGTCACATATTAGATTTAAGCCTTTTGATTGGGTAATGCACGAGGAGTTAGACTTGCGGACGATATGGAGCATTTCTTGTAGGGCAGGGTCCAAAACTGCCTTGGAGGTGAGAGACAGATCACCTCTGAGCAATCTGTATGATACCGAGCAGAGGGATAATGATTTGAGCCTGTCCACACAGGGCAGGTGTTGGAGGCCATGGATTCTCTTTGTGAGGTATTTCTGTGACCCTTCCAGCTGGTACAGGTGTTTAGAGAGGTACATACCAAATAAGGCATTGTACTCAATTACTGGCCTTGGCCTAATGAAGGAGGAGTACAGAGAGGTAATAACCTTTTTTTCTGGATGCAATTTCCTTCACTTATGAGATGAACCAAGTAAAAGGCTTTTCTGACCACTGCCACTACATGATGGTCAAATGTGCGATTGTTGTCAACCTGTGTACCCAAGTCTCTCACCACAGGTTGTGTGCTTAGGGGGTTGCCGTTAATGTAGTAATCAGATGGGGCCATGTTTTTGCCAAATGGTAAGAAAATACTTCTTTTTGCATTTAACTTAAGGCCATGACTTTGGCATCAGTCATTTGTTGCTGTGAGACCCTCTTGCAGTATGTTAACATCATTTGGGACGTCAGTGACAGCAACCAACTTAGTCATCTGCAAACTTGGTCAGCCACAGGACTTTTGTCTTTGCCTGGACCTCTGAGAAGTAGATGCCAAACAGTAGGGGTCCCAGGACAGATCCCTGGAGAACATCACTAGTGACAGGCCTGCTGTCAGAGGTGGAGGCACCTATTTTGACTTATGGTTCTATTGGTGGGCCAGCTGGCCACCCACCTGATGAGACAGGGATTTGCACCAAGTTGTGTTACCTTTTCAATTATGCCAGAGTGGGGGATTGTGTCAAAGGCTTTGGTCAAGTCAAGGTAAGCTGTATATACTGACGTTTTCTCATCCAGGACCTTGGTGACAGTCTCAAAAAGTCAACCAGGTTCAACAGGCAAGATCTGTCTTTGACGAATCCAAACTTGGTGGGGTCAAGTGCTTGGAGATTGCCTATGTCCTTGTTTATGAGGTCCATAAGAATATGCTCCACAGCTTTACAGATCAGACTTGTCAAGCTTATGGGGTGATAGTGTCTAGGGTCAGTAGTGGCACCATCTTTGTGCAAAGGGGTGACAATGGCAGTTCTACACCCTGCTGGAATGAAACCTGTACTTATGGTGTGGTTGAATAGGGTGATCAATGGCGAGGCTAGTTCTTGCTGGAGATGGTGCAGAATACAGCCTAGGATACTATCAGGTTCCACAGAAGCTGTGTTCTTTGCCTTGGATAGGGCCTTTAGCACTTGATCTATGGAGACAAGTATCATGGAGAGGAAGCTGAAGTTTGCTCTGAACCTATATGTTAGCAGGTTGGCTAAGTCAACAGAATCAGTGTAAGTGGTACCATTAAGAACTAATTCGGAACAACCCTGGGTTTTGCCATGCAGGTTCCTGATGTAACTGAAGAAGGCGTTGTGGTTACCCTTTGTTTCAGAAGCTAGTTTTGATTCATAACTGGCTTTGGAGGTTTTCACTAGTGATCTAATTTGCTTGTTGAGGCTAAGGAGGGAATTTTTCCAATTGGGAATTTGTGCCCTTTTAAGCTTAGACAACAGTTTCCTCCTTTTGTTGTAAAGCCTTTTGATAGAGGATGTCCACCAGATAGGTTTGTGTTTCCTTGAGGAGCAGGTTTAGTTTTGTTGGGTATGGCTGAGTATATGCAGTTGTATAGGTGCTTGCATACTGCACTGGCAAACTGTTCAGCACAGTTGTCTGCATCCTCTGAGGGGGGGTCGGTAGTGTGAAGCTACTGATACCCTCCCTCAGAAGATTGCAGTCAGCTTTTGAGAAGATTTTTTGCCTGGTTACAGCTCAGGGGGAGAGAAGTGGGTGGGATAGAAACTTCGAACCAGGGAAGAACTTACTATAGGGGTGATGCAGTGGTCACCCATGTTGATGAGAACCAAGTCCAAAATTTTATCTCCCCTTGTGGGGAATGAGACAATTTGGTCTGGTGCATTAGAATTGAATCATTGGGTGAGTTCATTAATGGAGAAATAGTTCACCCAGTCTATGGCGGGGTAGTTGAAGTCACCAAGGATCAGAGCGTTAGGGGTACTTTGATGGAGTCAAGTAGGTCCAGGTAGGAGGAGTGGGTGTCCTGAGTCATGGAGGGGGGGTCTATAGCTGGCTATAACTTGGATGGGTGTGTTGCCAATTGTCAGTTGCACCTGGAGTAGTTCTAGTGCGTCATGCTGGCAAACCAGTCTGGAGGTGTGCTTGTCTTTAATGAAGATAGAAACTCTACCACCCTTAGTCTTCCTGACTTCATTTTGGGATTGGAATGTGTGGCATGAGTTACAGTCTGGTACGGCAGGGGTGCTCCCCGCAGCCTTGAATCAAGTTTTCATGACTGCACAGATGTCTGCAACTTCCAATGTGAGAAGAGTTTCCAGTGAGTGCATTTTCAGGTTAAGGCTCCTAGCGTTAAGCAGCATTACCTTCAATTTGCTTTTTGACAGATCTTTTATGTCGGAAGATTTGTCTTTAGGACATTGACTTAAAGAGGTACAAAGGTGGAGGCAAGAACCATGGCATTCACCTCCAAAACCTTCACAGAGAAAGATAACCAGGGAAGAGAATTCAGACATGGATTTCCAAATCGGACAACAAAATGAGCCTTACTGTTTTTTTTTTCCTCTGAAATTTGCACTGTATAACAGGAAAGACTTAAAAGTAAAGAGGAATCTTTCTTGACAATGAAGGGAAACTGTTCACCAACAGCTCCCTCTGTCTCACTGAGCTCACTAGTACTGAAAAAGGATTGCATTCTAAGATGTGGCAAACAGATTAGTATCAGGTGTGCCCTGTTGCTGAAAGCTACTGAGTGCACAGGCTCACTCATCCTCAGCTCTAGAAATTGAGTGTACAGGTTTTCCCATCCTCAGCTCTAGAAGCCAAGTGCAGGAAGGTAAGAAGTCTGAAAACCAGGCATCAATCAAACAGGTTAGTCTCAGATGTGCCCTGTTGCTGAAAGCTACTGAAAGCAGAGTGTCTCCCATCCTCATCTCTAGAAGATAGTTGCAACTGTAACAGTTCTCCATCTCCTTCACTTCTCCCAGCAAGTGAACAACGGTAAATGAGATGGATCAGTGTAAGGCCGACTGCTAGATCTGTATGGCTTCCCCACATAGACAACTGCAAAGGTATACCACATTGTTTGTTCACATATGGCACTATGGTCCATTTGTCTGACTGTAGCAGGAGGGACTCGGGTCTAAATTCTGTCTTCAAAACTTGGGGATGTAATAACTATTATCCTTAGCCTGAGCAGACTTACCTGAAGTTCCCTTTTCTTTAAGTTTCATCTACCCTGCATATGGGAGGAAGCCAGGCTGGTTCCACAAAATGTCAGCAAGCATATGCCATTGGAGGCTTCAGTGTTTCTGGCTACAAGAACTGTAACCGTAAACTAGTATTGCTGGGAAACATCCACCGTCTCAAGGCTAGGGTTATGTGTTCAATGTTATCAGTATTACTCATGACAGTGAGATGACTCTGCAGCCACTTGCACCTCACTGTCCACTCAATCACCCCCATCTATAGATGAGCAAACCAACCTAATATAACGGGTTCCTATTACGTGATCAAAGATGCATTCTGTTGAATGCATATTGATCGAATGTAAAAGAACGAAAAAGCAAAATAGCGAAGCAGCTTTTAAGAGAATTCTTTACCTGGGAAAGAATTTGCTTAGCCGCTTCTGTTACTTTGCCGTTTTTGGCACTGTAGTGCAATCTCGGAGTTGGTATATTTAATTAGGGGGGGGTGTGGGAGGCACAGTATTACTTTATGTAATGTTGTAAAGTTTTTTTTTTTGTTTTTTTGGGAACAGCGATTTTTTTCCCTTGGAAAAAAATCGCTGTTCTGAGGTTTCGACATTGTAAGCTTTCGCTTACATAGGGTCGATTAATCATCGTTCGCTTTTTTAAGCATTCGATGATTTAATATAAGCCATAATCAAATATATGTAGTATCTGCTGTGAAACTAAAGAGGAACAGAGCTGTCCACATTTTCACTCACCTCTGCATCTTCACCTGGGCCGCCAAGGACATGATCTTGGCCCTCTCTGTGAGCAAGAAGAGACAGCACTGAAGAGTACCTAACTGTATCTTCATGAAGATAATCCCTCTTCCTAGGTCAAGTAAAAAGCATGGGCTGTTTGCAGGGAATCTCTTGACAGGGCAACCAGGAGCTGGTTATCCAGGTAAAGGAAAATAACAAGCTCCTTCCCCTGTAAGGTTTCTATCACCATGCCAAGCATATTAACACTGACCACAAAGGACAGATCAAATGGCAACACTGTGTTTTGAAAGTGAAGTCTAGCTAGAACCACAATACGAACAAAAGATGATTGAATTTAATAACTGGCTTATTTTCTGCTGTCATTCTAAGTGGGTGCAATATTTGTCAGCATGGAAAAAGATGGTCAACAGACCACACCGCTTTGTCAGGAATGATCTGTATCTCTCTCCGCTAGGCTTTCAAATATTAGCTAAAACATTGTCTTCCCCCATAGTGTCTTTTTTAGACAATTCCAAACTGAAAGTATTTCCGACATAGCATATCAAAATCAAGAAACTCTAAAGATATTACCGCTCAATGCTAGGAGCCTAAACAAAAACTGTAGTCCCTGGAAGCTCTTTACCCTAGAGAATGCCGATGTCTGTATGGTGTCAGAGACGTGGTTTAAAGCCACGGACAGCACACCAAAAGTGCAGGGTTATAATGCCTCCCACACATTTAGACCAGCTACCTCATAGGCAGGGACTAAAGGTGGCTGATGTGATGTGGGTAATGTATTCTGAGGAAGTCAGCTGATGTTGTTGACGAAAGCGTTTAATAAACAGTTGAACTTTCGTTTGGTGTTGGACTGTGACTCTACTGACTTTTGTCTGTGACAGTTCAGTTATTGTAGCCTGGTTCTTGGTATGTATTTAAACTTATAAGAAACACTATCCATCCAACCCAATACCATATTCATGGGTGACTTTAGCTACCCCACTATTAACTGGGAATCCTATATGACATCAAACGAAGATGCGCAAAGATTCCTGGATTTTGTAAACACAAACTCCATGGAACAGATAGTCAATACACCAACCAGGGGTGCAACCATACTGGATATGGTCCTCACTAATATGGGAGAGTGCTGCAGACCCCCTACTGTAAAGCCTTCCCTGGTAAGGGCAGACCACAAAATGGTTTCCGTTGAAGTAAAAATAAAACCTGGACCCCTCAGCTAAACCAGGAATATTCAGGAAAGTACAGTTTTGTACCTACCATAAATGTAGATGTTCGAGTGGTTATACTGCTGCAGTCATCACCCTTGGGTTATCCTGAGTTATCCTGTCGTCAGGCAGTCCCGCAGTCCTGGTCCGGCGTCAGGTCTTCGCCTCTTCCCTGACGTCAGTGCGACAGGGGTATAAAAGAGACAGCCGACGCCATTTTCTTCAGTTTTTCTTGCCCCAGATGTCAGGTGCCCCCAACTAGGAAGACAATACAATAGTTATGCAACAATACCTTAGTAGATAAGCAATAGTAGTAGCTGTAAGCAAATACACCATATAGACATGCATCCAATAGATTGATGTACATGGAGTTGTAAGTAACACCCTGGTATGTAGAGGGGATGGAGGGAGGGTAACCTGGACTGCAGCAGTACAACCACTCGAACATCTACATTTATGGTAGGTACAAAACTGTACTATGTTCATCGTGCTATACTGCTGCAGTCATCACCCTTGGGTAGAATCCCAAAGCTATGGAAGGGTGGTTGGTACTAAACTGGGGTAGGTGATGTTAGGATGCCCTGCAGAACTGCAGTGGCAAAACCAGCTCTGGTTTTAGAGTATAATGGAAGGTGGTAGTGCTTGGTAAAGGTGTGCACTGAACTCCAAGTAGCTGCCTCCAGAATGTCTTTGGTTGGAACCCCTCTGAGAAAGGCTGCTGAGGTTGCAGTAGCCCTGGTAGAATGGGATCTAATATTGACAGGCACTGCCTTCCCATGGTGCGAGTAGCAAAAGTGGATACAATGTGCTATCCATTTGGAGGTAGTCTGTTTTGAAATAGCCTTTCCTTGTGAATCTGCAGCATATGATACAAAGAGTTGGTCAGTTTTTCTGAAGATCTTTGTCTTATCTAAATAGTAACGTGAGACCCTGCGTGCTGAGGTAATAGCCAGTAACAAGGCTGTTTTCCAGGACAAGTATTGTAGTTCTGATGAGAAAGCTGGTTCAAAAGGAGGTAGTGTTAACTTTTCTAAAACGAAGTTCAGGTCCCAAGTTGGTGTTTGTGGTTTTCTGGGGGGTCTTATATTCTTAGCCCCTCTGAGAAACTGCCTAAGTAAAGGGTGTGAGGAAATTGGGGGATCCGTATTATAGTGAGCTGAAATGGCTGAAGCATGGATCTTAATGGAGGAGAAGGAAAGGCCTTTGTGTAGCATCTCAGTTAGGTATTGCAGTATGTGAGGAATGTTTGGTGTCCAAGGATTTTGACCTTTAGCCTGGTGCCATGCACAAAATTTTTTCCATTTGTCTGAGTAAGTCTTCCTGGTGCTGGGCCTCCTGGCCTCCATAATTACATTCAGGACGTCCTTTGAGAGAAGTGTTGATTGATAATTTAAGGAATTCTCCATGCAGCTAAATTTAAAGTTCTGAGCTGGCTGTGACGGGTTTGATAGCTTTTCTGAGTCAACAGTAGTGGGAATTGAGGCAAGATCCATGGAGGGCTGTGAGTCAAGTTCCTTAGTAATGGGTACCAATGCTGGCGTGGCCAGTCCGGAGCAATGAGGATCATTTGTGGTCTCTCTGATCTGACCTTCAATAATACCTTGGTCAATAGAGGTAGTGGAGGGAAGGCATAGACTGTCAGTGTTGTCCAACTGAATGATAGAGTGTCCACTTTCCAGGCTAGGGAGTGATAAGTCCTTGTGCAGAATTTTTGTAATTGGCAATTGTTGGGGGAGGCAAATAGATCTATGTCTGGACATCCCCATCTTTGAGTTATCTTTGAAAATACTTGTGGGTGTAGTCACCACTCGTGAGGGTCTACCATGTTTCTGCTTAATTCGTCTGCCAATATGTTTTCCTTTCCTGGCAGGAATTGTGCTTGTAGTTGTACTTGGTAGGTCAAAGCTGTGTTCCATAAGGTCATAGCCTGTCTGCATAAAGGGTAGGAGTGTGTTCCTCCCTGTTTGTTTATGTACCACATAACTGTGGTGTTGTCTGTCCTTATTAGAAGTTGTCCTGGATGCAAGAGGTCCTTGAAGGCTGTCAGTGCATTTTGCACAGCTAGCATCTCCTTTTGGTTGATGTGAAGATGCATTTGTTTTGTAGACCATTTGCCCTGTATGCACTGTCCTGCCATGTGTGCTCCCCAGGCTTAGTCTGAAGAATCTGTTGTCATGGTTTGGTTTGCTGGAGGTAAGATGAAAGGAAGACCCTTGTTTGTTTGACATGCTTGAGCCCACCATATGAACTCTTTTTGAAGGCAGACAATGATAAGTATATTTGTTTCGAAGCTGTGCCTGTGTTGAGACCATACACTTTTCAGGTACCACTGTAATTTTCTCATATGCAGCTTTGCATATGGGATTAGTTGAATGCATGATGTCATGAACCCCAATGCCTGCAGGATTTTCCTTGCATTGAGCTGGGTAAAAGTTGCTATCTTTTTGAAGTATTGAGTCAATTGTTTTTGTTTGTCTGGCGTGAGGTAAGCCATCTGGGCCGTTGTATTTAAGCTGGCACCCAGGAATATTATCTGTTGCGAGGGTATTAGTTTTGACTTCTTTTTGTTTACTGTGTACCCTAGGCAACTGAGCAGCTGTGTTACAAAAGCCAGATGCTGTAATAGAATGTCCTTGCTGTCCACTTGGATCAGGCAGTCGTCCAGATATGGATAAATTTGTATTCCTCGTTGTCTACAATATGCAATTACTGATGCCAGGCATTTCGTAAATACTCTGGGTGCAGTAGGGCAATGCAAAGAATTGATAATTCGTTGTACCTGCCAAAAATCTCAGGTATCTTCTGCAATCTTGTCTGATAGGGACATGCAGGTATGCCTGTTTGAGGTCCAACATTACCAGCCAAGACTCCTTGCCCAGCATGGGAAGGAGCTGCTGTAGTGTGAGCATTTTGAATTTGGGTACCTCCAGGTATGTGTTCAGAATTGAGAGGTCTAAGATGGGCCTCCAGGCTTTGTCCTTTCTTGGGACTAGAAACAGTCTTGAGTAAAAGCCTTGACCTTGCTCTTTTGTAGGTATCTTTTGAATTGCTTTCATATCCATGAGAGCTGAAATTTGTGTTTGAGCCTCTGTCCATTGGTTTGGAGGCAGATTTGGCATGCCTCTCATCCGAGGAAATGTGTGCAAGTGAAATCTGTAGCCTCGGGTAATAATGTCCAGAATCCATTTGTACTTTGTTATGATGTGCCAATTTTGTGGAAATAGAGCCAGTTTCTCTCCCAAAGGTGCTGCCAGGGCAATTTTGCTTGGCAGGTGAAGAGGAAAATCATTGTGTTTGTTTCCTGAAGGGTTGAGATCTTTCGTCTCCACCTCTTTGAGTTGCTGTATGCCATTGTCTAGGCCTGAAAGAACCTTGTGGCTGGCCTCTGCCCCTTGGGCGCCTGTACCTACCTCTTTGGGGGCTGTCTGATGCAGGAAAGGACCAGTTTTTTGATGGCCAGTTTCTGCTGAAACGAGGAGGTTGTACCTGTAAAAAATCTTTAACTGTTTGCATAGATTTTGCCTTTTCTTCCACTTTCTTCAAAACTTCCTCTGCTTTGACAACAAATAACACATCTTTCTGCAATGGGGCATCCAATAACTGCTTTGACATGTTCTGGTAAGGCTTGTTCTTTAAGCCAAGCATGCCTATGTATGACAGACCCTGTGACAGCTGCTCTACATGAGGCTTCCAATGAATCAAAACCACACTGTAAGGTATGTTTTCCCACCTGTTCTGCTGCATGCAGCAAATCCTGCATCTCTTTCAAATCTAGTTGATCTGTCTGAGGGATCAGCTTCTGCTTTAACTGTGTAATCAAATACTGTTGGTATTTTAGCATGTGGAATTGGCAGTTTAATGCCCTCATGGCCAAAGTGGCAGATGTATACACTTTCTTTCCCCATCTTTCTAATGCTCTGGAATCTCTTTCAGAAGGAAGTGGATTCTTAGCAGTAGAGGCCTTAACCCCTTTGGGACCCTGGGAAATGGTCTTGGGGTCTGCATTAGGGCTTTTGTATAGAAACTTATCAGTATCAGGAACTCGGTAGTATCTGTCTGGTTTAGCTGGTGCTGGAGGTAAGGAATCTGGGTTTAAACTGGATTCAGAGAAAACATCATCCAAAATGTCTAAAATTGGAGGGATTGCCAGGGGTCTATGCTGTGGAAGAAAAAGAAACTCACGGAGTCTTTTCTTGGAGTCAGAGTAATCTTGGCCTTCCCAGTGGAAGTGTTCCCTCATGGTGTGTAAAGTTTCCCCAAAAGAGTAGTCTTCAGGGGGGGAGACAGAGGGAATGGACTCTTCAGCATCTGAGTCTTCATAAGGAGGGAAGGAGTAATCCTGGTCGTCAGAGATGCCTGAGGAAATGGATGCTTGGTCAGAGGAAGGATAATCTTCCTCCAGTCTAGGCCTTTTGTCAGGTGGGGGTTGGGATCCCCTGATAAGGGTAATTAAATCCTCGGCCATCTTAAGCATCTGTTTTTTAGGCATAGGGGCCTGTGGTGGGGGTGTGTGGCCCCGGTTTTCTAACTTTCAAGGGGGCTTTGAGCTTAGCATGAGGCTTGGCAGAGGCAGTTGTTGGTTTGAAAACACCCTCTGAGACCGAAGGCCTATCCAAAATTTCCGGATCCCCGTCGGGGCTGGCGTCCAAGGAGTGAGGTGGAACTGGATCCTGAGGCCCAACTGTTTCGGTTTGGGATGCCGTCAGAAATTCTGAATCAGCGGTAGTCAGGGGCTGCGAAGGCGCCTCGCTGAAAACCGAAGAACCGGCGTCAGGCCTTGCTGAGGCCTCGGTATCTGGTCTTGGCCTTGGCTGCCGGTCCTTATCTTTGCGTTTTTTAATCATTGCTGATGTCGGTTGCTCTGACGGCATGCTATAGTTAAATTTTCTGCCAAAATAATGCTGGGCGAATTCTGCCCGATGCTTAATTGTACGTTTGTTAAACCTAGCACAAAACCGACAACCAGAGACGTCGTGGTCTGGGCCTAGGCAAGGAATACAATAAGAATGAAAATCCATATGAGGTATTTGCTTCCCACAAGAAATACAATTATTAACTTTGTCTGACATTGGTCTGAGGCAAGAAAAGTTTCCCCAGTGGGGTACTTAGCTTTAAAGAAGACTTCGGGCTGAAACTCTATTTGAAAATTTCAGGAGCTGGCCGACCGGCACTTGCGAACTGCTTCTGCTTCAGGCACTGTGCGGCAAGAAAGACTGAAGAAAATGGCGTCGGCTGTCTCTTTTATAGCCCTGTCGCACTGACGTCAGGGAAGAGGCGACGACAACCGACGCCGGACCAGGACTTTGGGATTCGGCCGACTGCGGGACCGCCTGACGACAGGATAACCCAAGGGTGATGACTGCAGCAGTATAGCATGATGAACATCTACTCTAAGGCTAACCTCCTGCTATAAAGTGAGAACCTGGCAAAATTGCAAACCCCTATAAACCCTGAGAACACTTCTGCCTATGCAGAAAGTACAGTTGTGTACACTTACCATAAATGTAGATATTTGAGTGTATTCACTGTTGCAGTCATCACATTTGGGTTATCTGCTTGCAGTAGCCCTCAGTCGGCCTGATTATCAAAGTCTTGGGTCCTGCGCCGGTTGCTGTCTCATCTTCCATGATGTCAGGTAGTCAGGGGTATAAAGCATGCAGCCGATGCCATTAGATTAGCTTTTCTTGCCCCAGGTGTCAGGTGCCCCCCTAATGAGAAGCAATTAAATATATATACAAGGTTACACCTCCAAAAAAAAAAGCAAATACGCCAAAAAGCTTTAAGCATAGTAAACAAGAATAGATGTATAGCCAAAAGAAGTCAGGGGGCTGGAGGGAGGGTAACCAGAACTGCAACAGTGAATACACTCTAACATCTACCTTTGTGGTAAGTGTACACAACTGTACTATATTCTTCATGTTTCACTTTTGCAGTCATCACATTTGGGTAGGTTCCCAAAGCTAAGGATGGGAAGAGGAACTTAGATAGCATAAGGACCAGCTATAAGGCCCTGCAAGACTGCAGTGGCAAAGCCAGCTCTGGATTTAGAGAAAATTGGCAAATGGTAATTGGTGAAGGTATGTACAGAACTCCAGGTAGCAGCTTCTAGGATGTCCCTGGTAGGGACACCTCTGAGAAAGGCTGTAGAGGTAGATGCAGCCCTGGTTGAATGTGGTCTTATCCCCTGTGGGGTAGGTTTTCCATAGCAGAAATGAATGCAATGCCCTATTCATTTAGAAATGGTTTGCTTTGAAATGGCCTTCCCCTCTGCCCCTGCAGCAAATGCCACCAGCAGCTGTTCAGATTTCCTGAGAGGTTTAGTCCTGTCCAAGTAAAATCTAAGTTGTCTGTGCACATCTAAGGAGTACAGTATACGTTCCACTTTTTTCTGTGGATTAGAAAAAAAGGTTGGCAAATGAATGGGCTGATTAAGAACCACACTGGATACTACCTTGGGCATGAAGGAGGGATTGGTCCTGTGGGACACCCTGTCCGCATGAAAGATGATGAAAGGCTCCACTGCCATAAAGGCCTGTAAATTCAGACACCCTTCTTGCTGAAGTGATGGCTAAAAGGAAGACTGTTTTCCAAGAAAGGAATTTCAACTCTGCATTTGCAGCTGGCTCAAAAGGAGATAGAGTGAGTTTTTCCAGTACAGAGTTAAGGTCCCAGGCCAGAGTTGAGTGGTCTTACGTTTTTGGCCCCTCTGAGGAACTGCTTGAGCAGTGGATGAGAGAAGAGGGGTGGTTCTGTGTTGTAATGAGCTGTCATGGCTGAGGCATGAATTTTGATGGAGGAAAAGGAAAGGCCCTTGTGAAGCATCTCAGTTAAGTATTGAAGAATCTGAGTTAAGTTGTGCGCTGCTGTGCCCATCCCCTGAGTTTGGTTCCAAGAACAGAATCTTTTCCATTTTTCAGCATAAGATTTTCTAGTACTAGGCCTCCTTGCCTCCAGAATGGCATCCAACACTTGCTTACTGAGGGATGGTAACGGAGAAATCAGGTAATTAGCCAGGCTGCCAGGTTCATGGTTTGAAGCTGAGGGTGCAAAATCTGGCCCTCCTGCTGGGACAGCAGTGTAGGGGTCTGAGGCAGGTGCAATGATGCCAGCAGTGACACACTGCACAAGAGGGGGCACCAGTGTTGGCGTGGCCAGTCTGGTGCGATCAGTATTGTCCTTGGTTTGTCCTGTTTAATCTTTAGTAGTACCTTGAAGAGGAGAGGCAGAGGAGGAAAGGCATAAACTGATAGGTTTTTCCAGGTGAAGGATAGAGCATCCACTTTCCAAGCTTGTTTGTGGGGAGTCCTTGTGCAAAATTTGTCTAATTGGTAGTTCTGGGGGGAGGCAAACAGGTCTACCTCTGGGCTCCCCCATTTGTTTATCAACATGTTGAATGTCTTTGGTTCCAGTTTCCACTCGTGTGGGTCCATGAGATTTCTGCTTAGTTCATCTGCCAGTGTATTTAGATTTCCTGGCAGGAATTGAGCATGTAGGTGCACTTGGTAGCTCAAGGCTGTGTTCCACAGAGCCATTGCTAGTCTGCAGAGAGGGTATGAGTGGGTTCCCCCCTGCTTGTTTATGTACCACATAACAGTGGTGTTGTCCGTCTTTACCATCAATTGTCCTGGAAGAATGTGGTCCTTAAAGGCTGTCAGAGCATTCTGTACAACTAACATTTCTTTATGACTGATATTCAGGTGCATTTGACTTGGGTTCCATTTGCCCTGAATGCACTTCCCTGCCAAGTGAGTCCCCCATGCATAGTCTGATGCGTCTGTTGTTAGGGTTTGGGCGGCAGGGGGTAGAGTGGATGACAGTCCCTTGTTCTGGTGGCAGGCCTCTCCCCACCAGAGGAACTCTATCTGTAGGCAAGGTATGATAGGAATCATTGCTTCTAGATCCTGAGAATGTTGACACCATAGGCTTTTTAGATACCATTGTAGTTTCCTCATATGCAGTCTTCCATAATGAATTAGGAGGATGCAGGAGGCCATGAACCCAAGGCTTGCAGTATTTGTCTTGCAGATAGCAGGGTCTTTGTAGCCATTAGTTTGAAGTAGGCTGTCAAATGAACTTGTTTCTCTGGCATGAGGACAGCCATCTGGGAAGTTGTGTTCAAGCTTGCTCCTGGGAATACAAGTTGTTGGCAGGGTACAAGATGTGATTTCTTTTCGTTTATGGTGTATCCCAGAGAAGTTATCAATTTTTGTACAAACGCCAGATGATTCAAAAGTATGTCCTGGCTTTCTGCCTGAATTAGACAATTGTCCAGGTATGGGCATATTTGAATATTTCTTTGCCTGCAAAATGCAATGACTGGAGCTAGGCACTTTGTGAATACCCTGGGCGCAGTAGATAAGCCAAAGGGCAGTGCAGAAAACTGACAGTGCATGTAGCCTGCTTTGAAGCATAGGTATCTTCTGCAAGATTCCCTGATTGGGATGTGTAGGTAGGCTTCCTTTAAATCCAGTGTTGCCAACCAGGCATCCTTGCCTAGCATAGGAAGCAACTGGTAAAGAGTTAGCATCTTGAATTTTGGGATCACCAAAATGTGTTTAGAATAAAGAGGTCCAGGATAGGATGCCAGGAGTTGTCTTTTCTGGGCACCAGGAAAAGTCTTGAGCAGAAACCTTGTCCCCTTTCCTCTTCTGGGACAGTTTGAATAGCCCTGATACTTAAGAGAGAGAGAACTTGCTTTTGAGCCTCTGCCCACTGGTTTGGGGGTAAATATGGGGTTGGTAAAGTGTGAAAATGGAATCTGTATCCTTGGGGAACTATATTTAAAACCCATTTGTCCTGGGTAATGAGTTCCCAATTTTTTGCCTGCAGAGCAATCTTTTCCCCTAAAAGAGCAGTCAGTTGAGAAGGGCTTGGAAGTTTCAAAGGTAAGTCATTGAGACAGTTTACCATAGGGGGGAGTCTTACTACTCCTTGCTTTGGAAGTGGAAGCCCCCCACTGCTTAGTCCTGTGCGTACCTTGGGACTGAAGCCTGGGTGTTCTGCTGGTTCTGGGTTTGGACTGAGAAGGCCTGGAAGAGGCAGGAAAGGACCAATTCTTAGAGGATCAATGCCTACTAATTCTGGGAGGCTGTACTTGCAGGAAATTTTTAACAGTTTGCATAGATTTAGCTTTTTCCTCCATCTTTTTAAGTACTTCTTCTGCTTTGCTGCCAAACATGCAGTCCTGGTTTAAGGGAGCATCCAGCAATTTAGCTTTAACATGGTCTGGCAAAGATTGCTCCTTAGGCCAAGCATGCCTTCTTAGTACAGACCCAGTAACAGCAGCCCTGCAAGATGTTTCTAGTAAATCAAAACCACGTTGCAAAGTATGTTTTCCAACCTGTTCAGCAGAATGCATTAGATCCTGTAAATCCTTATTTTCAACACAGTCAGGAATCAACATCATTTTCGGTTTAAGCAATCCAATAATATCCTGCTGATACTTTAACATATGAACTGGCAGTTTAAGGCTCTAATGGCCAAGGTTGCAGAAGTGCATACCTTTTTCCCCATCTATCCAGCACCCTGGAATCTCTATCAGAGAGGGTAGGATTTTTGGCAGTAGTAGCCTTAATGCCCTTGGGTCCCTGTGAAATGGTCTCAGGATCCGCAGTAGGATTTTTAAAGAGGAACTTGTGAGAGTCAGGAACCCTGTAATATCTATCTGGTTTTCTGGGAGCAGGAGGTAATGAGTCAGGGGCCAAGCTAGATTCCGAAAAGGCATCATCAACAATGTCCAGTACGGGGGGGGTAGCTAAAGGCCTGTGTTGGGGCAGGAGTAAGAAATCCCTAAGCCTCTTTTTAGAATCAGAGTAATCCTGGCTTTCGCAGTGAAAATGCTCCCTAAGAGTATACAAGGTTTCACCAAAAGAGAAATCCTCTGGAGGGGAAGCAGAGGGAATGGAGTCCTCTGCATCAGAGTCCTCGTAGGTAGATAAGGGTAAATCCTGGTCATCAGAGGAAACAGAAATTTCAGAGTCCTGATCAGAAGAATCATAAGCAAATTCAGTCCTAGTTCTCTTAGAGGGGGAAGGTTGGCTTCCCCTGATTAAAGTAATAAGGGCTTCAGCCATTCTTATCATTTGTTTTTTAGGCATAGAGGCCTGACCAAGCGGTCTGGGTGTCGGTTTTCTAGGCATGGATCGGGTTTTAGGCCTTAAAGAAGAAGATAGCATTGGTTTAATATGCAAGTCAGTAGGTCTGAATACATGTTCAGAAGCCGGTGCCTGCACAGCGGCTCCGGACCCATCCAAGGTAGAGACATCCATAGGTTCCACAGTTGAAGCATCTCGTGGCATACCGGACTCTGAATGGGTCTCAGTAGAGGCCTGCAAATCTGAAGTAATGGGTATCAGGGGCTGCGAAAGTGCCTGAATACCAGCAAACTGGCAACTAGCTTAGGAGAAACGTCTTCGGCAGCTATGGACCTACACGGTCTGTCTCTGTCTTTATCTTTGCATTTTTTCAGAATGTCGGTAGTCGCGTGGCTTACCGAAGCCATATCTGGGTAATTGAACTGAGTAACAAAATATTTAGAAGCGTAAATATATTGACGATGAATAGTTCGTTGCTTAAATAAGGCACAAAACTGACAGAGAGGTACGTCATGGTCAGGGCCTAGGCAAGGAATACTATACGAAAGAAAATCTTTTTGAAGTATTTGCTTTCCACAAGAAATACAATTATTGACTTTTACTGACATCGGTTTCAAGCAAGAAAAAGTTTCCCCAACGGGGTACTTAGCTTAGTTGAAGACTTTGGTTCAGAAACTCGAAAACAAAAATTTCAGGAGTCAGCCAACCAGCACTTGTGAACTGCTTCTGCTTCGGGCACCGCACGGCAAGAAAGGCTGATGTAATGGCATCGGCTGCATGCTTTATACCCCTGACTACCTGACGCCATGTAAGATAAGACAGCAACCGACGCAGGACCCAAGACTTTGATAATCAGGCCGACTGAGGGCTAATGCAAGCAGATAACCCAAACGTGATGACTGCAACAGTGAAACACGAAGAACATCTGTTCACAAAAACCCTGTACGAGCATGTTACTAGTTGTATAGAGGCAACTGTACCCACTAGGAATAAGTACAGAACTAACTCAGAAAAACAAGCCATCCTGGTGGAATCACAAAATCAATCGGATGTATAATAGGAGGAAGAAAATCATGGCAAAAATTAGGAGGTGCAGCACCCACCAGGATAAATGCACTCTCATTAAACTAAACAAACAACTCAGAAGACAAAAAGTCTACCAAAGCCAAATATGAGGCAAGGTTGGCCTCCCTGGCCAAGGACAACCATAAAGCATTCTTTAATTATCCCTGCAACCTCAAAGGCAAAACACAATTTTGTGAAGAGCTCATTGTAAATGGAGCCATCTATACTGAGCCACAAGATGAAGCAAACCTCCTGGCTGATAAATTCAGCTCCAACGTTACTCCTCTCTCCCCTTCAACCTTCCCTCAGGAAATATCATCAAATATAACTCTCCCTGCTATCACTAGGGAGCAGGTCCTTAATGCTCTCTTTAAGACCAACAACACTGCATCAATGAGACCAGACAATATCCCAGGATGCCTTCTAAATAGCATGAAATATGACCTATCAGGGCCTTTGGAATTACTATTTAATTGTAGCTTCCAAACAGGCTTCGTGCCTCATGAATGGAGAAAGACAACAGTCGTCCCTCTGTACAAAGGTGGGCCAACTACAGACCCATATGTCTCACTAGCCTTATATGTAAAACCACGGAAAGAATTATGATCAATAAGGATATAGTAAACCTCCAGACACTGGACCCAACCCAGTTTGGTTTCGGAAAAGGCAGATCATGCCTACTCAACCTGGTGGACTTCTTTGTGAAGGTCACCACAGAAATGGATGAGGGCAAAATCGTTCACATTGCCTACCTTGACCTGGCCAAGGCATTTGATACAATACCCCACTCAGGCATTGTTGACAAATTCAAGAGGATAGGAGGCAGAGGAGGAAAGGCATACACTGATAGATTTTTCCAGCTGAAGGACAGAGCATCCACTTTCTAAGCTTGTTTGTGGGGAGTCCTTGTGCAGAATTTGTCCAATTGGTAGTTCTGGGGGGAGACAAACAGGTCTGTGTCTGGGCTCCCCTATTTGTTTATCAACATGCTGAAAGTCTTTGGTTCCAGTTTCCACTCGTGTGGGTCCATGAGATTTCTGCTTAGTTCGTCTGCCAGTGTAATTAGTTTTCCTGGCAGGAATTGAGCCTGTAGATGCACTTGGTAGCTCAAGACTGTGTTCCACAGAGCAATGGCTAGTCTGCAGAGGAGGTAAGAATGGGTACCCCCCCTGCTTGTTTATGTACCACATAACAGTGGTATTGTCCATCCTTATCATTAATTGTCCTGGAGGAATGTGGTCCTTGAAAGCTGCCAGAGCATTCTGTACAGCTAACATTTCTTTTTGATTGATATGCAGGTGCATTTGACTTGGGTTCCATTTGCCCTGAATGCACTTCCCTGCCAGGTGAGCCCCCCCCCACCCCCATGCATAGTCTGATGCGTCTGTTGTTAGGGTTTGGGCAGCAGGGGGTAGAGTGAATGGTAGTCCCTTGTTTAGGTGGCAGGCCTCTGCCCACCAAAGGAACTCTAACCGTAGACAAGGTATGATAGGAATCATTGTTTCTAGATCCTGAGAATGCTGACACCATAGGCTTTTTAGATACCATTGTAGTTTCCTCATATGAAGTCTTGCATATGGAATTAGGAGAATGCAGAAGGCCATGAACCCCAAGGCTTGCAGTATTTGCCTTGCAGATAGCAGGGTTTTTGTGGCCATTAGTTTGAAGTAAGTTGTCAAATGAATTTGTTGCTCTGGCATGAAAAAAGCCTTCTGGGAAGTTGTGTTCAAGCTTGCTCCCAGCAATATAATTTGTTGACAGGGTACCAGATGTGATTTATTTTTGTTTATGGTGTACCCCAGACAAGTTAGCACCTTTTGTACAAATGTCAGATGATTTAAAAGTATGTCCTGGCTTTCTGCCTGAATTAGACAATCGTCCAGGTATGGGTATATTTGAATATTTCTTTGCCTGCAAAATGCAATGACTGGAGCTAAGCACTTTGTGAATACCCTGGGCGCAGTAGATAAGCCAAAGGGCACTGCAGAGAACTGATAGTGCATGTAGCCTACTTTGAAGCGTAGGTATCTTCTGCAAGATTCCCTGATTGGGATGTGCAAGTAGGCTTCCATTAAATCCAGTGTTGCCAACCAGGCATCTTTGCCTAGCATAAGAAGCAACGGTGAAGAGTTAGCATTTTGAATTTTGGAATCACCAAAACGGTGTTTAAGATAGAAAGGTCCAGGATAGGACGACATGAGTTGTCTTTTCTGGGTAACAGGAAAAGTCTTGAGTAGAAGCCTTGTCCCTTTTCCTCTTCTGGTACAGTTTGAATAGCCTTTATGCTTAAGAGAGAGAGTACTTGCTTTTGAGCTTCTGCCCACTGATTTGGGAGTAGATCTGGCCAACCGTTTGGGGTTGGTAACGTGTGGAAGTGAAATCTGTATCCTTGGGGAAACTATATTTAAAACCCATTTGTCCTGGGTAATGAGTTCCCAGTTTTTGGCCTGCAGAGCAATCTTTCCCCCTAAAGGAGCAGTCAGTTGAGAAGTGCTTGGAAGTTTTAAAGTTAAGTCATTGAGATAGCTTACCATAGGGGGGAGTCTTACTACTCCCTGATTTGGAAGTGGGAGCCCCTCACTGCTTAGTCCTGTGCGTACCCTGGGACTGAAGCCTGGGTGTCCTGCTGGTTCTGGGTTTGGACTGAGAAATTCTGGAAGATGCAGGAAAGGACCAATTCTTAGAGGGCCAATGCCTACTAAATCTTGGAGGCTGTACTTGTAGGAAATCTTGAACAGTTTGTATAGATTTAGCTTTTTCCTCCATCTTTTTAAGAACTTCTTCTGCTTTGTTGCCAGGCGGTCTTGATTTAAGGGAGCATCCAGCAATTTAGCTTTAACATGATCTGGCAAAGATTGCTCCTTAAGCCAAGCATGCCTTCTAAGTACAGGCCCAGTGACAGCAGCCCTGCAAGATGCCTCTAGTGAATCAAAACCACATTGCAGAGTATGTTTTCCATCCTGTTCAGCAGAATGCATTAAATCCTGTAAATCCTTATTTTCAGCACAGTCAGGAATCAACATCATTTTCTGTTTATGCAATTCAATGATATGCTGCTGATACTTTCACATATGAAACTGGCAGTTTAAGGCCCTGATGGCCAAGGTTGCAGAAGTGTATACCTTCTTACCCCATCTATCCAGCGCCCTGGAGTCTCTATCAGAGGGGGTAGGATTTTTGGCAGTAGTAGCCTTAATGCCCTTGGGTCCCTGTGAAATGGTCTCAGGATCCACAGTAGGATTTTTAAAAAGGAAAACTTGTGAGAGTCAGGAGCCATGTAATATCTATCAGGTTTTCTGGGAGCAGGAGGTAAAGAGTCAGGGGCCAAGCTAGATTCCGAAAAGGCATCATCAACAATGTCTAGTACAGGAGGGATAACTAAAGGCCTGTGTTGGGGCAGGAGTAAGAAATCCCTAAGCCTCATTTTAGAATCAGAGTAATCCTGGCTTTTCCAGCGAAAATGCTCCCTGAGAGTACGCAAGGTTTCACCAAAAGAGAAATCCTCTGGGGGGAAACAGGAGGAATAGAGTCCTCTGCATCAGAATCCTCATAGGTAGATAAGGGTAAATCCTAGTCATCAGAGGAAACAGAAATTTCAGAATCCTGGTCAGAAGTATCATAAGCAAATTCAGTCCTAGGTCTCTTAGAGGGGGAAGGTTGGCTTTCCCTGATTAAAGTAATAAGGTCTTGAGCCATTCTTATCATTTGTTTTTTAGGCATATGGGCCTGACCATGCGGTCTGGGTGTCGGTTTCCTAGGCATGGATCGAGTTTTAGGCCTTGAAGAAGAAGATGGCGTCGGTTTAATATGCAAGTCAGTAGGCCTGAATACACCCTCAGAAGCCGGTGCCTGCACAGCGGCTCTGGACCCATCCAAGGTAGGGACATCCGCAGGTTCCACAGTTGAAGCATCTCGTGGCATACCGGATTCCGAATGGGTCTCAGTAGAGTCCTGCAAATCTGAAGTAGCAGGTATCAGGGGCTGCGAAAGCACCTCACTGAGTACCATCGAACTGGCGACTGGCTTAGGAGAAGCGTCATTGGCAGATTTGGACCTAGGCGGCCTGTCTCTGTCTTTATCTTTGCGTTTTTTTGGAATGTCAGTAGTCGGATGGCTTACCGAAGACATAACTGGATAATTGAACTGAGTACCAAAATATTTAGAAGCGTAAATATACCTATGATGAATAGTTCGTTGCTTAAATAAGGCACAAAACCGGCAGCGAGGTACGTCGTGGTCAGGGCCTAGGCAAGGAATACAGTACGAATGAAAATCTTTATGAGGTATTTTCTTTCCACAAGAAATACAATTATTGACTTACTGACATCGGTTTAGAGCAAGAAAAAGTTTCCCCAACATGGTACTTAGCTTTAGTTGAAGACTTTAGTTCTGAAACTCGAAAATGAAAATTTCAGGAGTTGGACGACCGGCACTTGCGAACTGCTTCTGCTTCGGGCACCGCACGGCAAGAAAGACTGATGTAATGGCGTCAGCTGCATGCTTTATACCCCTGACTACCTGATGTCACGGAAGATGAGACAGCAACTGATACAGGACCCAAGACTTTGATAATCAGGCCGACTGAGGGCTACTGCAAGCAGATAAGCCAAATGTGATGACTGCAACAGTGAAACACGAAGAACATCTTACCTGTAATATAAATAGGACCTGCTGGAGAGATAGGTATGTATCCCAGACACTACCCCGTCTATGCAACAGGCTCCCCATCCATGTGAAGCAGATTTCCTCTCTAATCCAAGTCATGCAACTTGGACAACTGGATGGGAAACCGGAAATTCATCCCTGGTTTGGCACCCATGTCTCTGATGCAAACAGGCAACCTGTAAATGGTTCGTCTCCCAGACCCATGGTTATCAAGGTTAGCAAAATTCGTCAGAGATTTGGGATGCATGGCTAGGCTTAAAAAGGTAATTTGTAGTCATTAGCCTAGTAAACACTTATGACCTATGAGCTAATACGGCCTCCTATGCTCTTGTCAGGAAGCAACTATAATATCAGGTGACACAAGTCAGACAGTCCATGGCATCAAAGGCATGGCCTTCAGTAGAGTGATTATCCGGAACATAACACATCAGGTGTTCTTACTGAATTTGTTGAGGTCCAACATGGGACAGAAATTACCCATCCCTTTCAGAGCAATGATGGGCAATGAGCAGAACCCTCTGTCTCATTCCAGAACTGGAACAGGCTCCACAGCCCTTTGAGAAGTAGAGTACTTATCTGTCCCTGGAACTTTGTCCTTGGAACTCTGCAAAGTACCTGGGTTCTGTAGCTAAGCTCATTCTAGAGTGCGAACCTGACAGAACTAATACATGGCTACCTGAGACTGTGTCCAGAACCTAATAGCACCTTATGATGATTCTCCAAATTGGAGGAAACTGTGAAAACCAGCTGCCCATTGACAGTCCTGTAAGATAGTCAAGAGTGCTGTGGTATCATTGATGAAGACTGCTCCCTGGCAGACTTCATAGATGGATGTTATCCTACTAGTCAGCTTGTTCTTAGGGAGTGTATGCCCTAGAAGAGGAGAAAGTTGAAGGATGTCATACAGACCCTTTGTGGTGGTCAGAGGAAATCTCTGCTTTAGCATTTCTTTAAACAAACCCTAGGAAGTCTGCCAAAGTGGACTCCCACCCAGGAAAAAGGCACCCAGAATGGTCTGCTTCAGTTCACCATTAAAAATGGAATACCTTAAACATGCCATCATGTGCATGTATAGTCCTGAAACTACAGGCCTAGTCATGACATCAGGACAATCCAAACTGCAGTGGACTGTTTGAAAACTCACAGAAGAAGCTGTTATAAAGGTTTATCACAAAGTCCACTTGGCTCCAGAATCAAGGAATTTTGTCAGCTTCGGCAGGACATGGCTCACAAAGAGGGAATGGAACAGGTGAGACAGACAGCTATGGGACTGAAGGCCCAAATATAGGCAGAGGGGAACTTTTCTTGCTTACCAGTCCACAGCTTTGTAGTCATTATCTTGTAACAGAGCTGAAAGAAGTTGCAATCCCTGATATCTCTGCGGAACATAATAGATCACTAAGAATCAACCCTAGGGGCCACTTTCAGGATGCCACTGTACTCCATCAAGGGTTTTCAAAAAGTATTCACCTTCTTAGGAGCAGAGGGAGTGGAACCTGATGTGCAGAGAGTAGATAAAAGAAATACTTCAAGTCAGATTTTATGCAGAGGATGCCTTACACTGCACTCATCTTCCTCATCCTTTATGAAATGCTGGCTCAATCTCTTATGTGGAAGAGGTAATGGAGTCACAAGCCTCAGTGAGAATATTTCTAAAGGAGGATTCCTACAGGGAAGCTATAAGGAGAGGAGAGGAGGTCTCATTATCCCACACTACCTCAAAAACAAGAAAGTCAGTATGCAGAGAATAGTCATCTTCTGCACAGAATGAAGGGAAAACAAACAGTCCCCTTAGCTCCAGCAGGGCATAGTATGAAATCACCAGTTGCATGGACTGATTAGCAAATGGTAGGACGGCATCTGATTTGTGTGTCAGTGAACCAGTTTCAGGAATGAGAGATGTCAGAAAGTAGAGTTGTGTACACGTACCATAAATGTAGATGTACGAGTGTATTCACTGCTGCAGTCATTAAATTGGGTTATCTGCCTGCAGGTAGCCCTCAGCCGGCCCAAATACCAGAGAGTTAGTATTTCTGCGTTGGTTCCTGTCACTCCAGGACTGACGTCAGGTTGTCAAGGGTATAAAAACTGACAACCAACGCCATTACATCAGTTTTTCTTGCCCCAAATGTCAGGAGCACCCCAACAGGGAGCTAAGGTATGGTGGGAAAATCACCACCAGTAAAAAGTAAATACCAATAACAATACCCCTGTAAGGGGGGGGTAATAGACACAGAGAGGAGAGAGAGAGAGAGAGAGAGAGAGAGACAGTGAAGGGGGCTGGAGGGAGGGAAACCATGACTGCAACAGTGAATACACTTGAACATCTACATTTATGTTAAGTGTACACAACTGGACTATGTTCTTCATGTTTCACTGTTGCAGTCATCACAATTAGGTTGATTCCCAAAGCTGAAGAAAGAGTAGAGGCAGTCAAGAAGAGTTGTGGCTGGCTAGTATGCCCTGCAGGACTGCAGTTACAAAACCTGCCCTGGATTTGGAAAAGATAGGCAGTTGGTAATGCTTGGTGAAGATGTGTTCAGAACTCCAGGTAGCAACTTCCAGAATGTCCCTGGTAGGGACTCCTCTGAGGAATACTGTAGAGGTAGAATTTGCCCTAGTGGAATGTGTTCTGTCCCCCTGAGGGGTTGATTTCTCATGGTGTTTGTAGCAGAAATGGATACAGTGTGCTATCCATTTGGAAATTGTTTGTTTTGAAATGGACTTGCCCTCTGCCCCTGGTGCAAAACTGAGTAGTAACTGGTCAGATTTCCTGAAGGGTTTAGTCCTATCCAGGTAAAATCTGAGCTATCTATGCACGTCCAAGGAGTGCAGGATCCTTTCCCCTTTATTTTGAGGATTAGGAAAGAAGGTTGGCAAATGGATAGATTGGTTGAGAGCCACACTGGACACCACTTTAGGCATAAGGAAGGATTAGTCCTGAGGGAGACCCTGTCAGCATGAAAAATAATGAAGGGTTCCACAGCCATAAGTGCTTGTAGCTCAGACACTCTTCTAGCTGAAGTGATGGCCAGAAGCAAGGCTGTTTTCCAAGAGAGGAATTTTAACTCTGCTGATGCTGCAGGCTCAAAGGGAGGCAGCGTAAGCTTTTCCAGTACAAAGTTAAGGTACCAAGCAGGGGCGGGTGCTCTCCTTGGTGGCCTTAAGTTGTGTGCCCCTCTCAGGAACTGTTTGATGAGAAGGTGAGAGAAGCGAGGTGGCTCAGTGTTGTAATGAGCAGAGATGGCAGAGGCATGGATCTTAATGGAGGAGAAGGATAGGCCTCTGTGGAGTAGATCTGCTAAGTAATCCAGGATTAGAGGTAGGGGGGGGGGCAGTGCTGTGTACTCTCCTTTAGATTTAATCCAGGAGCAATACCTTTTGCACTTATCAGCATAGGATTTCCTTGTACTAGGTCTTCTGGCTTCAAGCCTAACGTCCAGTACCTGCTTGCTTAGGCTGGTCACTGGGAGAGAATTCAAGGAATAAGCCAGGCTGCAAGATTCAAGGTTTGCAGTTGCGGATGCAACATCTGTCCCCCCTGCTGAGTGAGGAGGTTTGGGATCTGGGGTAGGTGCCATGGTGGCACTGATGACAGGCTGGGCAGTAGTGGGTAACAGTACTAGCATGGCCAGTCTGGGACAATCAGGATTGTCCTTGGTCTGTCCTGTCATATCTTGAGTAATATTCCTGCGAGAAGGGGCAGAGGGGGGAATGCATAGATTGAAAGGTTTTCCCACTGGAAGGATACGGCATCCACTTTCCAGGCCCTGCTGTGAGATGTTCTGGTGCAGAATTTGCTGAGCTGGTGATTGCAGGGGGAGGCAAAAAGGTCCACCTCTGGGGTCCCCCATTTCTGGATTAGAAGGCTGAAGGTTCTGGGTTCTAATTGCCACTCATGTGGGTCTAGGGGATTTCTGCTTAAGTTGTCTGCCAGTGAATTTTGTTTGCCTAGCAGGAATTGAGCTTGCAGATGAACATACATGTCCAAGACCATGTTCCACAGGGCCATGGCTAGCGTGCAGAGTGGGTTCCCTCCTGCTTGTTGATGTACCACATAACTGTGGTGGTGTTTGTTTTTATTAGCAGGGGTCCTGGTGAGAGTAGGGATCTGAAACCTGTTAGAGAGTGCTGAACAGCTAGCATCTCTTTTTGGTTCATGTGCTGTTGAATTTGACTTGGGCTCCAGAAGCCCTGAATGCACTTGTCATCCAGGTGTGCACCCCAGCCATAGTCTGATGCGTCTGTGGTTAGGGTCTGGGCGGCATGAGGTTGTGTAAAGGGAAGTCCCTTGTTTTGGTTGCATGCTGCTGCCCACCAAAGAAACTCTGTCCTCAGACAAGGTATGATAGGTATGACAGTTTCTAGGTCCTGAGAATGTTGGCACCAAAGACTTTTTAAGTATCATTGAAATGTCCTCATATGCAGTCTGGCATATGGGATTAGTAGGATGCAAGAGGCCATGAACCCTAGAGGCTGCAGGATTTTCCTTGCGGATAGCTGGGTTCTGGCGGCCATTTGAGTGAAGTAGTCTGTCAGGCTTGTTTTTCTGGAGTACGGAATGCCATCTGGGATGCTGTGTCCAAGCTTGCTCCCAGGAATACAATCTTTTGACTAGAGACTAGTTTTGATTTCTTTTCATTGATAGTGTACCCCAGGGACATTAGAAGTTTCTTTACAAATGACAGGTGCTGCAACAGCTTTTCCTGACTGCCTGCCTGAATCAGGCAGTCGTCCAATTATGGGTAAATTTGAATTTTTCTCTGTCTGTAATAGGCAATGGTTGGAGCCAGGCATTTTGTGAATACTCTGGAGGGCAGTGGATAAGCCAAAGGGAAATGCAGAGAACTGATAATGCATAGATCCTGCCCTGAAACGTAGGTATTTCCTGCATGAGTCCCTGACAGGGATGTGCAGATAGGCTTCTTTTAGGTCTAGGGTGGCTAACAAGGCATCTTTGGACAGCATAGGAAGAAGCTGCTGACGGGTGAGCATTTTGAATTTTGGTACCACCAGGAAGGTGTTTAGAATGGAAAGATCTAGGATTGGGTGCCAAGTGCCCTCTTTTCTGGGTACCAGGAAAAGTCTGGAATAGAACCCTTGACCTATCTGTTCTGCAGGAACAGGTTGAATTGCCGTTATGGAGAGCAGGGACTGAACTTGGTTTTGTGCCTCTGCCCACTGGTTTGGAGGAAGGTCTGGGAACACTTTTGGTGTTGGCAGTGAGTGGAAGTAAAATTTGTACCCCTGGGATACAATGTGAGGACCCATTGGTCTTTGGTGATGGAGGTCCAGTTTTTTGCATGATGGGCAAGTTTTCCACCTAGGGGCATGAGCAGTTGGGCAGAGGTGAGGAGTAGAGCTGAGAAGTCATTGTGAATTCTTTCTGTAAGGGGGTAGCTTAGCACTCCCTGTTTTTGAAGTGGAGGCACTCCATTGCTTAGATTTCTGCATACCTTGAAACTGTAGTCTGGGGGGGGGGGGGTTCTGTTTCCCCTGGGTCTAGTTTGAGATGGCCTTGAAGGGGATAGAAAGGACCAATGGTTCGAGGGGCAATGCCTACTGAATCTAGGAGGTTGCACTTGCAAGAAATCTTTGACTGTCTGCATAGATTTAGCTTTATCTTCCATCTTTTTAGAACCTCTTCTGCTTTGGTGCCAAACAGATTGTCCTTGTTCAAAGGAGCGTCTAGTCATTTTGATTTGACATGGTCTGGCAAGATCTGCTCCTTAAGTCAAGCATGCCTTCTCAGTACAGAAACAGTGACTGCTGCCCTGCAAGATGCTTCTAGGGCATCAAAGCCACATTGCAAAGTATGCTTGCTCACTTGGCTTGCAGAATGCATAAGCTCTTGTAATTCTTTATTTTCTGCACAGTCTGTAAAGGTAGCTAATTTTTCCTTAATAAGTTCCATAATATGTTGCTGGTACTTCAGCATGTAAAACTGGCAATTCAATGCCCTAATGGCGAGAGTTGCAGAGGTGTATACTTTTTTACCCCATCTGTCTAAAGCTCTGGAATCCCTGTCCAAAGGGGTGGGATTCTTAGCTGTAGTTGCTTTTATACCTTTAGGCCCCTGGGAGATGACCTCTGGGTCAGCAGTAGGATTTTTGAAAAGAAATTTGTGAGAGTCAGAAACTCTGTAGTACCTGTCTGGTTTCCTAGGAGCAGGGGGGTAAAGTATCAGGAGTTAGTCTGGGTTCCATAAAGACATCATCCACAACATCCAGAACTGGAGGTATTGCTAAAGATCTATGTTGTGGCAAATCTAAAAATTCTCTGAGCCTCTTTTTGGACTGAGGATAGTCTTGGCATTCCCAGTGGAAATGCTTTCTTAATATATGTAGGGTTTCACCAAAAGAAAAATCCTCTGGTGGGGAAGCAGAGGGAATGTATTTCTCTGCATCTGAATCCTCATAAGCAGATAAAGGTATGTCTTCATATTCAGAAACCTCAGACATTGGATTCTTGGTCTGTTAAAGCTGCTGGGGACAGATCTCTCTTTCTCTTAGCAGGGGAAGGCTGGCTTCCCTTAAATCAGCATAATCAGGTCATCTGCTATTTTAAGCATTTGATGTTGTGGCAAAGAAGCAGGTGCTTGAGTTTGGGTCGTAGTTTTTTAGGCGTAGCTCTTACTCTTGACCTTAGAAACTCGGTAGTTTTAGACAGAACTGACGATGCGAAAGAAGTTATTGGTTTGTGTCGAATATCGGTAGTGTGAAGAACTTCCTTGGAAGTCGGTGTCTGCACAGTGGCGCCGGACCCATCAAAGGTAGAGATATCCGCAGGTTCTGTAGTGAAAGAAGAGCCTCGTGGCATACCGGACTCCGAACGGGTCTCAGTAGTGGCCTGCGAATCCATCGAAGCAGACATCAGGGGCTGCGAAAGTACCTCACTGAATACCAGCGAACTGTCGACTAGCTTAACAGAAGCTTCATCAGCAGTTTTGGACCTGTGCGGTCTGTCTCTGTCTTTATCCTTACATTTTTTTGATAGATCGGTAGTCAGATGGCTTACTGAAGCCATTTCGGAATACAGAGATCGAGAGCGAAAGTATTTAGCGACAATAAGGGCCCAACGACGAATAGTTCTGGCGTTGAACAAAGCACAAAACCGACAGCAAGGTACGTCGTGGTCTGGGCCTAAACAGTTGATGCAGTAAGAATGGAACTCTCGGTGTGGTTTTTGCTTTCCACAGGTGAGACAATTGTTAACTTTTTCTGACATCGGTTAGAGCAAGAAAAAAGGATCCCTAATGGGGTACTTAGCTTTAGAAGACTTCAGGATGATTCAATTCAGAAATGAAAACTCAGGCAGCGGCCGACAGGCACTAGTGAGAACTGCTTCTGCTTCGGACTCCTCAGCAAGAAAGATTAATGTAATGGTGTCGGCTGCCTGTTTTTATACCTTTGACGAATTGACGTCAGTCCTGGAGCGACAGCAACCGACACAGAAATACTAAGTCTCTGGTATTCAGGCCAACTGGGGGCTACCTGCAGGTAAATAACCCAACTGTGATGACTGCAACAGTGAAACACGAAGAAAATTTGTAAGAGGTCATGAATACCAGTGCAGGGCACAAAATAGGTTCATAGGTGTGTACAAGGCTAATGGCCCTGGGGCCTTTACAAGCCTAGCCCATAGAATTGCCCTGGAATTGTGCCGCCAGTCATTAGTTCCCAGTGCCTCTATCAAGTAGAGCTACTGGAGTGATCCCCAAGGTGAACTTTCTATTACCCATCCACTCAAAGATTTCGCTTGAAGAGGGCTAGTGAGGTGCTCTGCTTGACATGTATGGGAAGTCTATTCCAGAGCATGGGTAGTCTCTGGGTTATGAACCTGTCCCTCCAGCATGTTCTGTTGATTGTGGTAATGAGGATGAGGTCTCTGGAACGTGTGGTGCAGAGGGATTGGGATTTCTTTAGCTGTAACAAATGAACACAAGAACGGTCTTTGGTGATGGAGGTCCAGTTTTTTGCATGATGGGCAAGTTTTCCACCTAGGGGCATGAGCAGTTGGGCAGAGGTGAGGAGTAGAGCTGAGAAGTCATTGTGAATTCTTTCTGTAAGGGGGTAGCTTAGCACTCCCTGTTTTTGAAGTGGAGGCACTCCATTGCTTAGATTTCTGCATACCTTGAAACTGTAGTCTGGGGGGGGGGTCTGTTTCCCCTGGGTCTAGTTTGAGATGGCCTTGAAGGGGATAGAAAGGACCAATGGTTCGAGGGGCAATGCCTACTGAATCTAGGAGGTTGCACTTGCAAGAAATCTTTGACTGTCTGCATAGATTTAGCTTTATCTTCCATCTTTTTAGAACCTCTTCTGCTTTGGTGCCAAACAGATTGTCCTTGTTCAAAGGAGCGTCTAGTCATTTTGATTTGACATGGTCTGGCAAGATCTGCTCCTTAAGTCAAGCATGCCTTCTCAGTACAGAAACAGTGACTGCTGCCCTGCAAGATGCTTCTAGGGCATCAAAGCCACATTGCAAAGTATGCTTGCTCACTTGGCTTGCAGAATGCATAAGCTCTTGTAATTCTTTATTTTCTGCACAGTCTGTAAAGGTAGCTAATTTTTCCTTAATAAGCTCCATAATATGTTGCTGGTACTTCAGCATGTAAAACTGCAATTCAATGCCCTAATGGCGAGAGTTGCAGAGGTGTATACTTTTTTACCCCATCTGTCTAAAGCTCTGGAATCCCTGTCCAAAGGGGTGGGATTCTTAGCTGTAGTTGCTTTTATACCTTTAGGCCCCTGGGAGATGACCTCTGGGTCAGCAGTAGGATTTTTGAAAAGAAATTTGTGAGAGTCAGAAACTCTGTAGTACCTGTCTGGTTTCCTAGGAGCAGGGGGGTAAAGTATCAGGAGTTAGTCTGGGTTCCATAAAGACATCATCCACAACATCCAGAACTGGAGGTATTGCTAAAGATCTATGTTGTGGCAAATCTAAAAATTCTCTGAGCCTCTTTTTGGACTGAGGATAGTCTTGGCATTCCCAGTGGAAATGCTTTCTTAATATATGTAGGGTTTCACCAAAAGAAAAATCCTCTGGAGGTGAAGCAGAGGGAATGGATTTCTCTGCATCTGAATCCTCATAAGCAGATAAAGGCATGTCTTCATATTCAGAAATCTCAGAGTCGTCAGACTCTTGGTCTGTTAAAGCTGCTGGGGACAGGTCTCTTTCTCTTAGCAGGGGAAGGCTGGCTTCCCCTAATCAGCATAATCAGGTCTTCTGCCATTTTAAGCATTTGATGTTGTGGCAAGGAAGCAGGTGCTTGAGTTTGGGTCGTAGTTTTTTAGGCGTAGCTCTTACTCTTGACCTTAGAAACTCGGTAGTTTTAGACAGAACTGACGATGCGAAAGAAGTTATTGGTTTGTGTCGAATATCGGTAGTGTGAAGAACTTCCTTGGAAGTCGGTGTCTGCACAGTGGCGCCGGACCCATCAAAGGTAGAGATATCCGCAGGTTCTGTAGTGAAAGAAGAGCCTCGTGGCATACCGGACTCCGAACGGGTCTCAGTAGTGGCCTGCGAATCCATCGAAGCAGACATCAGGGGCTGCGAAAGTACCTCACTGAATACCAGCGAACTGTCGACTAGCTTAACAGAAGCTTCGTCAGCAGTTTTGGACCTGTGCGGTCTGTCTCTGTCTTTATCCTTACATTTTTTTGATAGATCGGTAGTCAGATGGCTTACTGAAGCCATTTGAATACAGAGATCGAGAGCGAAAGTATTTAGCGACAATAAGGGCCCAACGACGAATAGTTCTGGCGTTGAACAAAGCACAAAACCGACAGCAAGGTACGTCGTGGTCTGGGCCTAAACAGTTGATGCAGTAAGAATGGAACTCTCGGTGTGGTTTTGCTTTCCACAGGTGAGACAATTGTTAACTTTTTCTGACATCGGTTAGAGCAAGAAAAAAGGATCCCTAATGGGGTACTTAGCTTTAGAAGACTTCAGGATGATTCAATTCAGAAATGAAAACTCAGGCAGCGGCCGACAGGCACTAGTGAGAACTGCTTCTGCTTCGGACTCCTCAGCAAGAAAGATTAATGTAATGGTGTCGGCTGCCTGTTTTTATACCTTTGACGAATTGACGTCAGTCCTGGAGCGACAGCAACCGACACAGAAATACTAAGTCTCTGGTATTCAGGCCAACTGGGGGCTACCTGCAGGTAAATAACCCAACTGTGATGACTGCAACAGTGAAACACGAAGAAAATGTGTAAGAGGTCATGAATACCAGTACAGGGCACAAAATAGGTTCATAGGTGTGTACAAGGCTAATGGCCCTGGGGCCTTTACAAGCCTAGCCCATAGAATTGCCCTGGAATTGTGCCGCCAGTCATTAGTTCCCAGTGCCTCTATCAAGTAGAGCTACTGGAGTGATCCCCAAGGTGAACTTTCTATTACCCATCCACTCAAAGATTTCGCTTGAAGAGGGCTAGTGAGGTGCTCTGCTTGACATGTATGGGAAGTCTATTCCAGAGCATGGGTAGTCTCTGGGTTATGAACCTGTCCCTCCAGCATGTTCTGTTGATTGTGGTAATGAGGATGAGGTCTCTGGAACGTGTGGTGCAGAGGGATTGGGATTTCTTTAGCTGTAACAAATGAACACAAGAACGGCAAGCAGAAAAAATTCTTGAGTTCTGTTTTAATACAAAAGAATGAAGCGCTTTTCGTTTGCTTCCAAAGCAAGCTTCTTTACATTACAAATGCATCATACAACAAAATGCATTTAAATACCAACAGGTGATACTTTTTACCTATCACCACGAACCTCCTCACCTTAGAAACTTTTAAAGATACACTCACACATTAAAACTGCTAATCACTACTATAAAGTTGCAATATGTGAAGCAGTGAACATCAAACAGTATAAACGTACATAAACCCTAAACCTATCTAAAAAATCTTATCATTTTCAAATTAGAATAAAAAATACATTCTACAGTTATATTTAAAATTGCTCAACACTTAAAAAGTATCATTCTTATGAATGAGACACACCTAAAGAACTATAAAACATTTTCATCTTTGCAAGCTTTTCAATTTCAAAATACAGCTGATAGAACAAGCTTCATTTCTACCAGGGTAATTATAAGCATTCACTCTAATTTGCCACAGCAATTCTAATTCTTCTAACTGTAAGGGTACAGGACCACCCCTAATGTCTATAGCTACCTGGTCTATAGCCATGAATTTAAATTTGTGGTCTTTGTGCAACTGTATGTATTTAGCTAGTGCATTGTCAGTTTTGCCTCTAGATATTGCGTACTGATGTTCGTAGACCCTATCACGGAGTCTAGCAGATGACCACCAGACCGGCTTCCTTTTTTTGGAGGAGAGCATCTTAGTTCTGTTGGGTATGGCTAGTTCCATGCATTTATGTACATGTTCATACAGTGCATTGGTGTATGATTTGGCAGTCATGCATCTATTTTCCATTGGCATGGGGGGACATGAAGTTAGCCAGCTCTGTTTTTAGGAGTCCAAAGTCAGCTTTGGAGAAGTTTTTCATGGTGGATACCTTTGCGGGGGGTGTGGGTGAGTTGTGGATTTCCATGGTGATTAGTTTGTGGTCGGATCTAACCATGGAAAAATTGACTACTGGTGTAGAGCGACAGTTGCCCATGTTAGTAATAACCAGGTCAAGGATGTTGCTTCCTCTAGTGGTGGTATGAATGAACTGGTCCAAGGCATTGGAATTGATGAATTCCAGGAAGCGTTGGGCCAGTGCATTGGTGCATGAGTAGTTTTCCCAGCTGATGGAGGGGTAGTTGAAGTCACTTAGTACGAGATTGTTGGGTTAGATCTTAATAGTTTCCAGGGTGCTTAGGAATGTCGTGTGAGAGTCTTGGGACATGGTTGGGGACCTATAGCAGGCTACGACCTGAATCGCCGTCTTACCCAATGTTAGTTGTACTTGGAGTATCTCAGATGCGTTATGCTAGGCTACTTGTCTGGAGGTGTGCATATCCTTTATGAATAAGGAGACACCACCACCTTTGGAGCTTCGGTCCATGTTCTGGGGCCGAAAGGTGTGGAATGAGTTATAGCCTGGTAGTGCAGGGGTGCTTTCTGCTGCTTTAAACCAGGTCACAGCACAAATGTCAATGTTCTCCATTTTGAGGAGTGCTTCAAGTGAGTGCATCTTGAGATTTAGACTTCTAGCATTGAGCAGCATGACCCTCAGATTGCATTTATTTATAGCTGCTACGGTGGTAATTTGGTCTTCGGAACACCACCTAAAAAAGCACTATAGGGGTGGCAAGAGCCTTAGTCAGTACCCAGAAACCCAGGGGTGACAGATGCCGGCCATCGCTGGCAAATCATTGAGGTCTGTCAATCATGTCATTCCCAAGCAGACAGATACTGCATCCCCTTAGAATGACACCAGAAACTTAGCCAATTGTTGAAGTCAATCATTTTTTGTTTGTACTGTGGTATCCTTCTAGGTGATGGTAGGATGCTGCTCAGGGCTAGGGTCATACATGCCAGGGCCACATGCACGTCAAGTAAAAGTATTAACCCTTAGGCTTACTTGATGCGTGAAGATTTGTGAGCGTCTCCTTGACTATGGATGTTGAGTCTTCCTCAAATCAATGGGAGCTTGGAAGATTAGACTCCCCAAGCTGAAGTCTACCCATCAAGTCTTCAGCTAGGGACTGCAGGGCTCAGTCTTTGTAAACTGATTGGCTGTTAACTATTATTGAATGTTCAAGTCAAAAAAGGTTGGTCTGACAACCGAGGATTTATCTGTCATGATGGATGATTAATATGAACTTTTCATGCTTCCCTCACTGATCCTCACTATCGAGAAGCCAAAGACGTTCTGTTGGACAGACTTCACAAGAGGCTGTTTTAACTAATGTCTGGTCTCCAGACTGCTTTCCTTACCTGAAATGATGTAGGATGCAATTTTCTTGCACCACCTGCTTCAGGTAACCAAGTTAGCAACAACTGTTACAGTTCTTCATGGCACATATCTCTTCTAGAAGTACAAATAGTCCTATTCTGGGTTCTGAGTGAAATCCAGTGACCAAGAACATTTATTTATTTATTTACTTATTTACTTATTTATTTATTTGACATTTGTTTACCGGGATGGTCTGACTGGGTCTACAAAACCCGTTTTCTGCAGAAGCCTCGGGAGAAAAGCTCCATATACAGTACAATACAAGTACAGTATAATCCAATACAATACAAATGACATTAGAAATACTATACAAAAATAAGCTGAAAGAATAAACTATGTTACAAGATGTTGCACTATATTACTACACATCTAGACAAATCTATAGAGTTAAAACATTATAGACAATAATAGTCACTCTCACTATACATGATGTAGATAGTGTCCAAAAAATAGTACATAGGTAGTGCAATGTCTGACATTGACTGTTATAGTACATGAAAAACAGAATGTTAGTTTCAGTCAGGAAAATAGCAGCCAGTAAGTTAGTGATGCAGACAGATAGCGGGAGAGTTAAGAAGAATAGAAGCAACACAGCCTGAGCAGTAGCTTAAGGATATGGTATAGAAACAGAAAAGGAGTTAGAATAGCCTTAGGATCTTACAGTCTGTGATGGATTGAAGTGTGACAGAAGAGGACAATGAGGCTAGTGTGGAAGAAGAGGAAGACCCGAGCATTAGGCAGGCTTTATGCATGAGCAGAGCCATGTATTTCTGAGATGATTTTTTAAAGAGGCTTTGAAATGGGTTAGGCCAGGCATACACCTGGTAGTGAATTCAAAAGTATAGAGACGGAGTATGACTACAGAGAGTGGCCTGGTTTTCTTGCAGGTTTTGAGATGGCCAAGAGATTTTTGTCTTCTGATTGCAGGGATTAATTTGGTGTGCAAGGGCAGGCGGTAGGCTTGAAAACAAGGTTCTGCAAGGTGGATAGCTGAATAAAGGCAAGTTGGTTGCGGAGTTCAAGCCAGTTTACTTCTAGGAATGGTTTACAGTGGTGTGTGTGATATTTAGAGTTTGTGGCAAACTTTGCAACTTTGTTATAGCACTGTTCCATCTTGCTTAGGGTAGAAGTTTGTAAGTTAGTTAGGATAGGGGCACCATAAAGAAGGGAGAGAAGTAAAAGTGTTTTTGCAAGAGTAGTTTTGGTTGCTGTAGTAAAGAAATGTTTGTTCCTATATAGGAATCCCAGTTTTTGATGAGTTCTCTTTATATTTTGCTGTATATGGGGGTCAAATGAAAGTTTATTGTCAATGATAATGCCTAGAGGTTTGGTTTCCTGCACTATTTCTATGAGAGTGTTGTCTGACGCAAGGATGTTGAAATGATCAGTGGCAGCGGAGGTGCTTTTGGGATGAAAGAGTACTAGTTTAGTCTTCTTTGGATTAAGAAAGAGTTGGGCATTTCTTTGCGAGGATTTGACTGCAGTAAAGAACTGTTGAGTTATTGAAAGTAGTTCTGGTAATGACTGAGCAGTACAGATTATGATGGAATCATCAGCATACTGAATGAAGGTCCCAGGGTGAGAGGCAGTGTGAAGGTTGTTTGTGAAAATGTTAAAGAGTAGGGGTCCTAGGATTGAGCCTTGAGGGACAACAGTAGGGTTGTGGAGAAAGGGTGACAGTTTATTGGACCATTTCATTGCTTGTTTACGATCCTTGAGGTAGCTCTGAAACCATTTTACTGTGTTATGTGAGATGCCTAAGTTAGATGGTATGTTCAAAAGTAAGTGGGTGAGACACTGTGTCAAAGGCCTTGGAGAGATCAAGGAATACTGAGGCTGTATAGCATTCTGCACCTCTGGCCTTGTTCACGGAAATTGTGAAAGATAATAGGGCTGTAGCTGTGCTGTGGCTAGGTCAGAAGCCATACTGGGTTTTGGTTAAAAGGTTGTTTTGCAATAGATATTGCATTACTTGCTGATGGATACCTCTCTCAAGAATTTTGGATATGGGTGACAAGATGGATATAGGACGGAAATTCGATGGATCAAAAGAGTTACCTCCTTTGTGGATGGGGGTGATGTGAGATTGTTTCCATATGGTAGGTACTTCTGATTCAGGCAAAGACCTATTTATAAGGATAATGACTGGGTAGCGACTGAGTTAGCAGCCAGTTTCAAGTAGTGTGGCGGAAGATTGTCAGCTGAGGTAGAGCAGGGATTTAGTTTTTGAAGCAGATTCTTAATGGTGTCAGTGGGTATGGGCTGAAATGAGAATGGGGTTTGTATGATGTCTTGTTGAGTAGGGGGTTAATAATGATAGGGATATAAGTAGTTGATGGTCTGGGGTTGGTGTCTAAATAGGTTGAAGGGTGGGGGGTCCAGCATTAGGGGTGTTAGTTAGTAGGTCCAAAATTGATTTTATGAAGTTGTTGTTAAAGTTTTTGGCTATTTGTGATGGAGGGGTATCAGGTAATATGGTGTGCTGTCCATTTCTTCCAGGGTTAAGTAGAGAAGATATGGAGTGCCAAAATTTACTGGGGTTGATTTTATGCTGGAATTGAAGCTGGGAATAATATTGCATCTTATCTCTGTTGATTAGTTTTGTCACTTTGTTATGTAGTGTTTTGAAATCAACATGATTTTGTTCACTTTTGTTTTGTTTCCAGGTTGACCAGGCTAGGTCCCTTTGCTTCATCAGGTGTTTACATTCCTTAGAGAGCCATGGTGCTGAGTTCTTTTTGATTCTTTTCATACTAATGGGAGCTAGTGTATTAAGTATGTGAAGGAAGGTGTTATTAAAGTACAGTACAGCATCATTAAGGGGTAGTTGTTTAAGGGGTGTCCAGTCTATTTTGTGTAGGAAATTGTTGAATTTATGCTGACAAAAATTAGTTGAGTTCCTAACTGATTTTATAGTGTGTACGCTTAGGTGTTGGGGGTTTGTTCTAAGGGAATAAGCTGGTATATGATCGCTAAGGGAGCTAGATAGTGTACCAGAAGAGGGGTAATTGGCAGGGTGGGATACTAGGATCCAGTCTAGGGTGGATTGGCAGGCAAGATCTTTCCTGTATCTTGTTGGAGTATTGATAAGCTGAGAAAAACCATACAGATTTATACTATTTGTGGGAGAGTTGGAAGCTATGGTTTGCCAATCTATATTTATGTCTCCTAAGATTATCATTTTGAGGTTTGTTGTTTGGGATGTCCAGGATAAAATATTTTCCAACATTGATACATTGTTAACTGGTGGGATATATATTACTATTATGCAAATTATTTTTGATATGTTGAGGTTCAAAAAGAGATTAGTACCTCAGCACTGGAAAATATGGTAATATTAATGGTGCAGGGTATGATGTTAAGTGTAGAGGGATATATAAGTGCTATCCCTCCCCCCCCTTTTTAGATCTCTCTTCTGGTAATTGCAAAATTTGGAGGTATTACTTCAGAGTCTTTTATATTGGGGTATAGCCATGCTTCGGTAAGGGCTAGTATGTCAGGTTTATTTTGATCAATCCAGGCATGCAGTGGGGCTATTTTATTACATATACTTCTAAGGTTCAGTGTAAGTATGTTTAAATCTTTGGGGTTACTCTTGTGGTTAGGATTAGAGGGTAGGGCAGGGTTAGGATGTATGTCTCCATATTTGAGCAGATAGGTAATGAGGAATGAGTACCATGTTTTTTATTCCTAGGTGATGGTACTGGTGTGAAGTGTGGTTTCATAGAGGGTGAGGAGGCCAATTTGTGGCTTGAATAATATGGGAGGGTATAGAGGAAAAGCTTTTAGGAGATATGTGAAAAACTGTGTTTATTGGGGAGAAGGTTGGGGGAAGTTATTATATATTGGTGTGTGGGGGTATGCGAGGATATAGCTGTAGTGAGGGTGAGAATTAAGAGTAAAGAGGCTAGGCAGGTTATATAAAATGCTGCTGACATTTAAGCATCAAGCATGGGAATTCTCCCAAGATGTACATTAAGATCAAAATTAAACTGCAAGTGAAAGAAAAGAACTAGGGAGGACAGGGTGGGAATGCCCTTCATGCCTGGTGTGTGATGTCATGATGTACTCCTGCAGTAGGCAGATATGGCCTACAGCATGATGGCTACTGTAATTTCATAGCCCTGTCAAGCTGGGAATATCAGAACAAGAAACCTGAGAAATTACCCCCACAACAGTCTCTTCAAGGTCAGATGTTAAAGTATTCCGGTCATGACAGTATGTGATGCATGAAGTGCCAAACAACATTTTTTTCACATAGCAAACATCTGATGCAGGTTTTATGAGAATAAAAATCCTACTTCACATATGACCATGCCATCAAGGATAAAAGCAAATGTTAACCCTAATAACATTAATATACGGAAAATGTGAAATGCATCAATAGACTTTAATGGGTGCACCTCCACTCATGCATAGAAATAAGTCTATTAAACTCCAGGGAAGCACTTCACAGTATTCCTACAGCAATGTCACCGAAGGATCTATTAAGCTTATTTGGGCCATGGTTTAATAAAAAGTTTACACAGCTTTTTGTTAAAAAAAAAAAAAAAAAAAAAAAAAAAGCTTAAATAAATGAGAAAGGAGATGAGTACAAATGCATAGCAGCACTTAACCCAACAGATGCCAGGATGCACCTCAAACATGACCAATACACTTGAAATTCACTTGAGTCATCCCTTTATTTATAGGCTGTGAATGTTAAATGAAGATTAATGGCAGAAAAATTAACATGTTCCCCTAAAATGGCAAATTACTGCATGAAACGTAAAACTACACAAGAGGATTTGGAGTACTAAACAAAATAAGAAAACTGCATGCATTTGAAAAGGCAGACCCAAGCATACACATGCTTAGGAGTAATACAAGGAGGAGAGGAGATCTCGACATGTACAAGTTGGCCCTATATACTACCCTTAACCAAGAAATATTCAGAACCCCCACTTTTGGTTCAGTCCTCTGCAAGCGCACTCATTTATCATGTGAGCCATAAACCACCTCATTAGATCAAAGCCAGTCAAGAAGAGATGAATCAAAGACTGTTTTAGCTATGTTCTTGCCAGGTGTTAACAGAACATAACCTATCAGTAAACAAATGGTCTGTGAACACTAGATAGAGAAGAAATAGCTTCGGTCATGGCCTGTCCATATACTGGCAGAAAGAGATGACTGACCATAAAGTTTAACAGCTTAGCAGCATCAGTAACAAATACCATACACTGTATTCAGCTACCCAAAAGAACAGAATAGAAACTACTTCTCAGCTTGTTTGCAGTCAGACACTTAGACATAGGAATCATACCTCTCAACTGTACAGATTTTCACAGAATGTCCAAATTTTTGCCTCATATTTTTTGCTCTTGTCCTCATAAAATTTTTGGTTATCTGACAAATCAGTGCAATGATCTGAGGACTGAAGTCACTAAATAATGACATACAATTGAGTTTCAGTCTTCAGATCCTTAAGAAAATGAATGTTAAAACAAACCATGTTACTCTAGCAGCTTTAAGTTTATAAGAGCAATATTTAAGATATGTCCCTATTTTGGGGCCTTTTCCCCCATTTTGTCAGGCTTTTTCCAGATTCCTTGTACTAAGAGGTTGAGAGGTATGCATAGGATGCAACCATGACAGACATATGAGGATATACTTTGTGCTTCTTTTGAATAAGGTTACTGAAGAGATGTGCCACTAAAACTGATGTCTGTAGACTGAAGGTCTGGCTGGCAATTACAGACAGGACAAAGATATAAAGTGTAGAGGGGATTGTATAAGTGTATCATCAGATATGGGCAAAAGAATTATAGAAAAAAAACTAAACTTCTGAAAAATTATTTTAAGAGAACATCCTTGGTAAAATATCATACAATAAACACATCTTTTTCTATACTGTGGCCTTTCTCACTTGTTGTAAATAGTTTTTGCAAGTTTTATTACCATGATATGATATAAAGTGTACAAGCATCTGAAGGTCAGGCAGTAAATTTCAGTGGAAAAGATTATGAGATGAAACAAGCTTTTTCTTGAAGACCAGAGTTTGATTCACTCTAATTTCATCTTCAGACTATGAAGAAGTGAACTATGAGCCAGATGCAGACCTAAAACTTCATCCTGCATCGTTCTTGAAAAGGGGAATTTGTGACTGGAGAAGGGTATTACACAGTTCATATTTTTTAATACCATGCCACTGTGAACATTCAATAGCAGGATTAAAGCTAAAGTTAAGAAATCAGTGAGTACAGTTAACATTAACAAATCTAATGTGAAAAAACAAGTCAACCTGCATCTTCAAGAATGCACATCCCTCCAGCTCTCTTCTTATATTGCTTGGTAACAGACATGAGGTACTGCTATATGTATCTAACAGGCAAGCCAGCCACGTATTACTTTCTCTAAAGGGGAGCAAATGGATGAAAGAAAGTAACCAAAGTCTGAGACAGAGAGAGTTACTGAAGGATTGTACACTGTTACACAAAAAGACATTAACTTATTTTATAGCATTTTATAAGCCTTTTTGTCATGTAGGACTAAACTGCACTTTTTCCACAACAGTCCCGAGTTCTACTAGACCTACCTGTGTTATGCCCAGTTGTCTCGTCCCTGTGGTTGGTGAAATTAATTGTTCCATCTATCTGAAACAGTTTCAGATCTTCTTCATCTAAAGCAATGTCTCCTAAGAAAGCAACTGTTAAAAAACAAAAAATAATGTCAAAATCTACATTACATGTAACAAGGAAACATCTTCATCTAAAGCAATGTCTCCTAAAAATGCAACTGTTAAACAACAAAAAATGTTTTCAAAAATTACAGTATGTCTAACAAAGAACTATGTCTGAAAATTAAGCATTTTTACATGTGTACAAGGCATGCACACTGGTAAATTGTTAATATGACATTGTTGATCCTAGCATGTATCCAACACTTAAAGGTGGGAATATTGTCTGTGCTGAGTTTTGCAACCAGGTTAAAGACAGACACTGTTGGTAATCAGAAGCTCCTGTACTGGAAATCAAACCAACTAGCTGTAGAAACACCAAACCAACTGTTGTACAGAAAAGGAAGACAACAGAAACAGTCACGTGCAAAACCACTGCTGTAAATTTATTAGTTTATACATATGGTAAAGCATGCACAAAGTAACACTACAGAACGTATCTGCTACTCTTATCTTAAATGGGCAAAATGTCCTTCTGAAGTCATTACCAATGTTACATGACAAGTAATTATGTAAAGTCTGATACACACATACTCTGTGCAACATTATTGATATGACTAGTGACAATGATATCCAGATACACCTTGTCACCTATGTGTTGGAAAGTAGCAAGTACTCCATTTTGTCCAGTGGCATTATCCATCCCATGCAATAGAATGCTGCCTTACTAAGGTTAGAAAAGCATTCAGGAAATTTACTGAATATGCATCCTTATATGCCATATAGTGAAAGATTACAGCCTTGCTTTTATGAAAGCTGAGTATACTGCATCTATAAACAAACAGAACCCCTCCCCAGCTCCTCATCCATGCATTTCCAGTAATCTGCATTATCAAGTGGTAAACACTTAATGTTATTTAGTTCTTTCACTCCACCCTCGCCTGTAACAACAGAGCCTGTGGAAGCACATTACAAAGGACTAAAAACAATTTCTCTCGCACCACATGATGTGACCAGCTACTGCACAAAATAATATATGATGTGTATAGATTTGTCCTGCCTTTCAGCTTAGTGTCTTCCCATGCAGATGAGGGTGTAGGTGAACAGCTGTGTTGCATTTGATTTATGTAGCTCAAGATGCTGTATGTCTCCAACGGCACAATTCTGGCAGTTATGGATTCAGGTGATGGCACAGTGTCAGGATTACTAGTTTGTGCCAAGCAACTTGGTACTCACAGATGAGAAAATACTGCTGCAGGTGGCTGCTCATTTCCATTGGCAGGATGTTTCTGGGGTGTGACTGAAAGGGGGTCAAGTCTTTACAAGATGGTGACATGGCATACTAAATTTAGAGAGCCATCTTTCTATCATGGCACTGGAGAAGATAGCTAGCAAGCTCTGTTGATTAGCTTGAGTGGTCATCAGAAGAGAGAGATACATCAGCAGTATTACAGTAAGTAAAATGCAGAATGACAGCCATTATGCACACACTATTCACGTTTCAGAAGTGGGGAGTACAGCAGAGCCCTGAATGAACACAGATAAAAGTCATGTGTGATGCTCTGAGACAGTAGTCCTGCACAGACAAAAGATAATGGCAATTTTGACAGAGTAAGGACTGAAGAGTAAGAAGCAGTACAACAAGTACTACAGTAATGAGAGGCATGTGGTGTACAAAGAGTCACGTGTCTGTCCATTTACACTTAAAGTATAACACAGAGTGAAATGAACAGCACTCAGTGTGCAGTGCATGTCAGCAGTGTACTAGGAGACAGTTGATATGGAAGATGTGGGATGAACCCCAGGCAGGCTGCACAGCAGGGTGTGACTGTAATTAAAAGATGGAGCTCAATCAGGAGATCAGTAAGAAGAAGGCTGCAAAAAGCACACAGCATAGCACAGTGCATGTCCTATATTTACATAGTGCAGTTCATGTTGTAGACATAACATAAGTATGTTTAAAAGCATGCAATAAAGTAGATTGTGCAACCATCTCTGGAATAATGCATGTGGTGCCACATGGAGAAACTACAGCACAACAAAGAAAACAGCATAGCAGTTAACCTGTCCTCCTTTTTAACTGTAAACATGATGCCTGGGAATTTACATAGACTCACTGACAGGGTTATAGAATACTGCATGATGGGTGATCTACATGCACTGAATGCCACTGACATGTTGATGACATGTCTATGTAAGACAGACCGGACAAGGGAAAAACATACATTTTGTGACTTAATCCCCACACAGAGACATCTGACGTGTGTGTTTGTGCTTGTGTGATTGACACAAATAAGGATCACTGGCTCTAGGCCAGTACACAGGATTGGACAGTGTTCAGTGAATTTCTGAACTGCATTTGCCTCATTGCTAGTTTCAGCACACTAGTTCTCAACTGCATGTTACCTGGGCTTTGTAATCTGCAATGAATATCACATTCCTTGTAAACAAAAAGAAAAAACTGCAATGCTAAAGGGAGCCAGTGAAGCAGTAACAGACTCTTTAGTGTAGCAGTTTTTTTGTTTACAAGTCATTGTTTGAAACATTTATGACTGAGTTTGTTCTAATATCACATTCCTGACATATTAAACCTCCTTAATGAGCTGTATTAACAGCAGTATACCCCAGTCAGGTATGTTGGTAAATCTGTGTAGCTGCAGTACAGGAACCTGTATCTGGCATGGAGCAACCCTATGTACAATGTACTGTATTTGCAGTAGTATGTGTGTGCGCGTGGTTGTATTTGTTGTGTGTGAGAGAGAGTGAAGGCGATGCACAGTCTGGCTCCTGTACAAAATGTCACCACAGCAATAGTGAAGGTTTCATTAGATGTCCTCAAAAGAGGCAGTAGTAGGGCAGGTTCCCTGTATGCATACTTTTGTAACTGTGTTTTAACTCCATTAGATATGAAAGTTTTGGTACACAGTAGAGATGTCTCTGAAATGGGTATGGGCTGTTATTTATGCTATACAGCCAATCCGCATATGTAAAGAGCAAAAGCCTCCTGCCTAGGCTTTAGGAAATATTCTGCAGCACTGCTGTTCTGTGTGTTTGAGCTGCATGCTAGTATCTTCCAAGCTCTTTTTTGCCTACCAACCTTATACAGTGTATTATTACTATAAAACCTGTACCATAGATGTATATATATGTATATATATATATATATATATATATATATATATATATATATATATATATATATATATATATATACAGGCTCTCCTAGCATCCTACATGCCAGGTAACCTCAGTCTGCAGCTGACCACCACATTGCAGATCCAGTACTACTTGTTCAATGAAACTCATACCAAAACAGTGTTCTGCAGACTCCAGTGATACAACCTAAAATCTGGAACAGTAGTTGCCTAGCTGGCAAAATACAATAATGATCAAGGTGAATCAGGATATTCTAGCAACAAATATCTGATCAACTGGTGTTTTCTGGGCACTACCAAAAGCACACACTGTCTTGGGGGTCTCACTGCAAACAATTCCTCCTTATTCTCACAATGCAGCAATATTTGGACTTGATTATTCTAATAACAGGGGTACAAAGAATTTTACCCCCAAAAAAACACAATTAGCCTTTTGTCACATCATATGCATTTTTAGCATACATATTTCAAAGTAATATTCACTTTATGTTTTGTTCACATACTGGGTAGACCAGATCCAAACTCACACAAGTAGATCTCGAAACCCTCACTTTTTAAAATAAATATCTGCAGAAATTTCAAAGAATAATATAGGTTAATATTTTTTAAATCATGAACTACTAACCAAGTTAAAAGAAAATGTTGATATAATATGTGACAAAACCACAAAACTATCATCTAATTGTCAACTTGTCTTGCTATGAAAAATTTTTATTACAAGGAAATCTCTGGAAATGAATGCCAGAAATGCAGAGAATTAAAGACTATTACTAGTTATAGAATACAGACACAGTTTTATCAAGAGCTTTATAATCCTGTTTAAGCATATACATCCTCACCAATATAACAGAAATTGTAAAAATGTCAGGCTCCTACAGAAATTTCGAGGGCTGTAACTAACATGCCTCGCAACTTCCAAACACAAGAAATCTCCACAAAAAAACAAAATAACGGGAATAAAAAGGCCAAAAATCAAGGATAACTTTTAAATATTACTCTTATATACTTAGAAAGTTGCTAGAATGATGTATTTTGCATTAGTATGCATTTTCTGATGGATATGAAGTCTGAAACTCAGGTGTATGTCAGTATTTATTGACTTCAGTTCTCAGTGATTTGCCAAAAAACTACAAATTTTATGAGGAACACACCACAAATATGAGCAAACACCTGGACATTCTGCAAAAATCTGGACAGTTGAGAGGTATGCCATGGAATAGTGAGACTGTAAAGGTGTATTTTAGGAATATGTACCATATCCAAGTTTAAAATATTGCAGAGTATTCCCCATCCTCCAAGGTAAAATAATCTCAGAGTTTGTATATATTAGCACCAGGAGTAAGAAATGTAATCCCATGCCTCAAGTGGAAGGTTGGGGGTGAATTCCACCAGAACAAAAATCTGTGCTATTGTTACAACAATGCTTGAAATTCAATATTTTGTTTTCAAAGCAGACTTTAACAAAGTTGTAGGACTTGTACTTCTGAACAGAAGCCAAAACACTGAATAGTTTACAAAAAAATGCTTTATTCATCAAAAGCAAAAGTAGCACATTGTTGAGTTTGGACCGTAGTGGGCCAACACAATCACATTTGTTGGCAACATGAACAAATGAATGATAACTGCAGATCATATTTAAATGTGACTTTCACATATGATTGTTTTACTTAGATATCTTGCAAATCTATTGGTTTCCTACTCTGTTAATGACTTATTCATTGATTAATAAACATATTCTATATGACTGCAAGTTGTTATGACTAACAACAAAAGCCAAAACAAATGATTTTCTTCCTGCCACCTGATATTTCTGGTCACATTTCTTACTAACTTGCTTATATCACTGTTACCTAAAGTATTGTTACTGGCTTGTATGCCTGAAAGATGTATATATGAATTTCACTAGTACATTCTGTAATCTATTCTGCATTTCCAAGGCAGATATGATAGCAATAACCCATGCCTGGGTGTGGGTAATGCTGGATTTACCCACGGTTGGCGTGGTTTGGTCCCGAGGGCGGCCCGAGGACCAAACAAAGCCAACCATGGGTAAATCCAGCATTACCCACACCCAGAAGTGGGTTATTGCTATTATACAATGACATTATTTAAGAAAATAAATAATTACTTTTCTTAAATAATGGCATTGTATAATGCCTCTTTACTGCCCTTCCTCAGCTGTCTGGTATTCTGCGGCAGTTCTGATGTACTACGCATGCCTACGCAGTACATCAGAGCTGTGGGCAAAAGCAACGAAGAACGCAAGATCTCCGTTGCTTTATTTAAGCTATGTTAAATGGGTTTAACATAGCGAGACAGCTTTAAAATAAGCAACGGAGATCTCCGTTGCTTATTGTAAAGCTGTCTCGCTATGTTAAACCCATTTAACATAGCGAAACAGTAAAAAGCAACGGAGATCTTGCGATCTCCATTGCTTTTTTTTTTAAAACTGGCTCGCTATGTTAAATGGGTTTAACATAGCGAGACAGCTTTAAAATAAGCAACGGATATCTCCGTTGCTTATTTTAAAGCTGTCTCGCTATGCTAAACCCATTTAATATAGCGAGACATCTTTAAAAAAAAAAAGCAACGGAGATCGCAAGATCTCCGCTTTTACATTGTGTCGCTATGTTAAAGGAGTTTAACATAGCGAGACAGCTTTAAAAAAAGCAATGGAGATCTCCATTGCTTTTTTTAAACCTGTGTCGCTATGTTAAACTCTTTTAACATAGCGAGACAGTGTTTTATACTAACGGAAAAAGTCCGGTCGACCGGACCTTTTTCCGTTAGTATATTGAGGGATTTACAATGGGCACGCTGGTTGGGCCGGCCAATCAGCACGCACGTTTTAGGGGAGGAATTGTATAATAAGTACAGTTACTTTGCCTCTTCAATAAAAAAATACAGAGTTGCTATCTAACTTTCTTTTCAGAGATGGATCCTGATTTGGGCAAAGATGTTGTGAAAGACAAACTATGGTAAATGTGCTGATACCATGGGAGAAAACATTTTCTAACTTTTCCTTTTAACACTGCAAATAATGTACTGCTTCATCCAAAACTCATTGATGTAGATTAAACAAGAAAACTAAAATTCAGTATTGCTGTTTTCTTTCTGATAAAATTAAAGCGTGTTATTGATTTTGGCTAGGATTAATGTTTGTCCTGCAAAACCTCACAGTCCATTAAGAAATGCCTCACTGTGAACACATGAAAACATAGGAGCCTCAATCATGTTCCTGTCCCAGGTTTCACTCTAGATCCCTTCAAGCTAAATGTCTTGTGACAAGATGGCTATCTTGTTTCAAGGTATTAGCCTGGTTCACACATTCAGTCCTCCATGGCACAGAAAAGGTTGGGGTGTAGACAATCACACAGGCAGACATTGCAGATGCCTGTACTCCAACTCGGAGGGTGTTTTTATTATGACTAGTTTAACTACTCCCATGGCGGTGATGTCAGCATTTGTGTCAACATGAGGATTGCCTATACTGTTCTATATATGAGTAAATGTTCCTCCACATGTTCTGAGAGTATTTACTATACCTTCATAGCCGGCCTTAGGCATAGGCCAACTAGGAGGCCACATAGGGTGTCACTGTAGCAGGGGTAGTTTTTCAGTAATCTGGATGGTGTAGGTAGACCATGATGGGAGGCGCTGAGTGGTGTTAGGGGGTGCTGTGGAGATCTTTTGCCTAGGGCACCAGATGACCAAAGGCCAGCCCTGCATACCTCTCAACTGTCCCTGATTTTGAATCAAATTTTAGCTCAGTACCCCTTAATCCCAAGTAAAAATTGTGACTTTTGGAGAAAAGGTGGTGAATTACATGTAATGACAATAATTAGAGTTATAGACTTCTTTTACTTCAGAAGATGGATATTAATTCACTTTCTCTTATTTTGTCAAAGTCTCAAGTTAACAGTACTAATTTTATAAAAAAGTGTTCCTGATCTTCCCTGAATCTTTTGAGATTTGTCCGTGATTCTTTGAGAGCTATTGTCATTACTGACCAGAACTGTCTTTATTACAGCACAGTGCTGGCTTTTTTTTTTTTTTTAATTTGAAGGCAATGTAAGCATTAATTCCAATCAAATGAAATGAAACACAAAACACTTGCAAATACTCCATTCTCTTTAAAAGTGGCTTATTCTCTCAGCCGTTCTAAAAGTGCAGCTTGTTTCATTCACTACGACTCTGGTATACACACACTAGTCTCTAACTCAAATTATAGTATCTCTGATTCAAGACAATGAATTAATTTAATCTATAATCCACAACCAATACAGGACACAACTTCAGTTCTCTTGCTCTCTCTTTCTCTCCCAATACACAGAGTTCTTCGTGTTCAAAGTCAGCAAACCTTGTATGTCCAAAATGCCTATCTCTTGTCATGACTTCACTACTCTGTCCAAAAGCTCATTCCCTAAGGGATTTTGGCCAGGTAAACTGGGTCAGCCATTACCAATCGGCTCTTTGCATGACAGTTTCACTCCATTAGCCTGCTGTTAGGTAGGACTAATGCCTACATCTTACTGCCTTAGTCACCTGGCCACACTCACCCCACACTGCAATCTCCAGTTCTCAAAGATAAAGCCTTTTAGTATAATGCAATTAAAAAATACACAAAATATAAAGTGTACATTTTAGCCAAAATAAAAATGGCAGTGGTCAATGAAGATGCATGATGCCCAAATAAAAATGATTGTAGTTAGCATAACAGTGATGATAATGCAATTAACAAAGCTTCATATATTATAAGCTCAAGATTTAATTTTAGTAACCTAGGACATGCAAGGAGTTTTTTTTTTTTTTTTAGAGAAATTAAGAAAAAGAAATCATATACTACTTAGGACTGAAATTGAAAACGAGAACAACTCATTTACTCCAATGGAGGCAGAGGAAGTTTGGACTGCAACTTCCAATGGGCGGAGCCTAAGCCTTTTGACAGAATCAAATTATGTCCTCACATTTCAAACAAATGTTCATATCTCTGGAAGCATAGGAGTTATGACAGAAGTATAAACAGCAAACTCTTCAGTACAAACTGTTTTTATAGTGGTAGTACTCTTTAGGTTCTAGATCTTAAACCAAATTTTATAAGTCACAGTAAACACAGTAAATATTATGTTTGTAATATTTTGTAGACAACTTACAATATCTAAGCAACCACTCAAGTTACACACACACACTGGTAGCAGCATTTTATTCATCTAGCTGAGAGCTTTCATATGAGGCTAAGGAGTTCTGTCTGTGTTACGAAAAAAATCACTGCTCCAAAAAAAAAAGAAAGAAAGGAAAATAAATGTAGAGACCACCACACCCCCCTACTTAAATATACCAACTCAAGATTGCACCACAGTGGAGGAAACGGCAAAGTCCCGAGAACGGCCCAGCGATTTTTTTTCCGTACGGAAAAAAAAAAATCGCTGTTCCATAACTTCGCTGTTTTGTGGTTTCAGCTTTTGTGTGTCAATGAAAGAGTGTTCGCTCTTTTGTCGTTTCATTCATTTACTATAGATCCTGGTTTCGGAATTACTGATGCAAATATGAACAACCCATATTTGACACCTAGAGGCATCAGTTGGAGGTTACTGCAGATCCACCTGGAGGTGTCACTCAGATGTAATGAGTTAATTAAACAGACATTTAAGTAACATGTAAAGCAGTACTGGACATTTCTAAAATGTTTGATAACAGAGGTTTATGGACTGGGGGATGGAATTGTAATGCTAATTTTAAAATAGAGAACGGAAAAATTATTCATATTCCTAATATTATAAATATGAAAGAACAAAACGGTGTTGTGAAATACTGGGGTCAACCTAAAACTTGCTTCCGTTGTGGAAAAACAGATCATTTGATTGTTGAATGTACAAACGAAAATGTCTTTTTGTGTGTGTTTATACAGCATGATAAAAAAACATATGAGTTAAAACATTATAAAAGTAATAAGCCTGGATACATGTGGAAGGATTGTATGGAAGAGAGGGATGAGTTAAATGAGAATGTTATGTCACAAAAGCAAGAACAAACTCAAGAGATTATGGAAACTGCAACTCACAAAACAGGGACAATAAAATGTGGAAGAGAATGTAGCTAAAATAGTTAAAAATAAAAAGAAGGTTAGAAGTTCATTTCATGAAGAACGAGTTAAATTTAGCAGAAGGGTTGGAAATCAATGATGAGGAAGATGTGAGTTGGAATATAGTTAAAAATAAAAAAATCTACTGGCAAAAGTGTAAGGGAAAGGAAAAGAAAATTCATTGAATTAACGAAAAAAGGGTTAAGGCTTTATTTTTTCTTTCTACATAGGATTTCTTAGAATTAGAAAAGTGTTAATTTTAGGATACCAGCATTAAATGTTAATACTTTAAAAAGCATTGTTAGAAGACTATATTATATATAAGTAGTAGGGGTGTGGGGGTTAAGGGGGGCTTGCACCTCTGTAAAAATGTGTTTTACTTTGCTGGACATACCTCCGCTACTTATATATACAAACTGCAAGATCGCAGTACAGTAGGGAAAAGGATATATTTCCTTATCCCCACTGCACTATGCTTCGGTTAACTGATTTCCGCGAAAGTGCACTTTCGGTTAAGTGCACTTTTGTTAAAGTGCGTCTCACCTATCTGTTCTTCGGAGAAGTGTGTTTTCAAAAAACAGAAGTATACCCATTGTACATACTAACAAAAATTTTTGTTAAATAAAGGACCACTACTCTTTAACAAGAGCAGTGGGATCTTTTACAACCATCTGATCTACTACCAGTTCAAGCAACATCAGATTAGCATCCCAGCTGAAGGGTGACACACACAGGAGTGCAGCACCCTCCCTGTGCTGCACTGCAGTGTCAGCAGTCCATCTACCTGGTATGGGAATAGAACCCACAGCCTTCTTCCCACAAGGCAAGTATGTTACCTGTTGCACTACTAACACTCCGGATGCCTTTATTTGTTCAATATACACATATAACCTATCTCAGTACTACAGCAACCACAGACGATAGAAAGGCTAAGGAAGAAACAGATGTTCACTAGTAATTCACAAACCATGCAATCCCAATTAAAAATTTGTACATTTTGTAGCAGGAGTTAAGAAGCAAAAATTACCAATGCCAAGCTAGAAAATATGCTACCTGATTTCACTGCAGCAAGATCCCATACACAGAGTCATTGCAGCTCATAGAACAAATTAAAGTTATTCTTCATGCAGAGCATTTCATATATTTATTTATTTATTTATTTATTTATTTGCAGTTGTTTAACCAGGATAGTCCATTGGGCCAGAAGAACCCGTTTTCAATGGAGTCCTGGGGAGAAAAGCTCCACATACAGATTTACACACAGGTTAATTAAACAAACATAGATTACATAGGTTACATATGAAGCAAGACTAAATTGATATACACACATAAAATGTATGAAGACTACATAGGTAAAAAAATTGTTTCAATCAAAAGTTAAAACTTTTTTTTTTTTTTTTTACTTTTATTGCTGGATATTAGTAGGGAGTTATATAGTGAAGAAGTAAGTGTAAGTCATGAGGGATGGGAGCAGGAGCATTCCCATGTGGAAGTTAGATAAGAGTGGAGTGATTTTTTAAAGGATGGGAGGCTAGAAGTGGTACGAATGGGGGGGGGGAGGGAGTTCCATAGGCGTGCCAGAGAGTGAGATAGGAGGTATTGTCCTGGGGGGTGGAGTGGTCTGTGCACTTCTATAAGGTTTTGATTGTTAGATCTGAGAAGCCTTTGTGTGTGATGCATTTTAAAGGTAGTGGAGAGAGAGGGACAGAGGGAAGGTTGGAAAATGAGTTTATGAGCATAGGTGAGCTGGGTGTAGGAGAGGTAGTTAGGAAGTTCAAGCCAGTTTAGTTTGTGAAGAGATTCACAGTGATGGGTTGAGGATTTGTTGCTAGTAGCGAATCTGGCTATTTTATTGTAACAAGAGGACAATTTGGTTTTGAGTGATGACTGTAGGTTTGTTAGAAGAGGGGCTCCATAGAGAAGGGAGGGTAGGAGAAAGGAAGTAGAAAGAGTAAGTTTAGTAGTAGAGGTGAGGAACCGATTGTGTCGATAGAGCATGCCAAGTTTTTGGTGGGTTTTTTTTATGTTTAGTAGTAGGTGGGAGTTGAATTTGAGCCTGTCATCTATTTGAACTCCTAGTAGTTTGGTTTCAGTTACCAGCTCAAGAGGTGTTGTATTTTGGCTGGTAATGGAGAATATGTTTCGGTCGAAAGTCTTGGTTGTAGAAGAGGTAAAGATCATAAGTTTAGTTTTAGCAGCATTGAGTGCTAGATGATTGTCTTTCATCCATAGTTCTGTGGTAGAGAAAGCATCCTGAGTTTGTTTTAAGAGGATTGGTATAGATGGGGCAGCACAGATGATTGTGGAATCATCTGCATATTGGATAATGTTAGCATGAGGGATAGAGTGGTAGAAGTCATTAATGAAAATGTTGAAAAGTAGGGGGCCCAATATTGAACCTTGTGGGACACCAGTGGGGGTAGCAAGAAAAGAGGAGGTGGCCTTTTTCCATATGACAGCTTGTTGCCTGCTTGAGAGATAGCTGGTGAACCATTTGAGGGAAGAGGGGGAGAGGTTTAGGTTAGTTAATTTAGTAAGGAGTAGGTTATGAGAGATAGTGTCGAAGGCCTTAGAGAGATCGAGAAGGATGGTAGATACAGTGAGGCCAGAATCTCTAGCTTTATTCACAGTTTCAAGGAAGGAAAGGAGGGCAGTCATAGTGCTATGATGCGGTCTGAAGCCATGCTGGGTGGGGGTTAATAGGTTGTTGTCTAAGAGATAGGGGAGGAGTTGAAGGTGGATACATTTCTCTAGGATCTTTGAAATGGGAGAGAGAATAGCGATGGGACGGAAATTGGAAATGTTAGTATTATTTCCACCTTTGTGCAGGGGAATGATGTAGGCTTTTTTCCAGATTTCAGGAACAAGACCTTCCTGGATAGAGCGGTTGATTAGGATGCTGATAGGGAGGGCAATGGCATCAGCAGCTATGCTGAGGAAGAATGGGGGAATGTTATCGGGGGCATTGGTGCATGGTTTTAGTTTCTGTAGGAGTTTTCTTATAGTAGATGTGGGTATAGGTTTAATGAAAAATGGAGGGGGTTGTGTGTGAGAAGAATGTGAGAAAGGATTAGGGAAGGGGGCTGAGAGAGGAGAAGTCGATTTAGGAGGCAGATTGTTATTTGAAAAGGAAGAGGTCAGTTTGGAAATAGAGTCAATGAAAAAAGTATTGAATTGAGTAGCAAGATCAGAGTCTTGTACATTTGGGGAGGGGTTAGGGTTTTCTGTGGTACCAGGTTTTAAGAGGGTAGCTATACCTCTCCAGAATTTTTGTGGGTTGGTACTATGGTTGTCTTGAAGTTGGACAAAGTAGGTGCGACGGTCTGCTGAGATAAGCTTTTTCACTGAGTTGCGAAGAGTCTTGTATGCATTAAGGTTAGATGTAGATTTGTTCTTCTGGAATTGTGTCCAGGCTTTATCTCTAAGTCGCATGGTGGCAAGAGTACTTTTAGAAATCCAGGGTGTGGTTCTCTTTTTTATTCTCTTGGTTATTAATGGAGCATGAGTATCTAGGAGATGTAGGAAGGTTGTATTAAAGTGAGTTATTGCATTTGCTAGTGGTAGGGTTTTTAGGGGATACCAGTTAAGTGATTTAAGTGTGGCAGAGAAAGACTCAGGGTTAAAGTTTTTATGACATCGGGTGGTTAAGTAAGTGTGAGAAGCTAGTAAGGGAGAGGGGGAACGTCTTGTAAAGATGGGAAGGTGGTCACTGAGGGAATCAGGGAGGATTCCACTGTCGGGGTAGTTGTGGGGGTGGGATACTAAAATCCAGTCTAAAATGCTTCCACTAGTGAAGTCTTTTGTTGGTCTAGTTATGGAGTTGATGAGTTGGGAATAGTTGTATAGGTTGATGTTGAGGGGGTGAGTAGGGGACTGAATGGAAGACCAATTGATATTGGTGTCTCCCATGATTATAGTTTCGTTACAGATGTTAGTTGATAGCCAGGAGAGGAATTCTTGAGTATTGGGACATTGTCTCCAGGGGAATATAGAGGAGGCTATATATATAGATTTATGTTTATTTATCTGAAGGTGAGCTAGTATTACTTCTGTATTAGAGAACCTTGGTATGGTTTTATTGTAAGGTGTTATAGATAGGGAGGAGGAGTAGATTAGGGCCACACCACCACCCTTTTTTTTTGTTCTGTCTGCTCTCATAATAGAGTAATTGGGTGGTAATATCTCTTCATTTTTTATATTTGGTTTTAGCCAGGTTTCAGATATGGCTAGGATGTCTGGTTTGTTATGGAGTAGCCAGGCATGGAGATTTGGAATTTTGTTAGCTAAACTTTGTGCGTTAAGCGCTGCAAGTAGGATGGATTTATTGGTGGAGGAGGAGGTGTGTGGGCCTGGGTTAGGGTGTATATCACCGGATAAAAGTGTTGAATTTAGAAGTCGAGTTAAGTAGAGGAGGAATTTGGGTTGTTTGGATTGAGAGGTGTAAGTAGATAGAATAGTAGGAGGTATGGAGGGTAGAGTAGTTGATGAGGTTTTCAGAGGGGAGAGTAGTTTAAAATGAAGACATAGTTTATTGCTGAAGGGATACAGTTCAGGAGATAGAACTGAAACACTTGAATGGTGAAGAATAGAGGGGGCAAGTTGTTTGTGAGAGGGGTGAGTATGTGATAGGATGAGGTTGGGTAAGATAATAGATATAGGTAAGGTTTAGGAGGAGAAGTAGTTGAATTGGGAAGGATGAGTATTTACCAGGCATGTTGAGGTAGAGATGAGCAGTATAGAGGTAAAGAGAAGGAGGAGGGAGTGATAGGAAGTGGTGGTTGTGTGAAAGTGGGAGGAGAAATAGGAAGAGGAAGGGGTGGAGTTCAGAGGTTGGAGAGGAAGTAGGAGTGGTTAAGTGGTATAAGTGTAGATGCACTGGGGGTGGGTGGGATTTGGGGGTAGGGTAGGGGAGCGGAGTGAGCCCGCAGGGCGAACGGAGCGGGTAGAAACAAGGACAAGAAGTTAGAGAGGAAAAACTATCAGCAAAGCAACTAGCTACAGGTTAGAAAGGTAGGATCTGTGTGGAGAGGAACTGGGATATATATGTGTAAAAATGGTAACATCTGTCAAGGATACACCAGGAAACAAAACAAAAACAAGGATGCTGGTTTACCCTCACTTGCTTGAATTCTCCAAGTTACATTTGTTCACTCATTCTGGGATGAATTGACATTTCTTCAGAGTTTCACTGCTCACTTCTTTGTAGAGTAAGTTTGGTTAGTGAGGTTTAGGTGTCCTATAGTCAGTGGGGTCTATATCATGTTAACAAAAACCCGTTCCATCGAATGGCTTTTCATCAACCCTTAATAAGCAAAGTCCCATTACAACAAATGGCCAAATCAGCGATTTCTTTCCCTGGGAAAGAAATCGCTTGGCCATCCTTGTGAGTTTACCCTTTTCCCCACTGTAGTGCAATCTCGGAGGTGGTATATTTAGTAAGGGGGCTGTGGGGGGCACAGCAACCAGTTTGTAATGTTTAAAGTGATGTGTAGTCCGTGGTAGGGCTAGCGATTTCTTTCCCAGGGAAAGAAATCGCTGATTTGGATGTTCTCTGTAATTGGATTTCGCATTTTAGGGATCGATGAAAAGCCGTTCGATGGAATGGCTTTTCCATAAGATAATACAGACCCTGGTCAGTGCAATTTGAAGAAAGAGCAACACAGACTACATTGTTTGTCAGTGCAGTGACCTCAAGGTGTGAATAATAAAGTTTGAGGGAGGTATACACCTGAAAAAAATGCTTATTTGTTTTGATCCACTTGCTCATAATTTGATCACCTTCAGTCCATGCTTTAGGAGAATGTTTACATTCAAGCTGCAATTTATGATTTCCTGTGACAATGCTCATGTGATGTGAAGCTTTTGGTAGCAAGCATATGCAACACTTCATAATTTTTCTTTCAAAGCTAGCATATACTCATGGAATGCATTTTACATACACACACCCTTTATTTTCATGCGGAAAACTTTTAATGATTTCAGAACAAACCAAGAGAAAATAGGATATACATGTCTGTGCAGTCTCATGTAAGTGCACCTTTTTGCATGTCTTCATAAGTAATCAATGCAGACCTGGCTGAAGAAAGATTAATACAAATGGTCTTCATGAAAAAGTCTGTTCATAGGACAAGAAACTAACCTTTCCAAAAATTAAATACAGTCTATTTTACTTATTCTCCTTTCTAACGAATGCCATTTTGGGAATTCTGTAGTAAAGGTCAGATTAAGTATGGAAGGCCTCTTCCCCTGCCACAGTTTAGCCATCCACTCATTTTAATATTTTGAGCACTTCTCAAACATCTTCATAACAAGGACTTCTTATGATAGTGCTCTAGACAGAAGATGTGCTACTGAGATCTGTCAATTCACCATGTAGTAAGTGGTTTAAAATCAACATCTGAAGCAATAAAGAAGTCTGAAACCTAATTTCAAGGTCATTTTGTATGACTCAACCTGGGAAGAAAATTAAAAGGAAAGAAGGAAAGAAAGCTAACCGACAGAGAAATTGAGTGAATTGACAGAAAAGAAAGCCAAGATACCATGTAAAGGACAGAGGCCTAAATCTCCAGATTCTAAGCAAATGGACACACATGAAATGATGATGGGGACTACTATGGCAGTTGCAAAAGAGGCATTTCAAAGTAAAATGAAGAGGGCCATCACACATTCAACTCTATAGCGAGGAGGAATAAAGCCCTGAGAATGGCACGGGTCACCCGAGTTTCATTAGTGAGTTGGGTACATACATGCAGAAGCTGGCTAGGGAGGATGGGAGTGAGCACTGGCTGCTGTCATGCCCATCCTGGGGAGTGAGAGGGGGTTCTAAATTACCACATGGGTGACAGCTAGCAGTAATACTAGGTTCTGCACTCACTAGGTGTGTCTATTCACACATTCAAAGTTCAAGGAGAACTGAGTGCACACAGGATGCTTCCCCTTGGGACACAGAACTAGTACAGCTCAAAAGAAGTGCTAAGGGGTAGTCCCAGGGGAGAAAGTTGGCTGTCCCACAGGACCAGCAAGCTACACTGCTCCATACCACCTGACTCACAAGAGTACAGTGCGTTGATTGGGATTACCAGAAAGAAACAAATGGGTCATAGAACTCTCATATAGCCAAATAACACCCAGCTATTGTCCCAAAGCAACAAATGGGCCAAGCTGGGTGCAGGTAGAACAGCCATCAAGCAAAGTCCTACAGGTCACAAATAAAAAACAAAATGAGAGACAGAGAATTAGTGCACAGATGGCTTCAAACCTTATGAGTTAAAAGTGCTAGAGTCAGAGATGATACACAGCCTGGATTCAGAAGCAGATGCCAATGAGGAGTTGCAAAAGGGGAATACTGATTTGAAACAGAAATATGATGTCCAATTGAATAAGGTACATATTTTGAAGTTGAAAAGGATGGATAAAGACTACTGTCACCACAGACAAAAATACAAATTATCTGGAAAGAAAAGAGAAGGAATGGGCTGTTGTGTGTCATATTTGCAAGACAAATTATCTAATTGGACTAAGTTACACACTACACAGCTTATAGCAGAGAAGAGTCAAAGACTGTACATGCCAATGTAATCTGGAAGTGTGAAACAACAAAAGCAAATATGTTTAAGATTTGAGAAACACAGACTTCCAAGATGGCTGCACACTGATCAGCAGCTTCATTTCAGCTCTCTCAGTGTGAAAAAAGAAACTGAAAAATATGAGACAGTAATTCTGCCAGCCTAAGTAAAATTCAGTTACTGGCTAGTAAGTACACTGCCTGGATGCCAGCAAAGAAGCAATTTAGAGAACTTGAAAGAAAATCAACTACAAAAAGTGAAGGGAAAACACTGACTGAGAAGAATCCTGCAGCTGTTCAGCAAAAAGCAGTCCACTCTTTGGTACAAAAGAGGTCTTGCAATAACAAAGAGGAAAAAATAAATCAAATGTACTCAAATAAATGAATCATTGAAGGAGTGTATCAATTCAGATAACAAAAGGCTGAAAAAAGAAGCAGCTTTACCTAGCTATTCAGATGACCTGATAAAACTGCAACAATCACAGGGTGATATGAAGAAAAGGCTTGCTGAGTTTGAGACTTTTCAAGAAGAACTGTTTCAAAAATGGTAGCTAGAAGACACAGCACACAGAAAAAAACTGAGATTTTCTGCTGTACCACAGAAACTAAAAGGAACAAACTGTAGTAATTTTATGAAAGTACAGATAAGAAACTCAACTGTTATTTCACAGCAGAATTTAATTGAAAGGGTACATCAAGTGCATGTTCCAAACCTGGCCATGAGAAAGCAGCCAAGACCTGTATATCATCGGAAAGTGTTGATCTAGTCAAAATTGTGGCAGGAGGGCAAATTATTAAAATTGGAGAGAGTAGAGTGTGTGTAGGAAATGATTATTCACTGTACACCAGACAGAAGAAAAGCAAAATTTTCCCAGCAATCATGGAAGTCAAGAGGCAGATGTGAGATTCAAGCTGCTGTATCCAGCTGTCTTCAGAATATTTTTCCTGGAAGATCAGACATTTGTGATGCACAGCAGGCTAAGGAGGAAATACAAAAGTTTATCCAATAAAAAGTGAGCCATCAGGGGACTCTGCTTCTTATTCTTCTGATAATGAAGCCCACAGAGAGACTTTACCTCTGAAACCCTTTCCAATATTAAAAAAAATGCTTGAGAGACTGAAAAAAGCACAGGAGTTGACTAGAAGAATCAGAAATACTTTGGACTTCAACTTGGTCTGGGAATGGAAGATGGAGATAAACAGGAAGAAGACCAACAACACAAAATTGTGAATATGAGATTTCAAAGCATCACTCATGTTTGTGAAATATGGCTTTGCAAGAAAAAGTGGTTGAGAAAGATTAGACTTTTGTTGACTTTTATAAACTTGTGGGTATTAGACTTTTGTTGACTTTGATAAACTTGTGGGTGGACTGTGAAGGATATAGCCTACTTTGTGTCACTAATGTTTAGTAGGATACTAAAAAGGAAAAAGTAAATGCAAGTAAAAAATGTTGTTAATAGTATTTGTATAAAACATTTCATGATATAAAATGCATGTTATATACCAAGGCAGACATGTGTATGTAGTCAGGGAAATCTTAAAGTTTGGGGAGGGGTAAGGTTGAGCCTTTTCGGTGATTGTTTTATGTGATAAAGATATTAAAATAAACAAGTGCTTTAAAGTTTTAAGAAATATGGGCATTACAATGAAAAAAAGAGAAGAACGTTTGGACAAAAAAAGTGTAAGTTAATATGCTGTAATCTTGAGCTATTAGGGTGAGGGTGGGGTACAAAAGTGCACTGATTATATCATATGTAGAGTTGATTTTTCTTGTCCTGTTTTTGCATAGGTGAATGTATACATTAAGGATATTGGCTTAATCCAAAAACAAGTGTTTTCTGTAAGCAAGCAGGCTTGAAAATAAGACAAAATGATGAATGACATGAGAAGTGCTATGCTTCTTGCATATGCAATAATATTAGCTTATTTTTTCCAAATGTTCAGTGGAAGAAGTCTGCAACTGCAGGCAGTTGTACATTCTGTTCTTATGTTTCCATGCAAATGAACTGTCTGCATGTGTGAGCAATTAATCTTGACAGTCCTTAGCAGTGTTTGTTGAGGGAAATGCAAAATTTAAAGGTACAATGTCAAGCAGTTCAGTAAAAATAAAGTTTGAAATTATTGGAAGCAAATAAGAGATAGCAGTTTCCTTAGCAGCCTTAATTCTTCAATGCATGTAATAGAATAGGTATATTTTAGTTTTATTTAAAGATAGCCAGTGCACTTTTTATTAAGGCTAAAAGTTAATGTTTTCTGAAAGCATACAAACTGTTTTTCACATCAGGTAAGGGAACAAAGATAAGAAAAGAACAGACAGCGATCAGTGCAAGTGTGAACACAGGCTCTAACATACGCTTCAGCATGTGTAACCTTAATTTTAGGTTAAGTAATGCCTATGGGTGCAGCTGTTGATTTGGGGCAATTTTTCTTATCATAAGGGTTACATTTCATTTTTTGAAGATGTACATAATTATTCTAAGCTAACAAGTTATGGGGGTATTCTGAAAATCTATTTTTTTTATTTGATGATTTTTATTAAAATAAAAAGTTTTGAAAGTGTATAAAAGATCAACCTGCCGAACATTAGTGGGTGCATAAACCACAAAGGGCAGAACACAGATTCAAAAAGCTGTCATGTATAGAAAATGGAAACAACAACTTGTTATGATAATGGTTGTGCTTTCCATATTATTTTAAAATGTAAATGCCCTTATGGGTATATTTAAAAAGTAAGAGTACTGAATTATATATTTAAAATGCATTGTGCAAATAGCAGTGTTGCAGGAGACGCATTTAAAAAAAATAAGCATGTGAACTTAATAAAGAAAGGATTTCAGGATGAATATCAGGGACAAATGAGAAGGGGAGTAATTATACTAACTGCTACAGGAGCACCAATAGTAACAGTAGGGAAAAAAGATAATAATGGTAGACTTCTGGTAGTAAAATGCTACTGGCAAGGGAGAGGGATTATACTGGCATGTATTTATATTTCACTTCTTCTTCTTTCGGCTTTTCCTGGTTAGGGGTCACCACAGTGGATCACCTGTCCGCTCATGATTGGCAGTGGAGTTTTATGGTGTCGAGTTGCCAGCCTGGCACCCAACCTTCCACAGAAGGCACACACATGCATGCACTCATGCCTAGGGTCAATTTAGAGTGTCCAATCCACCTACAGCATATCTTTGGGATATGGGTGGAAACCGGAGCACCCGGAGGAAACCCACATGACCACAGGGAGGACATGCAGACTCCGCATAGAAGGCACCCCAGCTGAGGATCAAACCAGAGAACCTCTTGCTGTGAGGTGGCAACGCTAACTGCTACACCACCGCAGCCACACATGTATTTATATTTCACTAAAAACTGCTATTATGGAGCTTAAGAAAAGTTTAGGAGAAATAATCATCTTTCAGCAGGGAATGTTACTTATTGGTGGACACTGGAACTAGATTTGCAGCAGTGAGAATTTATCTGGAGCACCTAGAAGGGAACATATAACAAAATAGGGTAAAATTCTGAAGAAAGTTATGAAAATATTTATTATTATTTTTAACGCTTTTTAACGTTTTACCTTGATGTTGCAACTGGGCTGTTGGTTCATACTATATTAGCGTAGGATTTGTGGTCCGGACACATCAGGAACTTAATGGTGTTTTGTTAGCAGTAAGCTGCTCTATGTATAGATCGGCAGCCATGTGCCTTATTACCCTCTGCATTTGTAAACAAGACAGGTGAGCAGGTTGTTTTTTACGTTTCAACTGATGCTTGCTCTTTTGCATTGCTTAGATCCGCCGGATCAATTTTTATTTTGATTGCAGGATGGATTTTTGTAACATACTTGCATTTTTTGCAATGCTAACTTAAGAAATATTTGTGTATATACAGTGTTTTTAGAATAAAGTGGAAATTAGATTTAAGAAGTATGTTTAATTTGTAAAATTGTATGTTTATATTTATGTTTATGTTGCAATTCGTTTTGATTGTGTTTTTATATTGTTATTCAGGGTTATGAGCTCATTGCTTTGGACAGCTTACATAGTTATATAACTATAGGCTTTGCTGATCTGTTTAACGTCTTTTGTCATGCTGTCTGATAAAGGCATCTATATATACATATATTTATTTCTCATTGTTTTCAGATTGTTTACAGATTGCTTAGATACTGCTTCTTTAAGCAGAAAGAGGAGGGAATGTAAAGATGTTAGCAATTATTCAATTATTGCTTAACCATTTGGTTTGAGCGGCAAAAACTTTCTGTATATAAGCTTCTTAGTTTTAATGGTTTATTACACCTGAAGAAGCGTAGTATAGCTACGTGAAAGCGCTTGTGTTCTTGTTCTTAATAAAGAAGATTTTGTACCAGTTAGCAGCTCCGTGTGGTGATTCCAGTGGATTCTGTCTTACTAAAATATTTATTATGGAAGATGTGAATTCAGTAGTAGCAGCTCAGATAGAATTTGCATATTATTCTACCAGGTACAATAACTGGGCACAACTAGACATAAATTTTATTTCACAGGAATATGTGCATTTTACTGAAAGCTTCAACACACATCCAATAACTATTTAAGATCCAGCATCAATAAAAATAAAAACTAAGATACATGCAGAGTAATAAAGTAAAAGTTAGACACCAACACTTTCCCACCTACATGTTAAAGAGAGAGGAATTTAAGGAATGGGTAGTGGAAATTATTCACGAGTTATTAGGGAAGATAAACATTTCTTCAGAAGTTATAGCTAGTGAGTGGAATAAAATGAAAATGGAGTTTAAAAATAGGGTAGCAATAAAAAAAAAGAGAGAGATGGTTAAGAAATAATAGGAATTGTTTGGAGAGACTGACAAAGGTTAAAGTATTGGAGAATAGGGAGAATCCCACAGAAGAACAGGCGCAACCGCAGAGTGCTAAAGAGAAAATAAGGGAGTACCTGGATAATATGCATAAGCTTGAAAAGATTGATGTTAATCAATTGTTTCTAATAACACCTCCAGAACACTACAGCTTTTAATACAATGACCTAGGTAACAGAAAGTAGAAAGGGTTCTTATCAAACTTAGGAAAGTCTATAAAAATAAAAATAACCAAAGATCTTGTAGAAGTATTACAGATATTTCAGAAATTTTATGAAAATTTGTACAGAGAAAAGACATGTTGAAATCAAGAACGAGGACAAATGGTAATATTTATGTAAGACTTAAGTATGCCAAGGAGGTAGATGAGACTCAGCAATTAACAATTAAGATAGGAGGGGAGAAAATAAAACCATTAATATATAAGCAATTGGCAGGAAATTGTCTAGGAACAGATGGTACTCTTGTGGAAATTTGGAAGTTAGGAAGGAAGAAAGTGATAAAGGTCAAGGTGGTTTACTTTAAAAGTTTTATAAAGGGAGGGAAATTGCAATATTTTAGAAGAAAGCTGTGGGTGCCATAATACCTAAAAATGGTATAGAATCATCAGACCTGACTTCATATAGATCCATTTCAATTTTAAACTATTATTACAAAATATTTATGTCAATGCTAGCTAAAATAATGGCAAAGATCCTAACAAAACTGATAGACATGGATCAATGCAGTTTTGTGGAGGGGAGGCAAACATTTGATAACATTAATAGAACAATGATGATCCAGAGAGAAGCAGAATGTAAGAAAATACCACTGTTGGTAGGTCTTGATGCAGAGAAAGCATTCAACAGAGTAAGCTGGGATTTTATGAACAGTGCAATGGAAGCATTTGCATTCCCTGATACAATAATAAGGTTAATTAGGAGGAAACATGAAGAATCGGAGGGAAGAATTAAAGTGGGGGGTTCGTCTCTGAAAAATTATTTCAGAAAAGAGGAGCCAGGCAGGGGCTTCCTCTTTATTATTGTTTTACATTTAGAACAATTGGCAAAGAAAATAAGGTAGTCAGAAATTCAAGGATGTAGTTGGTATGGTAATCAATAAAGGTTGGCTTTATGTGCAGATGATATTATTTTGCACCTGATAAATCCAAAAAAGGACATCTCAGGATATAAAATTAATGAAGATAAAACAAAGAATATATACGTAAATTATGTACCCACACGTGAATTGGTTCAGCAATACCCCTATTTATTTGGGAACGATAAGATGAAGTATTTAGGAGTATGGATTAAAAAGGCTTTGGTTATGGCAGATGAAGATATGTGGAAAAAGACTAAACAAAAGATAATACAAAAACTGAGAAACTCGAAGCTCTTGTTTATTGATATAGACTGTAATATACAAGCAGTGAAAATGTTTTTAGTCCCTTTAGGTTTTATATATAGCTCAAGCATATTTTTATCAACCAGAGCAGAAATAGACAATAATTAATAAACAATTGAAGGTATTTATCTGGGAGGGGAAGAGGGCTGAGATTAAGGGCATGAGTTAGGATTACCTGATTTGAATGGATATACAAACTTATTCTCATATACATAAAACAAGCAGAACGTTATAAGTCTAAGTGAAAAAGGATGATTATAATGTAGCAGGAAAATTCAAGAAGTAAAGAGAGTTGGATTTTGGATGCAAATCCTTAAGGAGAATAACAGCAGCCATAAAGATATTATACTCAAAGTAAAAGAAAAGAGTCTAAGAGCGAAGCCAAAATGAGAATGGAAACAGGAGATTTTGCTAATAGGGATGACTGCAAGTAGGGGTACAAAGAATAGGCAAGAAGAGGGTGGAATTTACTGGAGAAAATGGCAAAGAAACTGAAGCATTAGGAGTAAATAACTAGAGGGGGAAAGATAATAGAATGGGATAAGGCCAAGAAGACATTTGGACTGCAGGCTAGAGACTGCCTTCCCTACCAGGATTTGATATTAGTGTACATGCAAACAGAAAGGTATAAGGGAATCATAAGTGAAAGACCTGCTCTAGCAGAGTTTTTAGTTGAATCTAGAACAGAAACTGATAAGTAGGACATATAATATTTTTCATAATGACTATAAGAATCAATCAGAGGAGGTTAGAAAATATTGTGAAAAAACATTGGATAAGTCATTTATGAGAGAACAATAGGAGGCCATATGTACGTCTCACAGGAATGTAATACCATCTAGAATTTTTTGCTTGGAAGTGTTTGCAGAGGCATTTACATACCCTTAGCAGACTCTAATGAATTTTTCATCAGGTAGATGGCAAATGTTGGAGGTGTGATAAAGAAGAAAGAGGTAATTGGGAACATAAGTTTTGGGAGTCCAATGATTTAGTAGATTTTAAAAATCCCCATACAGAGTACCCTGTCAGAAATATTTGGTGAGCAAATGGGTACAACTAAGGAAATGATTCATCTGAGCTGAGACACAGGATCTGAATTGCCTTGACATAGTATAGTCTTGCTAATTTTAATTCTGTCTGCTGCAAAAACAGCAGTTATTAGAAAATGGAAATCAAAATCTTAACCAACTGTATCTGAAGTATTGAATATTGTAACAGGAGATAAAAAACTGGAAGTGGGATCTTTTGCAATGGAAAGGAGCAATGTACAAAGAAATAAATGGAAATTTTGAAAACAATATATGCAAAATAATATTCTAGAAGAGTAAAGTTTAATGCAAGACAATAACTGAGCAGTTTATGTAATGCTGGACTGATGATAGTAACTAAAACTGCATATATGATGTATAATGTATGTAACTAGAAACATGTTAATATGGTTTCCCTTTACATTAATGCATGTTTGTCTATGTCTTAAGTTATAATATAATGAAGGTGTTAAAAAAAAGACTTGGGACATACAAACTTAAAAGATCAAATCTTCTCATTATTATAAAGGCAATAAAGTAGAAGGCATGAAAGATATTTTTTTATTAAGGTTACTCATTGTGCTACACAAAACAAAGAGTGTCCTACTGTGAAGGCTGCCAGCTCAGCTAGCCGGAATTTTATAAATAATTCTATGTCATTTGGGAATAGTAATATGATTTGTATGCTTGTCTTACAAATGTAAGAAAACGATATGCTATATGTATATTAACCTACTGGTGCAAAAGTGTGTGTTAAACTGCATGTTATGTGCTGAGATTCAAAAATTTAACCACAGTCCACCCTGCTGGAGAGGAGCAGAAATGTATATGGACTATATGCCTATGCAGATGTATGTTTTCATGGTAGAAGTTGGAACATACAGAGTTAACTTGCAAACTCTGAGAAAATAAGTAAAGAGTTTTATGACTGTGTTTACCACAGCTAGAAGATATAATGTCTGCAGCTAGAAATTCTTTCTATTGTCTGGAAACAGAAATAATTACAGGTTTCAAAGGTAAAAGTATGCAACTGTTTTATGAGTTCCAGGGAAGCTTCTAACAGAGTATTCTTGATGCTGAGGTGCTAACATTTAGGTTTCTTTTGGCCTGGAAACAAAAGTCAGAGGTGACAAGAATGATGTTATCTGAGCTAACCCAGCAAAAATGTTTGATAGTAACTTAAGAACTATCTCAGAGAGTGTGTGTGTGCATTTTGTATTTGTCTCTGGACCTAGAAACATCCATTCAGCACTAGTATTTGCCTTGCTAATAATAAGTACTAGATTACAGCATCTCTCAGAGATAGATAGGAATATAGTAAGATTAGTCTAGATGTTTTCTGTATTTATGTTAGACTGTCCTGCAACATTGTTTTAAAATATTTTCTGTGACTCTGAACTCTGTCACTGTGTTGATTTACTGAGTATTGTCCTGTGCGTTTATTGTTTGTTACTAAATATATTTAAACCTTTTAATTGTGGCTGGTTTGTTTAGAGATATTTAGCTCATAGAGTACTTGCATATGTATTTGGTGACACTGTATAGGCCACTCAAATAGCCTTAAAAGTACTGGACACACTTACCATTTGGATAATAGTAACATTACAAAGTAGAATTGGTCACGCTTTGGTAAGGGCCTTATAGCAGCTGAAAAGTAAGGGTGGTTGGTGGCAGTGTTTACTACCTTATAGTCTGGGCAGAAGAGGTCATAGCAAGAGAACCTGTGCCAGCCTTCCCCAGGAGTGTCTGTTTGTATATAAATTAAATCTGTGTGTGTGTGTGTGTGTGTGTGTGTGTGTGTGTGTGTGTGTGTGTGTGTGTGTGTGTGTGTGTGTGTGTGTGAGCTACTTGGGCAGGGACACAAAACACTGGTTGGACAGAGAGGGTGCTGGAGGTTTTGGTTTGACCACACAGCTGAGATCTAAACCCTATAGCTGTGCCAGTGGGGAGTCTTATTGGGGATCTGGAGAAAGAGAGAGAGAAACCAGCCCCAGACTGACTGTAGTCTCTGTGTGCTCTTAAGGTAAATTGTACTTTAATGTGTGTGTACTTGTCATCCTCCCAATGTGCACGTCCTTCACTGGTGTCAGTGGTGAGGATTGAGGCTCCTTGATTACTGGGCCAGTGTAGGGGCATTACACCTACAATTAGGTGTGTCCCAAGAACAGGGAGGTATTTGGCAATGGTGTGACGATAAGGCTTATCTCTGTATTTGATGTTAAACTACCTATGGAACAATGCACATATTACTTGTACAGGTATCAAGCAGGGCTTCTTAAAGCCAAAACACATAAACCTGCTGAGTACATGCATTTAATAAATGAACTCAGGATACACCTTACAGTAGTGCTGGGCCATTCGTTGATAGAATGACATCCCCAGGGTGCTAACCTACTAACTGGCAAGACATTAGCAGTTTTCTTCCAGTTTCTTAAAAGCTGAAGTGTTTAAGAATCGGTGTAAATGTTTAATATAGGCAAATATAGCTACAATTGATTACAATGGGAAAACAACACTGATAGAATAGGATGGGTTTAAGGTGAAGTTAGAGTGAGAGACATTTATACACAGCATATATCATTAGGAAGGAAACATGAATCAAATGGAAGACAAAGGAGAAAAACTGTGGGATAAGTTATGGAAAGAAGACTATAGAGTTAAGGATGAAGAAATAAAAAGGATAAAACTAGAACTGGAAGAGTTATTAAATAAAAAATGAGTTCCTTCAACTGCATTTTGTATCTTGATTATCAAAAACATGCTGGCAAGGCTTAGGAAGCAGATGGTGTGAACATGTATAGTAAGTATGAAGAATGAGATGGAATGGGGCTGCAAGTAAGGATCCAGTGCTGACTGCAGAGAACTTCTTGAAAAACTGTACAAAGGACAAACTAGACAGGAAGAGAATCAATTTAAGACGAGAAGTATTTCAGAGCTACCAGGGGCAATAAGAGAAGAGACAGGTAGGTTGACATACATAATTACACCAGAGGAACTGAAAGCAATATTTAGGGGGACAGCCTCAGGGAAACCTCCAGCTAATGATGGCTTGTCAACTGAATTTGTAGTTTGTAGTAAGACATGAAGGTCAACTGATAAAGTTGTTAACCATGGTAATGGAGACTAAGCAGAAACCAGAGTTGTGGTACATAAAAGGAAATTACATTTTTAACAGACTTTTGGAAAAGAAAGCAGAGAATAAGGGATGGGAAAATATATGCTTAATGCTCAAGGATGATACAAATGTATGCTGTTTTGGAATGTTTCTGTGGATGTATTTCCACAAATATGTTCATGAGCCATAAACACTGATAAAGAGTTTTCATAATAAATGACCCTGTCAGACATGGGAAAAGGGTGTACTAGGGACTTGGGAACACATTTTTTGCCCAAGTTCAAAGTTGGCAGACTTTAAGAATGAATTAGAACAGGTATTATCTGGGTTACTAAGGCAAGAAATGTAGACAATGAAAAAATAATGCTGTTAAGGTAAATAATAAAATTAAGTATAATAAGAAGGAAATGTGTATATATATATATACATATATATATATATATATATATATCATGTGATCCTAGCTGCTAAAGAAGCTACAACCAGGAAATGTACATTTGGAGTGCCAACAGAGAAGGAAGTTACTGGACTAATGGATAGGACAGAAGTATGGGAAAAGAGACTGGCAAAGAGAATATCTTGGAGAAATATGTGGGTACTTAGTTACACTGAAGGTACTTTGATTTGGTAGTGAAATTATGTATTAGACAGACTAGGTTTGAATCATACTGGTGGGATAGTGGGTAAGCACAAAACATTATAAAGCTATAGCTAACATTTCTGTTAGGATGGGTAGTTAATGTGAAAATGATACCACATCCTATTTAACTTAAATTAATTTGTTCACTGTGGATTGGCATTTTTATGTTTATAAATTGTTAGCTATGGTTTGTAATTAACAGCCTATCTACAATGTCAATTAGGAATTTTGGAAAAAGTGTTGGATCTGTTCAAGACACATTGCTTTGTAGCCTGGATACATGGTACAGAGGGATGGAGCCCTAACTACAGCCCAGGAGACTGGGGTTCAGTTAGTGGACCCGATGCTGGAGGAGCTAAGCAGGGAGAGAGAGGACTGAAGGGGCATGGCTCAATCCCGTTTCAGGGGAGGGGGGGTGCCCACACTCACAGTCACATAGTGTGATGCAATTTCCCTGCTGCAGATGAGGGAAACCATCACTAAGTGCTTCAGGGGAGGGTCACGGCTGCTTGAAAGAAATGTCTCATAGAAATGAGGAGATGGACTCTGTAGTAAGCCTACTGCATGCCTTCCAGCACTACACCAGGGGTGCAATGCATGGACACTAGGGCTAACAACAAACATTTCAAACCACCCTTGATAGATATCTAAATGATGGCCCCTTATGGTTGACCACTGCCCTAAGGAGGGGAAAAGCACAGGCCAATTCATCAGTAGAGGCTGATCGATAGACACTGGAGACTGCTCTCCAATGATACAGGAATAAGACGTAGTATTATGATGACAGTTAAATGGTATTAACATGGTGTGAAATTTCTAAACAGTTAGTGTTTTCCATTGATGTTACTGCTACTTGCAGGCTATACAAAGTGTGCACTGTTTAAAAACAGTCTTCATAACATCATGGTAATACAATTAAATAAAAAAGTCAGTCTGTAGGCTCCCATAATCCATGCAGTCTAACAAAAAAGCTCAACTCTCATCAAAATGGACACCAGACCTTAAATTCCCATTGTCAATCTGATATACATCTAGTTATTTCTATTGATTTAGTGGTTGCTAGACTGTCAACTGATATATATTCTGTGAAGCCCTTCCATTGTCTAGGCTATTCAACCTCTCTTATCTCGCATGTCTGTATATCCTACCTAAATATATTTATGTTTTACACAGGGATAATCATGGTTTCTCACAGATTCCACTGCTTGGACAGGTGACTCTTGACCCATCCAGAAATTATCTGCTAATGATCCTTTACCGGTCAACACAAGCCTTCCTGATTTTGGCCTTTCCCCTGAAAATAAAACTGGACTGATACCTTCCAAATTCTACCACATTCTTCAACAATTTTATCCCAAAGCTCCTTAACCCACAATCAACCCCACATTATATAGCTCACACCCCCCCCCCCCCCAACAACACATATCCAACATGTGTCTTAACTATTTTTATTTTGGTCAATCTCGTTTCATCTTCAGTTGTCTGTAACTCATGCAAGTAGCTCCTTATTTCTTCTTCCTCTTCCCTTTGTTGGTCAGACTCATTTGGATGTATAGAAGTTTTTTTTTTTTTTTTTTTTTAGCAAGCACATCCCTGTACCGATTTCCTGTCCCTTGTTGTTGCCCCTTTAACACACACGAGTAGTTGCATTTAGCAGATCCAAACACACTAACCCCAGCTTTGTTCTTCCCTGCTTACTATCCTGAATATATATATATATATATATATATATATATATATATATATATCCCCACACACACACACATATATATATATATATATATATATATATATACACACGCACACACATATATATATATATACATACATACACACACACACACACACACACAAACACACACATATATATATATATATATATATATATATATATATATATATATATATATATATACGCACACACACACACACACACACACACACACACACACATATATATATATATATATATATATATATATATACACACACACAAACACACACACACATATATATATATATATATATATATAGATATATATATGCACACACACACACACACACACACACACACACACACACACACACACACACACACACATATATATATATATATATATATATATATATATATATATATACACACACACACACACACACACACACACACACATATATATATTTTGAATACAGAGATGAGCTTTGTTTTACATGGATGGGGAGTCTGTTCCAGAGCAGCATTATCCCCTCCAAGATAAACCTGTTCCTCCAAACTATTTGGATGATGTTGCAGAAGAGATTTAAATCACTAAACTAAGTATTTCTTATGCTGCTTGACTTGCTAATGTGCAGTAAATCCATCAACATTGGGTCAAAGGATGCCTTGTATGCCAGACACAAGTCATCTCTTAGCAGTTTGTAGGATGCAGAGTATAGTGGCAGGGCTTTCAGTATGTTCATGTACAACATATTGTTTAAACCTTGTATCCTTTTAGTAAGGTTATCTCTGTGGGTGCTCCAGTTGTTGCATGTGTCTAGACAGTTACATGCCAAAGGGGACATTATACTCATTGAATGGCCTAATAAGAGTAGAGTAAGAGGGGACAATGACATCCCTAGATCTAAACTCAATCCCTTTATTTATAAGCTGTGCAATATAGAAAGGTTTTGTTATGACAATGAACACATGTTGGTCAAAAGTTAGGCCACTGTCTACATAAGTTCCCAAATCCCAAACAACTGGGAAAATTCTTAGAGGCATATTGTTAATGCGGTAGTTCCCTGGGGTAGACGACTTCCCAAATGATACAATAATACTTTCTGGGCATTTAGTTTCAGTCCATGATTTTGGCGACAGTTATACATTTGGGACAAACTTTCCTACATGATAGCTAAATCAATTGGGGATTCAATGGCTGCTCAATCTGCAAACTTAGTCAGCCAGTGTTCTTTGGTATTGACTTTTAATTCAGAGAAATAGATGCCAGACAGGGGATGGCCCAGCAGAGAACCCTGGGGGACTCAACTGGTGAGTGGTTTCTTTGTGGGGGCAACCTTTCCTACTTTGATTTCCTACATTCAATCTGTGAGCCAAATGGCAATGCAGTGAGTGACATAGGGGTTTATTCCCAGTTTATTTAGCTTTTTTACTATGCATGAGTGGTGAATTTTGTCAAAAGCTTTGACCAGGTCAAGGTATGTGGTGTGTACATTTTACCTTCATCCCTTGCTTTGGTGACCTTTTCAAAAAAGTCCACCAGGTTGAGTAAGCATGACCTACTCATGAACCTAAACTGAGATGGGTCCCATGTTAGGAGTTCCCTATGCCCTTACTGATTAGTTCCATGATAATTCTTTCCATGATTTTGCATATGGGACTGGTCAGGCGTATGGGTCTCTAATTTTCTGGGTCTGAGGAAGGTCCTCCCTTATACAGGGGATATGTTGTAGCTGTTCTCCCGTTCACTTGATATAAAACCTATATGGAGGCTGAGGCTAAAATTGTAATTAGAGGGTGGCTAAATCATGCTTCACGCTATTTAAGATGTTAGGACCTATCAATGCAATATTATTAGCTTTCCATGGACTAGAAGCAGATAAACTACCAATGCTTTATTGATTATGCAAATACCTGTCATATGAAACAGAATAAAGGCCCAGAGTTTGACATGTAAGTTGCTTGAGATCAGTAGGAAGGCCGAGTAAAATCAAATGTGCTGGTCCCCCCCCTAAGCTTATCAAATAATTGTGTTATGCATATCCATTTCTGTCACTTCCCTAGTCAAAAGAAGCATAAGGGACAGAGCTTCTCCATTACTACTCCACTGCTCAGTAGTGGTAGAACCTACAAAGTAAAAAACTTTAGGCCACTCTACAAACTCCCTTACAAACATATTTCAGTAACTAGTAAATGGCCACTTCATATGCAAGCAATAATCAAATAATTTACTGAGTTAACACTCAACATGGATTCTACATGAGCCATGAAGTGGACACAGTGCAGCCCATTCAAATTTTCCCAGAAATGGACTAAATAACTTGGAAGTGCCATTTGTTTTTTAGGACATCTAAAGTTTTCAACACATCTGGCCACAGAAGTACATTGGCTTCTTGTATTCAAGTTTCAACTCGAAAGCATGAAGTAATAAACCTTGTTTTACATGGATGGTCATGCTGTGCCTTTTTGTTACTGGATTTCATTTTGTATTGGTTCACCAGTACATTTAGCTGTTCTACACCTGCTTCCTGGACTAAGTACACTGGCTGTGTTATAGTGTGACTTCACAAACTTTACGTGGCTCAGCAGTTACCAAAATAAAATAAAATAAATACAGACTGTAAAACTGAATAATTCACTATCTACATCATGACAGGTTCAATAAAAAGTTCTGAAGTGATCTATACCTTGCTCATTAGTATTCTCCATATTTGTCAACCAAATAGGGGTTCATTGTACAAATTAGAAGTTAATACATCTCCTGTGTATTGTTTAATTAGGACACAATTATAGCTTTGCAAAACATAATGCAAGACCGGTTTCCATAATTACAAAATGGATTAAGATATCCGGTCACATCTAAAAGTATCTTCTAAACAAAATATAGGACTTTCTACAGCAATGAGTTTAGGACAGCACACTCCCCTTTCGTCACCAGTACCACAAAAACTGACAGGCCAAAAAAACAAAAATAAAGATAAGAGTGAAAGATAAAGAAATTATGCACTGTAACTATTATGCAAGAAGCACAGAATTTCCAGATAGATGATAGTCAAAAAGACTAAGGAAAAATTAGAGGAATAAAAACTACTTGCACAATACAGACTGTCAAAAGCTTCAAATGCAGATTTGTGTTCATTAATACAATTGATCCATGAAAAACATTTTATAGTCAAAGAAACTTTGGGCTATTTGGTAAAAGAAGCAACAAAAAAAGCAGGAAAATATAAAGAACAAAACCTACATGTTTCTGAAAGGTACAAAAAAGAAATGTGGACATGGAAAGAAAAAGACATCTGATAGGTTGCAATATTTATGCAAAGGAGAAAGCCAATCTAATCAATACAAAAAAGCAGCTCCAAAGATATTTTAAGAGGCAAAGGCACCCAGGTGTGGAAAATATCGAAATAGAAAAAAATATGATCACAAAGGGGGAACGTGGAACACGGCATTAGCAAAGTGAAAGTTAACAGAAGTTGAGGTTATGGAATACCTGCAAAGTAAAAGATTTAGTTTAGAAAGTCTAATACAAATTATGTCACAGCATGACGAATGAGTCCCCAAGGTAATGGAGCAAGAGACATCTGAAGAAATATGGACAAGGGAAAGAAAAAGAGATTAAATATGGTGCAATACTTATACAAAGGAGAAAGCAAAACTAATCAATACAAAAAAGAAGGACCAAAGATATTTGAAGAGAAATGCAGGCAAAGGTATCTGAATATGGGAAATTTTACAATACAAAAAATAAGAAAACAAAGGGAGAAAGTAGAAAAGTGGATTTGTAATGGAGAAGTTAAAGAAAAAGAAAAACTATGGATTACTTGCGAAGTGAGGGATTTAATGTAGTAAATTCAGCTCAAATAATGTCACAGCATGATGGAACAATGAGCCTCCAAATTAAGGAGAAACAGGTGGAATGGGAAGCATCTGATCACTTGCCACATGAAGCCAATACTAAAGTTTAGTTGGTACTGCACAGCAAGGGAAAGTGCAGGAAACAGTGGCAACTCTGATGCAATCAATGTTGTGGAGTGATAGGCCAGTGAGTTCTCATATGAAAGAGTAACAGGTGATGCAGGATGAAGTTGAAGGGAATGTGTCCCAAGAAGATGTTCTGGAACTTTTTGTAGAATGCTCAAGGAAACAGAGAACACAATGTGTCCTCAGCTTAAAAGAAAATGATAAAGGAAGATTTGCTTGATTTAAAGGAAATAGCCAGACATGTTAAGATCAATGTATTAAACAGATTACAGAAAAAAAATAAGACCCAAAATGTTAAAAGCCTGCTAAAACAGAACACAGTAATCAAGCCTATTAACAGACATTCCTGTGCTATAACAGAATTAAATATGATATATTACTTTGCAGCTAAATTAACAACAGATAGTCTTACCACAAAAACACAGCAATAAGGGAAAGGAAGGGAAGAAATCAAATGCCTTCATGGAAGCAACAAACAAAGAAAACTATAAAGCAATTACAACAAGAATTTTGATTGTGAAAGAGAGAGGAACAGAACAACAAAAATACTTAGAAAGACAGACGTGATAAAAGCAACAAGCAGTATCAGAAAAGACCAGGATCCATTGTACACAATTGCAAATAAATTAAAGATATCATCACAGATAGAAAAACATAAAATATATGCAGATAAACATAAAGGAAAAGTACAAACTAAGCAATACAATGATGACCTAAAAAGGTTTTACACAGGACTGGGAAACAAAGCAAAAGGAACCAAAAAAGAAAAAATATACACATCTTGGAGAAATAGTTAATGAACACCCTATGGAACTACTTACATGCACATCCCAAACAAACACCAAGTTGGTTACCAGGAAAAATGATACTCCTCCTTAAGAGCAAACCTGCAAGCTACCTTAAAAACTATAGACCAATAACTTGCCTTCTGACAATGTATGCAATTATAATCATTTAGAAGAAAATCCAGTCACGGCAACAGAACAAAAAGGGTAACAAAAGAAAGTCATATGGAACAAAGGATCATCTGTTGTTAAATAAAGTCATAATAGAGAATTGTAAAAACAGGGAGCACCTAATTATGGCATGGAGAGATTGCAAAAAAGCATTGACAGCATCCCACATTCATGTATAAAGGAGTGCTTACAGATGTATAAGATACACATTGATCAATTACATTAAAGACACCATGAAACAGTGGCAAACCACTTGCAGCTAAACTATGATAAAGGACAAAGTATTATCCCAGGGATAAAAATTCAAAGGGGGGGGGGTATTCTAGAGTGACTTTGTCACTGCTGCTTTTCTGTCTTGCCTTTCACCCATTCAACTGGCTACTTAAAAGATTAGGTCATGGCTGCAATTTGGTGCCCAGAAAAGAACCAGATGAGAAGACTTCCCATTTTCATTTGTGGATGATTTAAAACTGTATAGTTCTTCAGATGAGGAGCTGAAAACACAACTGCAAGTGGTTAAAACTTTCTCAGATGATACAAGAACGTCAAGTGGTCTTGATAAATATGCAAAAGCAACATTTAAAGCAGGAAAGCTGCAGCACCAAGAAAATATCAGTCTGGAACAGGAATGGGATACAAAGGAAATTGAGCAGAAGGGAGTGTCAAAATATTGGGGAATTGATGAAGGATTGAAAATAAAACACAACAGATCTCAGTAAGGAATATTTTCCAAGACTAAAATTAATACTGAAAACAGACCTGAACAAAGTCCAAGCTATAACCAATTTGCTCTACCTGTTCCAACTTACAGTTTTGAGGTGATTGACAGGCCCCAAAATGTACTGGATACATTGGACAGGGAAAGAAGAAAAATGTTTCCCACTTATCAAATGATACATAAACATCAGTACACGCCAACATTATATATTCCTCGTTCTGAAGGAAGTATGAGCCTCCTCAAAATTGATTCCATGTATAGATCTGCAATCGTAGGAATGCCTATATATCTACTGACTTTATCTGATCCAAACATAGTGAAAGTTTTAAAGCATGAGGAGAATAAATCTAAAGTGACTTCCTTGCTTAGTTTAGCAGAAACGTATCCGTGTTAAATGGGAACAGAAATCAAACAAGAAGACAAAAATCAGGCAGCAACTGAATGTGTCAAAAATAACAAAAGGAGGAATATGAGGAAGGATCACATAAGAAAGAAAGAAATTTGGAAAAGACATAAATATAGTTGCAAGTACAGAAAACTCTTGGAACAACCTCATGTCAATCAGGAATGGATAAGGAGAGGTGAATTTAATCCAATAGATGAAAGGTTAATATTGCCGGACCAGGATAAAAGATTACATAAACATTGGCTTACAAAGTCCATTGAACATGTGGGAGAAATAGACAAATGCAGGTTCTGTAAAACAGAACTGAAAACAGTTGCACATCGTGTTTCTGAGTGTGATACACTAGTGGCATAGGGCCTGTATACTGAAATGCATAATAATGTGGCATGACTGTTGCATTGGGGATTGTGCCAACATTACAATACTGAAGTAGCTGAGAAGCATTGGAAACATGCGCCACAAAGCATTACAGTGAATAATGAAGTTAATATCACATGAGATCACCCATTACCAAGACTAAAGGAAAAACAGATGCAATTAATTGATATTGTTCTTTTCTGTGTGCATAGATAGACAGATAGACAGACTGTACAGCGTGGAGCCCCTTATCCTATGAGACTGGGCTGAAATGAGACGCTGTCTCAAATTAGACATCTAATAAAAAATATGGTTCACTTGAAATGGATTTGTTGCTATAACTTAGGTTCATAGGAAGGTACTAGGCTATCTGCCCGAAGGCATTTATAAGCCTAGCCAGAATGTGTTTGCTTTCGCCACCCCCTTAAATTAGTTCCCTGTGCCTCTGTCCAGCACAGCCATTGAAGTGATCCCTGGGGGTAAACTTTCTGTTTCCCATCCACTCATCAAGGTTTCTCTTGAAGAGTGCTAGTGAGGAGCTCTGCCTAATGTAGATTGGAATCTTGTTCCAAAGCATGGAAAGTCTCTGGGACAGGAATCTATCCCTCCAGCACGTCCTATTTATTGCTGTGGTGAGGTTTAGATCCCTAGAGCATGTGGCTGGAGGGGATAAGGTTTTCTTTAGGTGGAGAATGTCCATCAATTCTGGGATGGACATGGCCTTATATGTCAGGCAGAGATCACCTCTGAGCAGGCTGTATGCAACCGAGTACAGCTGGATTTTTTTCAGTCGAGCTGCATAGGGCATCTGTTTGAGGCCAGTGATCCACTTGGTGAGGTACTTCTGTGGTCTTTCCAGCTGTTGCAGGTGTCTTGTAAGATACATCCCAAATGGGGCGTTGGACTCTATGATGGGTCTGATGAGTGATGAGCAGAGGGGCACAATGACTTCTTTTGATCTGGATGCAAACGCTTTTGTGATTAGGTCGGCCACATAGAAGGATTTTCTAACCACTTTGGCAATGTGATTATCAAAGGAGAGATTACTATCTACTTGGGTCCCCAGATCCCTTATTTTGTCTTCCATATTTAGGGGGTTACCACCTATGTGGTAATTTGTGGGTACTTTATTTTTTCCAAAAGGGATGACTATGTACTTTTTGGCATTTAGCTTGAGGCCATGATTTTGACACCAGGTATCTGTCTCAGTGAGATCCTTTTGGAGGATGTCTGTGTCAGCCAGTGAGTCAATTATAGCTCCCAGTTTGCAGTCGTCTGTGAACTTGGTCAGCCATAGTCCTCCTGTGATTGTCTGTGCCTCTACTTCTTAATAGAATGCTTCAGAATTAAAGTCACCTGTATCTTCGTTTCATCCCTTTAAGAAATACTTCAATAAATCTTAGTTATACTACCAGTTAACCCAATTTGGATTCATGGGGAACCACAACTTATCCTTGATGTTTACAGAGGTAGGAGGTAAAACCTGCATGAGAAACCGCTTCATCATAAAATAAAGTTGCCACATCTAGAGGCCAACTTAGACCATTACAAATTCATCCACCTTTATGTCTTTGTAATAAGAACACAAGTGAAATTCCCATTCATTTACTTTATTACTACAGTTGAGTATTTTACCTCTTACTTTAGACTCCTTTTACATATCTATACATCAGTGTCAGTGAATCAGGTAAAATGTTCTTCAGCTTTATTTTTTATCCTGTACTACTGATTTCACTCAGACTTATAGTCCTTGATGTTCATGTCACCTATGACAAAGCTCAGAATCCCTCATCCTCCATCTACACCAAAAAATGCAATGCATTACAACAGTATACTTCCACTCTATGGTGTAGGTAACATCCTAGAAAAGGAGAGAGAATAGGTCATGGCTTTGTAGGGAATAATCTGGCAAGCAGTAGGCTCTACATGCTGAAGTCAATAGATAAACACTACTTATTTAAACTCCTGTATGACACAGTGTGCAATAAAAGTCATGCTTGTGCCATTAAACCAGCCTTACATTTGGATGAGGTACCATTCAGCTGCACTTTGGTTCTTCTATTTCACAACAGCTCATGCTCTCTGCCATTACTGATGCCACACCTAATAAAGTACTGCAATCCATCTGCTTGGGTAGGGGCAGCATTCCAGAGGATCATTGAAATTCTCCCCAGAGGGCACTTTCAGCATTAGTACATACCATTTGTTCAAACTGGTCATCACAGTGGCAGCATTTAAATGTTACAAAATACATTCATTTTTGCTTTTCCCCACAAAATTTTAATGCGTTTTCAGCATATTAAACACACTATTTCATGGACAGAATAAGAAAAAAGGTCCAGATCATCAACACTGCGGTCAAGTTGGGCATTCAGTGCTTAGGAACAAACCCCAATTTTTTGGCCAGATGAGACTAATAATCATCTTCCTGACAGTTTGCATGTCCCTCCACACATGCATGCACATAAACACATGCAAGTTTTGGACAGTCGCTGTTGTCACTGCATCTGATATAATACCACGAGAGGGTTTCCATAGCAGACAGCACAAAACAGCTGAAGCAAGGAAGGAACAAGCAGACACCAGTAATAATCTATTCCACCATGCTCTACACACACACTAACTTTTCATAAGCCACAACCCCCGTAAATGAAGGAAATAAACTCAAGATGGATACAGTGTGTTCTTTCATGGAGCCAACACCAGCCCTGCCTGCATTGAACCAATGACCATATTTAAACAATCCTTCTAAAGGAGGTTAACAAGGTACTAGAAGTTATCAATTGGAAAAACCCATATCACATGACATAAGCAGAGGCAGTACTTATTGTGAATGCAGAAATACTGCAAAAGCATTAAGTATATTGAAAAAACTGATTTTCAGCTGGTAAACTAATACAGATACTTTAAATAAGAATAATGAGAGTGGCATTATGGGTGTTTCAGAATATAAGCAAAGAGGAAGTACTAGTAATAAAAACCCAGACACAAAACCTGAAAGCTGAAAAAGGCAAATAGCAGCAGTATAACTAAAACCTTTTTGTCAGTGACAGATAAAATTCCAGTAAATACAAGCAGAACAAATATTTTGAAGAGAAATAAATATTCGTTTGCTAGATCCATGCTTTACTTTGTCAGTTAACCACAAGGTAAAGCACATGCTAAAATACTCTGAAAGCCAGAACTGTGGGCAAAGCATAAATCAGCACAGAATCCCAGTCCGTTATTCTTTCAGAATACTGTGTAGATTGTTAAACTGCCATGCTTTAGGGTAATGGTAAAAGAATCAACATGTGGTAAGGGAAACATACCCCCATAGGAACATGTGTCCAAGTAATAGCAAATTACTTTCCCAATCGGTCATTATACCCAGAAGGCTGTCATGTAGTGCATACCACTCCAGTGTTTATACATAATCCATGTATTTCCTGTCATTTCTGATTTTCAGACTTTCCGACAGCAATTAAATATGAGACTTGGAGTTTCATTTAGAAGGGAAACTACATCCATTTGTTCAGACTATTTTTCACCCAAACAAAAGTCAGCTGATTTTGTTTTAAGTGTTTTAACACTGCTGTATTTCCAGTTATCCCAACTTTTCAAAATAATACAAAATTTAACACAGGCCAAAATTTAAGCATAATATAATTAATAATGTAATGTGTTACAATACTATACAACAAAATGCAGCATAAAATATAATACAATGTTATAATAAATGCACTGTTATAGTTATTGCAAACTTTGGTGCTTGTGTAACAGGATGAATTATATAACAGAAACTACTGAGGTAACCACCTTTTATCTGCTTTATTAATTTGGCTCACTGGCATGCCCAGATAGAATGATATCCCTTCATTGCATTAGTACAGAAACAACCTTCATACAATCACACAATAAGACAACCACCCATCAAGCTATAAGTCGAAACAGCTGCCATAACACTTTTCTTTTCTTTGTCACTGTTCTCTCCCCTTCCACTTACACCAGTTTTGCTGGCATCTAGCTGTCATGTTCTCACCCATTATTCCTATCCTTATTAATTCCCACAAAGAGATGAGCCTAGTATGACATCATATGGCAGATATAGGGGATCCTCTTGCTACCTACTCCAACTGCACCCCCCCATATTCCCACACTGAGGTGCTCATACGAGCATACTTCCATGTATTAGAGCATGTGCATTCTGAGGGCTTCCTTTACTGTAATCAAAACACTATGACACCCACCTGGTCTTCTCTGGGAGTTGATGTACATTCATTATAGTCTTTCCTACCGGAAAGGTAAGCAGGCTATATCGACTCATAACTTTCTACCTTGCACCTTCAGCAAATTGTCTGACACCTAGGCTGCTATATGAGCCTGAGTCACCAGCAATACATTCATCCTTTGGTCTAGGTTAAGAATGAATAGGGATCATTTTAGACCAAAATCCTCGCTTGGTTGCTTGCTACTACAGATGAAGAATGTAAATCTGTACGCCTGATGTATCAGAGGGCTGGTAAGGGGAGGAAGGAATGAGTAACTGATGGACGGTTTGCATTTCTCTGATGGGCGGTCCTTAAAAAGCACACTTCAGAAGTCACATGTAGAAATGGCTGGACATCAGCACCAAGCCAGTCAGCTGAAGCAGCCTAGGCAATAAACCTAACCTGGAGGCATGCAGGGAGCATGCATGCATATATACACCCCGCTGGAGTTCACTGCACGTCATATGCATGCTCCTCTAAATGCACGACTGAGGGTGGAGTGAATAAAATATGCCATCCATCTTTTGGAGTAGTAAAATGCGTGTGGATATATATATATATATATATATATATATATATATATATATATTATATATATATATATATATATATATATATATATGTATATATATATATATACACATACATACATACATTCATATATATATATATAGAGAGAGAGAGAGAGGGAGGTTACATTTCACTACTCCAAAAGATGGATGACATATCCAAGCTCATTAAAAAAAAGACAATATATTCCACAGAACCTTTTATAAGACAGGCATATAAACCTCTGTGCCACAGAATTCTCCGGAAATATATTTGACTTCGGCTATATACTCTACCATGTCCTTGTGGAGTCAAGCTTACAAAAGTAGAAATACACATTACTGTCACTTCAGATTCTTTTCCTTTCTTGTCCCTTCCCCTTCCCTTTTCTTGTCCCTTCCCTTCCCTTTTCTTGTCCCTTCCCTTCCCTTTTCTTGTCCCTTCCCTTCCCTTTTTCAGACAGTATATCTTCAGATTGTACTTGGCTGCAGAAAAGTAACCCTCTATCAACATTAGGGTAGAAAATGCAACGAGCCCCTTCTGATCCCCCCCACACACATTTATACTGGTGCCAAAAATGCCTTTCTGATCAAAACAGTAACTGGTGCCCTTTCTTGCAATTATCCTGTATTACATTCATCAAAGCAGATTTTGCAACTGAGCTGCCTTATAAAATTATACCAGTTGTTCTACCATCCCTGATGCACTACAGATTTGACATTCAGTAATTAACAATTTCAAGAGTTATTAGCCATTGCTTGCCTTACCAGGATATAAAAATACAAACATTTTATGTAATTTGGCTTGCACCATAACACTATTTCTCACCAGGCCACAGAAAAAGAAAAACAGATAAACTCCATGAGCCTCACTACAAGAATATGTTTGAATAATGACACAATCACTTTTTTAAATTTTATTTTACTCATTTGCTAACCAGATAAACCCACTAGGCCAACATGCCTCTTTTAAGGAGTGACCCAAGAGCATTATACAGTTAAGTGACTTACTTAGAGTTACACAGGAGGCAAACAGAATCTATGGGACTGAACGCTATGACTATGGAATTAAGGTCACTAACAATTCATGCCCTTAACCTTCTGCACTAAACTTTCAGCCACAGTCATGAGCCACAAGGATAAGCATTTACTCTCTCTGGACTTGACTGAGCCTGCATATAATGCACGTCCAATAAAGGTACACCCAAGTGATTAGGTTCATAGGTAGGTACTAGTCTATCAGCCCAAGGGCCTACGTAAGCCTAGCCAATAAGGTTCCCTGGCTTACCACCCAAGAAAGTTATTTTCCTGTGCTACTGTTGAGCAGAGACACAGAAGTGATCCCCAGGGTGTATTTCCTGTTTTCCATCCACTCATCAAGATTTTTCTTGAAGAGTGCAAATGAAGAACTGTGCTTGACATAGATAGGTAGCCTGTTCCAGAGTATGGGAAGTCTCTGGGACAGGAATCTATCCCTCCAGCATGTCCTGTTTATTGTGGTGACAAGGTTTAGGTCCCTAGAGCGTGTAGCTCGGAGGGATTGGGATTTCTTTAGGTGTAGCATGTCCAACAGCTCTGGGTTTGACATAGCTTTATATGTTAGGCAGAGATCACCTTGGAGTAGGCGATATGCTACGGAGTAAAGCTGGAGTTTTTTGAGGCGGTCAGTGTAGGGCATTTGATTGAGGCCAGTAATCCTTTTTTTTTTTTGTGAGGTACTTCTGTGGCCTTTCCAGCTGCTGCAGATGTCTTGTAAGGTACATTCCAAAAGGGGCGTTGTACTCTATAATGGGTCTAATGAGTGTCGAGTAGAGGGGAACAATGAACTCTTTTTTCCTGGATGAGAACCCTATTATGATGAGGAGTACCATGTAGAAGGACTTCCTGACTAGTGTGGCGATGTGACTATCAAAGGAGAGACTACTGTCCACCTGGGTCCCAAGGTCTCTTATCAAGCATTTGGTGTTAAGTAGATTGCTGCCTATGTGGTAGTTCATGGGTATAGAATTTTTACCAAAGGGGATGACACTGCACTTTTTGGCATTGAGCTTGAGGCCATGGCTCTGACACCAGGCATCTGTCTTAGTGAGGCCCTTCTGTAGGATGTCCACATCATTTGGGGCCTTAACTATGGCTCCTAGTTTGCAGTAATCTTCGAACTTCGTTAGCCAGAGGCCTTCTGTATTAGCCTGTACTTAAGCGAAGTAGATACCAAACAGGAGAGGTCCCAGGATGGAACCCTGTGGTACTTCACTTGTCACTGCTTTGAGGTTAGAGTTGGAGTCTGCAACTTTTACAGTGTGGGTTCTATCAGTGAGCCAGTTGGCAACCCATCTTGTGACGTAGGGATTTATACCTAGTTTAGTGAATTCCAGAATGGGGGATGGTGTTGAAAGCCTTGGCGAGGTCAAGATAGGCTGTGTGAACCACCTTACCTTCATCTACAGCTTTGGTGACTGCCTCAAAGAAGTCAATCAGGTTCAAGAGGCATGATCTGCCTTTCACAAACCCTAACTGGGTGGGATCCAGAGTTTGGAGGTTACCAATGTCTTTGTTTATGAGTTCCATGATGATACGTTCCATGGCCTTGCAGACCAGGCTCGTCAGGCTAATAGGTCGATAGATCCTGGGATCATTGGTGGCTCCCCCTTTGTGGAATGGGAAAACTGTTGCTGTGCGCCATTCAGTGGGCACAAAGCCTGATGCAAGGCTATTATTGAACATGGTGCTTAAGTGGGAAGCCAGTTAGTTCTGAAGTTCGTGTAAAACGCAGCCTGGGATGTTGTCCGGTCCCATGGATGCTGTGTTTTTGGCTTTAGAGAGTGCAGCTTTTACCTGTGTAGTTGTGATTACAGGGACTCTGCATTCTTCCTGTATATATATGGGCCCTTTAGGGGGTGAGAGGGGGGTAATGTTAGCACTGAACCTATCTGCCAGGATGTTGGCAATATCAGTTGGTTCTGTGATTTTCATGCCTTTGTGCTGTAACTCAGAGCAGATCTGGGTGTTGCCATCGAGATTCTTGACATAGCTATAGAATGCTTTGTGGCTGTCCTTGGAATTAGTGGCAATTTTGTTTTCATAGCTGGCTTTGGAGGATCTTATAAGGGATCTCAGCTTCTTACTGAGGCTGACCAGGGAGCTCCTCCACTCATGGGATTTTACTCTCTTTTGCAACAGTTTCTTCCTTCTGTTGTGCAGTTTGTTTATGGCAGGGGACCACCAGATTAGCTTCCTTTTTTTGGAGGATAGCGTCTTGGTTCTGTTTCGGATAGCACGATCCATGCACTCTTGTAAGTCATTTGTGTAGGATTCAGCAGTTGTAACTGTATTGTCCATCTGCATGGGTGTCATGAAGTTCACCACTATCTTAAGAAGCATGAAGTTGGCTTTGGAGAAATATTTTACTGTGGTTTCCTTAATGGGGGGTGGGGGCGGGATGTGGATATCAAGGGTGATTAGCTTATGGTCGGATCGGACCAACGAGGAGTTGACTTCAGGTGTGGAACACCGGTCACTCATGTTGGTAATGACTAGGTCTAGGATACTGTTGCCCCTGGTGGGGGCATGGATAAGTTGATCTAGGACATTGGAGTTTATGAATTCCAGAAAGAGTTGAGCTAAGGAGTTGGTACACGAGTAGTTTTCCCAGTTAAGGGTGGGGTAGTTGAAGTCGCCCATTATTAGGGTGTTTGGTTGAACCCTAATATTTTTCAGTACATCAAGAAAAGAAGAGTGGGAATCCTGGACCATGGTAGGGGATCTGTAGCAAGCTACAATTTGGATTGCAGTTTTGCCCAGAGTTAGTTGCACTTGGATAACCTCGGATGCATTATGCTGAGCAACTAGCCTGGAGGAGTGGATATCCTTAATGAATATAGACACACCTCTGCCTTTGGTGTTTCGGTCCAGGTTACATGGCCGAAAAGTGTGGTATGAGTTATAGCCTGGTAGTGCAGGGGTGCTCTCTGGAGCCTTGAACCAGGTCTCAGTCACTGCACAGATATTGATGTTCTCCATTTTAAGGAGTGCCTCGAGTGAGTGCATTTTAAGATTTAGACTTCTAGCATTGAGTAGCATTACCCTCAGTTGTTGCTTGCCTGTTCCTGTTATGGTGGTGAATTTGTTATTTGAACCCTGCCTAAAAAAGGCACTATCGGGGCAGCAAGAGCCTTAGCCAGTATCCGGAATCCCAGGGGTGAAAGGTGCAGGCCATCTGTGGCAAAGCATCGTGGTCTGTCGACCATGTCATCCCAAGCAGACAGATACTGGATCCCTCAGAATGACACCAGAAGCTTAGCCAATTGTTGAAGTCAATCATTTTGTCCTTGTACTGCTGCATCATTCTGGGCGATGGCAGAATGCCACTCAGGGCTAGAGTCATACCTGCTTGGGCTACAAGATTGGAAAGCTCTTTCATGTCTCTTTTCATGTAGTCCAGGGAGGTACATCTCAGGTCATTCACACCAACATGGACAATGACAGAGTCATATTTGTACTTGTTGTGGAGTAACCTGAGTGTGTGTGGGTTATGTGGCGTATCCTGGCACCCGACAGGCAGCTGACAGTAACCTTCTCCTTGTTTAGCCTGGTGAGTGGGACATCAGTGTGCCTGACTACAGAGTCACCTACGTGTGTTGGGTACGTTGTTTTGCCTTACTGACTGTGGTTGAGTGGCACACTGAGTCTGTGGGCTATGTGTTATTTAGGCTGTGTTGGGGGATGGAGGTTGCTTGCGTTTCTGCTTTGGAGGTCTCTGTTGCTTAGACAGATTATTATTCAGAGCCTCTGCAAATGTTTTTGTGTTACTATGTGTGGATTTTGGTGGTGTAGGTTTAGTGAGACTATGTGATGAGTGTGGTGTGGTGCAAATGTTTACCTTCTCCACATGGCTGTCAAGTTCAGTCTTGGTTGGAGAGAGCTTTACCTCCAGTCTGGCTAGATAAGTGCATCTCTCACAGGTTGTAGTGTTGGGTGGTAGGAGGAGAGGGTTGTCTGTGTACATGAGGCAATTTCTACATTGCCTCAAGATGCCCAGATTCATCAAATAGACAGGAGAGAACACTGGGAGCTGACCCTTGGACATGCCTGAATAAAAAACTATTTTTCTCTAGATAAGTGAGGAAAGTGAGTACAAGAGCTGTTTTTCTCTAAGCCAGTGAGAAAAGTAAGTACAAAAACTGTTTTCCTCTAGGTAATGAAGAAGACTGAGTGCTATAGCAATTAGTAGCTTATTTAGTGCTTACAAGTTCTGAACAAGTGCTGAGCATGAATAAGAAAATCTAAGTGCTAAAACTAAGAATCTGTATCTGCACTAGACGAGTTACAGGACAGAAACAAGTGCAAATGCAGGCATTCAAATCAGAAAGTTGAGAGAGATGGAAGATTGCCCAAATGGCCAATAACTACAATTTCTGGGCCAGAACCACTCCTTATGTGGTAGACAGGTTACCTAGTGCTTACCACTCCCACTGATAAGCTAGAAGGCTTCCCTCCAACACAGAAAGGCTTGGGGGGCTCAGAAGCTTACATACAGTCCTGGATACAGCAAATCTGTATCTGGAACACTAGTTACAGGAAAAGTAGGAAACAGGCTTACAGTTTTTTTTTTTTTTTTTTACAGAAAAGTAGCAAAAACAGTAGCAGAAACAATTCGCATGCAGTGCAAGCTAGCACACGAGTATGTAGCAATATTAGACCAAACACAGTTTAAAAAATGCAATTAAATTAAAAAGAACTAAAAGTGAGTGCAGAAAGAGTTTATTAGGTAGCATATGGTAAAGAGATGGGACTAGGGGAGTGTCCCAGATCAAATCTACAGTGGGGCGGGCAACTGCAAAAGCCACCAAATTTAAACTACAAACCAAAAATAGGGAGAGGGGGTGGGACAAAACAGTTTAAACAGAGATCTAAGCAACAACTAACTGTACAAACTTTAAAACCAAAAAAATATACTCAGCTCTGTATATTTACAGATCAGTCTTTCAGAACAGTGAGACAACAGTTTCAAAAGAGATCTAAGCAACAACTAACAGTACAAACTTTAAAACCAAAACAATATACTCAGCTCTGTATATTTGCAGATCAGTCTCTCAGAACAGTGAGACAACAGTTTCAACAGAGATCTAAGCAGCAATTAACAAACTATATAATCAAAAAATATATACTCAGCTCTGTATATTTGCAGATAGTCTGTAAGGCAGTCTCTCAGAACACAAGTTCCAGCAATGATGTACTTGATTACTTACTACATGGAGCAAACAGCTTACTGACTGGGAGTAGAATAAAGAGGTCCATTGTTAGCTGGCATTAGTTCTATGGAAAAGTAATACTCAGCATCGTCATTTGGTGCTTCTGTTTTACAGTTTTAACATTTAGATCAAGGATCTAAAAAAAACAGCTAAAGAACTACAAATGACAAAAATCAGTGCATTTTGTGGGTCAGCAAGTTATTGCAATCAGAAATCCAATGGTATACAGTATCAAGGACTGTTTTAGATAATTCCATTTGGCTGAGGCTAACAGAATGACTGGACAGCTTGGTGAAGGTATCAAACTTACTAAAGGTTTATTAACCATAGGGTTCATTGTATTAGCTGGAGAGGGGACGCAGATGGCACAATCCCCTGTACAGCAAACGTTGCCCCATGGGAAAAAATACTTCAACTTGCCTATTCAGTCAGTAAATGAGTAAACATCTAGTGCACCTCAAAGCTGGTACTTCTCTAAAGTTAATCCATCTCAGACTATCCCTTATTGATTATTTTTGGATGACGATGATACTGCTAAAATAATAGGAAGGGCCTCCCATGGTCTTTCTTCTTATCTTCACCATTTATAACCTACTGAGTTCATAAAGAGAGCTGAGATGAACATAAACATTAAAAATCGTTAACTTGGGAACATATAAAAGAATACTACATCTGAAAGATGGAAATGTACCTTGAATATTACTTCATCATGTAAGATGACACAGAACTGCACTTTTATGTTTTTTTGCTATGCTGTTTCCCCTCCACATAAATATTGGCATACGTCCACAGAAACACAGACACACGCATTTGTTTATTACAACTCTATGATCATTGTGTCACTGAAAAAAGCAAAACAATTTTGATTTCAAGACAACGCCATGTTTATCAATTCTATATGAGAATATGTATCTCAGGAGAAATTAACACAGAAGAATGTATGATTATTATGCATGCCTGCAAAGGTTCATAGATTTGTAGGTTCATCGGATGATGCTAGGCTATTGGTCCAGAGGCCCTTATAAGCCTAGCCAAGAATTTCACCCATGTTCTCACAAAGTCAGCATCTGTTTTCCCTGTCCAGCAGGGAAACAGGTGGGATCCCAAGGGTATATTTTCTGTTTCCCATCCAGTCATCCAGGCTCCTCTTAAAGAGGGCTAATGAGGTATTCTGCTTGACATGGAGAGGAAGTCTATTCCACAGACAGGGGAGTCATTGGGACACAAATTTATCTCGCCAACAAGTTCTATTAATGTCGCAGACCAGGTCTGATACCTTGAGGGCAGGTTGTGCAAATGGAGCTTGACTTACGGATATGCCACAACTCCATCAAGACTGAGTCTGAGATGGCCTTGTATGCCAGACACAGGTCACCTCTGAGCAGTTTGTATGAGAGTGAGTAGAGGGACAGGGCTTTTAGCCTATATGTACAGGATAGGTGTTTGAGACCCTGGATTTTCCTGGTCAGGAACCTTTGTGGCCTCTCTCAACTACTGCAACTACTACATGTGCTTGACAAGGTACATGCCGAAGGGGGCACTTTACTTAAAAATGGATCTGATAAGGGAGGAGTACAGGGATGTTATGACCTCCTTGTTCCTGGATGAAATACCCTTACTTATGAAGTGGGCCATGTAGAAAGTATTCTGTACAACAGAGGCAACATGGTGGTCAAAAGTCAGGTTGCTATCAACCTGGGTGCCAAAGTTCCTTACTACCGATTGCGTGCTCAGCATGTTATTAATGTGATAATTAGTGGGGACACCATTTTCCCCAAAGGGGATAATGATGCATTTCTTGGCATTCAGTTTGTGGCCACGCTTCTGGGACCAGTCATTAGTTTGGTTAAGGCCTCTTGGAGGATGTTCACATCACTAGGGGAATTTATGACAGTGCCCAGCTTGCAGTCATCTACAAACTTGGTCAGCCACAGACCACTGGTTTTGGCTTGCACCTCAGAAAAGCATATCCCAAACAGTATAGGCCCCAAGACCAATCCTTGGGGTATGACATTTGTTATGGATCTACTACTAGAGGTGGCTTCCTCTATTTTGACTGAATGGGTCCTATCAGTAAGCCAGTTAACTACACATCTGGTAACATATGGGTTGATGCCTAGCTGGGAGAGTTTATCTATTATGCCTGAGTGGGGAATAGTGTCAAAGGCTTTGGCTAGGTCAAGGTAGGTGGTGTGCACTGTATTGCCCTCATCAATGGCGTTGGTGACTGTTTCAAAGAAGGTGACCAAGTTCAACAGGCATGATCTCCCTTTGACAAAACCAAAATGTGTGGAATCAAGTGTTTGGAGAAAAAGAATAATCTTAAAACTCTAAAATGCAATTATTGAACATATTATACCAAGCACAAGCCCCTCATTCCACAGTTGGGTCAGGTATAAGAAGAATCCTAATTCAAAAAGAACTTTAAGTCCATGTCTCTCTGCAGACCCAGCTGTCATTATACTAAAACTATTATTAAGGTTTAACCATACTAACATAAACTTTAATCACTGGTAGATTAAAATATAAATTTAGTAAAAGAAATAACACACACGTGGGAGACAGTACTTAGGAAGTCACATCTCCCCCATACAAAAGAATTCATGATCTTTTTTATAGGAAACCTTGAACAAAGTAGTAAACTATCAATCATACCACTGCTAGCATCCAACAGAAAAATATTAGCTAATACAGTTAATAATACAGTTTATTCTTCAGACCATTTCTAAATAATAAAGAGAAGTAGATCAAGTTTAGTTAAAATAGATCTGCAACTTATCTACAGTTTAGCTTAGTATGAAATAAGTTTCTTTTTACCATGTGATTTAGAAAGAATGCTGCCTCAGGCTCGGGTAATGAAACTTAACATTCTGTACCTTTCCATGTTTCCACTTATGTTGATGCAAACACATACACTAACCTTCTAGAACACATACAATTTCATTTTAACCCTTTACAATCCCTCATTTGATGCCGAGAAAGCATCAAACTTGTTTCATAAAACATCTTTTGCACTTTAAATATATTGTCATGCATTTTTCCAAACCTTCGAAAACCAACCCTGCATTTTCACTTGCTATTTGACTTTCATTAACACAATCCGTAAATGCCACTTTTTCAAATTTACTAACATGCAAATTCTAAAAAAAAAAAAAAACACTGGAACTGCACCAAAGATGATGATGGAAACAGTAAATTTAGCACAGTGATTATTTAATAGTCGCTATTCACTGTAAGACTTCTTTAGAAATACAAGTACTTGTATTTCTGAAGAAGTCTTACAACGAATACTGACCATTAAATAATCAGTACGCTAAATCTACTCTTTCCATCGTCGTCTTTGGTGCAGTTCCAGTGATTGTTTTTGGTTTGGTGTTTTATCTCTGGGTGCCTGTTTATCTCAGTTTTTGGTTGTAACATGCAAATTCTGTAACAAAGGGTTTGATTGAGATGCAATGAGTTTGGTTATTAAAGTTTTGCATAAAAATAAAAGCAAAAACACAATCATAATAATAATAACAGCAATAAGCATAGCAAAGTTAGGCAAATTGTCACCCCATACTGAAAACAAATTGGTTAGCCAAGCCCATTGTGAACTATATGCTTCTTTGGTATCTGAAAGTTCAGCCAATTTTTGGAAGATTATCAGGAATAAATGAACAACATTCCTCTTGCTTAAGCACGCATGTACCTCTCTTTGATGCAAGTACGTAATCAAGTGCCATATAATTTTGGAGTACTACTGCACGCATGGCACTCAGCTCTACAGTAATCAAATTAACAGTTTCAAAAGTTGTATTACTTAACACTTCTAATAGCTGAGAGAGCTTTCTCAGCTCCCAAATTGATTTTGCAGTCCCATAAGCAGGTAATATAACAGCCCGATAAATAACATTATCACCAAGGTCCATATGAGAAAGCCCTTTAAAAGCTGCTTGTTCTAAATCATGATGATAAAACCACGAAGCATCAGATTTTTTACAGTCTTAGTATCTTATATTATGAAGCTTACCACTGGGCAGGGAATCTATATGTCAAATGGCTGGATGAACTGTCCCAATATAACACCCTCCTACCAGTTTGCTGGCAGCCACGGATATGCTAGACTGACACAAATAAAAGTCTTTCAGCATGACCATGCCTTTTATTGCACTTCCATTATACATTCTTCAAGTAATATTACATTTGCTCTGTCCAATCTCCACAGTCCTATTTTTCACATAGCAAGTATATCCCTTGACAGTCACTGAAACTCAAAGTTCAGCAATTTTATTAAATGATGTGACATTATGCCAAAAAGCATTTTTACCTAGTAATACTAATGAAAAAGCTGTCCCCATATCAACTTCATTTACAGGTACTGGAAACAATGAGATACCTCCGTCATAGGCAGTAGGTATGTGGGCACATACCAAACAGTTACTAACATTTAGAGTCTTAGCATATGTATTCAAAGTGGCAGGAAATGTATTAAAATTTGGATGCCAATCTGATTTCTGTCTAGATTTTTATCAATCTCTTTATTTTTGAAGACATTTAACAGTACTTACAGTTTCATCAGGGATCAGGAAATGTAGTAGTAGAACAAAAATAACAATTGCAGTCATCATGGCAACAATCAGACATGAATGATGAGCTGGGCAGGGTTGGAGTGGATTTTCAAAACTGTCCAAAAACAGATTTGTTTTGTGATGAATAGCTCACAGCTGCACTCCATAAAGGTTACCATTGTAGGTTAGCTCCCATGAGTGGTGCTTGGTTGCCTAACTCAGGGAAAATGTCCCCTTCTGATGTGCTCACAGTATCAGCTGTCGGTTATATTCCCATTCTCTCTGTTTTTTCTTCTGGTACAAGAGGAAAACGGTTTGTCATCAGACAAGGCTGCATAGGGTAAGTCAAAGGGAATTGGTTGCCTTCCCTCATCTGGCACTACTTTTCAGACATGGGAGATATGGATCCATGTTGGAGACCCTTTGAGTCTACTGGCTGTAGCTGTGATGAGGAGCACCAGGAATGGGCCTTTCCATCAAGATTGGAGGGCATGTCACCAGGAAAAGGAAAAAAAAAACAATCTCCTGGATTAACGTGTTGTGTCAAGATCAGGCTGGAGCTGGGCAGAGATTACTTATGAGTGAAGATGCTGCAGAACAGAAATAAGTTGTTTACAATAAGCAACCATTGTTTCGTCAACTACCTACAGATCAAGATTTGCGGGTACGGGTGTGGCTGGCATTCTCATAGGGTGTCCCATAAAGATTTCATGGGGGAAGAACCTTATAGGTGCACTGACTGCACTGTGGATAGTAAATAAAACTAGGGGTACGGCTTCTAGCCATTTTAGACCCACTTCTGCTGTAAGGTTTGCTAACCTGGTTTTCAAAGTTTGATTCATTCTTCCTGCCATGACTGAAGCCTGAGGTCTGTGTGGACAGTGATACTGCATCTGAATATTTAGAACTTTACAAATTTGTTGAATAATCTGACTCATAAAATGAGTACCTCTATCTGACTGAATACAACATGATACCCCAAAACGGGGTATAAACTCATACAAAATCTTCTTGGCCACTGAGGCCACATTATTTTTGATGCATGGGTATGCTTCTACTCAACCACATAAAACATCAGTCAAAACTACTACATATTTAAACCTTGCACACATTGGTAATTCTATGAAGTTACACTGTATACAACAAAAAGGTCCCAATGTTTTTTTAATATGCTATGTTGGCACAGTTAAAGATTTAGAAACATTAAATTGAAGAAATACATTACATGGTCGTACAAGATACTGAACAACTTCTTAAGTGTAAGGAGCATACCAGTCAGTCAAAATCTGTTTTATTAAAGCATGTTTTCCCAGATGGGAAGGCAAATGGTACACCGGTGCCAACTGTGGTAACAAAGTTTGTGATGCTACTACCCTTCCATCTGGATGGCACCAAAGTGAGTCCAGGAACAGACAGCAGCCGTCATGGATCCACCTTATCCTTTCAGAGTTGTCAGCTTGGTTCTGAACAGACACTTCCTGCAAAGTTACAGGTACATTTTCAAATTGAAGAGGCTGCAAAAAAGAAGTCTGAACAGTATTTAATAAAGCAGCCTGCCTTGCCACTCTATCAGGAAAGGTATTTCCTACTGATTCAAATGAGGTGTCTGACCTATGAGCTGCACATTTAACAGCAGCTATTTCCCTAGGGAGAAGTACGGCATCTAACAATTCATTTATAAAGACTGAATTTTTAATTTTTATTCCAGCAGAGGTTAAATAACCTATTTTTCTCCAAAGGTTTGCAAGTCATGAACCACTCCTCAGGCATATCTAGAAGCACTATGCACAGCCTTTCCCTGTACTAGCTTGCAAGCTTCAGTAATAGATACTAATTCAGCTACTTGAGCTGAAACATTTCCCTGCTATTGTGCAGTCAATAATACTTTATCAATACTGCAGACTACAAACGTGGCTGTCAATTGTCTGTCTTCCCTTCTAATGCACGATCCATGGACAAACAAAATTAAGCCAGGGTTCTGCAGAGGAGTATCTCAGAGATCAGGTCCAGAAGGAAACACATTTTTAACAAAAACACAATCATGAAGTTCACCTTCATCAGTAGTAGGGATAAGAGGCTGGATTCAAGGGAGGGCATCTAATAATTTGCAAAGAAGGATTCTTAAGTAGATCTAGCTCATATTTGGAACATCTAGAAGCAGAAAGATTAGTTTTTAATAACAAAGCATTAACAGCATATGGAACTGCAACAAAAGTAGAATGACACAGAGTAAGTTCCACTGCCATATCAACTAACCGTGCAGTTGCAGCTACAGCTCTAAGGCAATGAGGAAGTGCAGCTGCTGCTGGATCAATATTTGTACTGTAATAAGCAACTAGTCTAAAGCCATCATTTCTTTTCTGTGCTAATAATCCTAATGCTAACTTGTTGCATTCACAACAGAAATGAAAGAACATTTTAGAATAGTCTGGCAGTCCTAATGCCAGAGGATTAAAAAAAAGTGATTTTAACTGAGTAAAAGCTTATTCATGGCATGGTTGCCATGGAAAATCCTCAGGGGGTATCCTTTTCAGTAGTTCTAATAAAGGTTTAATTATTTCAGCATAGCTGAATATCCACTGTCTACAATAGCCTGCTAATCCATGAATTGCTCTAAGTTGTTTTACAGTAGTAGGTCTTGGTGCTGTCTGTATAGCTGCAATGAGAGGCGGCAAAATGTGTTGTGCATTTTCAGAGATTAGATGTCCAAAATACTGGACTTGTGGCTGCCAAAGCAGAAGCTTAAGTTGGTTTACTTTAAATCTTAACTCAGCTAGTTTAATTAACAAGAAAACAGTATCAGTCTCACAGTCAGCTAAAGAATCAGATGCTATGAAAAGATAATCTATATACTGTACTAAGGCAAACCCACAAGGTAATTGTATTTTATCTACCCTGCGTTTTCATTTCCCTTGAAAATAAGGTGGTTGATTCTATATATCCTTGGGTAAAGCCCATCCATGTGACTTACTGTCCTCTATATACAGACACAAACAAATACTGACTATCAGGGTGTATTGGGATATAAAAGAAAGCTAAGGAAATATCAATAAAAACAAAGGTGGTAGGAGAAGTGGGAATTGAGTTAAGAGTAGTTGCTTGATTAGGTACTATGGGAAAACCAGACGACTACTGCATTCACATCTCTCATACCTTGGACAAATCTGTAAGTGTCTTTGCCAGGTTTTTGTACTAGCAAAATAGGTGTATTACAAGGACTTCTAGTAGGAATAATTATGTCTTGTTGCAGCAATGTGGAAATAACTGGTTCAATTCCTGCTTCTGCTCCTACAGAAAGAGGATACTGCGCTACCACGGGCAGAGGTTCATGAGGTTTTAAAGTAATTTGTACTGGTATAGCATCTCTAAATAAGTCCTATCTGATTTTCATGGGTTGTCCATAACTGAGAAGGAACTGTATTTATTAATTCTACATCTGATAGCTGTACTGGCTCTGTCAGTAAGGAAATAAAAGAACATTTCCTCATCCAAAATACCTGCAACAGCACACATCTGTATCACCCGAGATTCATTGGGAATGTTTAGATATTCCATCTGGTGTACAAAATATTGTATGTTGCAACTTACACAGAAGATCCCTAACTAAAAGATTAAGGGGTGCAGAGGTTCCAACAAGAAAAGCATGTTGGCCCATCAGTGGTCCCAACTGAATGGAAACTGAAACTGTCTTGGGGTAGACTAGACTAAAGAGACTCCTGACACCCCAACTCCTCGCACTGAGTTGCAGGACAAAGGAATAGTCATAGCCAACAAAGTATTTAACATTGATCTACTAGCCCCAGTATCTATTAGAAAGGGAATGTTGCTGTCTTGAATTTTAAAGTTAATGAATGGTCCCTTCTGGTGTACAGGTATGAAAGGAAATAGCTGTGATTCCTCTTCATGACTACCCCATTTATCTTGTTGCCAAGCTGGAGGCTGCCAAGGAGTATTCCACATAGGAGGTTGTTGCCTCACATTTTGGTGGACATTTTGCTGCCGTCATGGTGGCAGCTGATTATCAAATGGATTGTTAGACTGCATTGGTGCAGCTACTGGCTGAAAGGACAATTGTCCCTACAATGACCATTCTGGCCATAGTTAACACACAGATTTAAATTTGATGCCTGTCCCTGTCCTTGTGAGTTTAGGGTATGATTAAAATTCTGAGGAAGTGGTCCCTGATTCTGAGAACATCTAAAATCTATTATCTCCCCCTCTTCCTCCTATTTTTCTGTCTATTTCTGGTAAACTGTTGGAGCTGTAAGTTAAATCATTTTTCTTGTCCCTGCTCTTGTCACTCTCGTTTTTCATGAATAAGAGTGTCTGCTAAATAGTGAACCTGATTAACAAGTTCATGAAGCCCCAAACTTGGCCAGGTTAAGCAAACCTTTTTTAGCTGATCTTGAATGGTGGCCAATAAACCAGTGACAAAAGCAGCTGAAAGACCACTTGCTACAGGACCTTCAGTAGGTTCTGTATAACCTGAGAAGGCTTCAAAGGCATCAGTCATATGCTGTAAACAAGATTCAATTGACTCATCCTCTCTCTGTGTGACTACGTGTATCCGGGATCAGTTAGGTACCAGTGGACATACTGCAGTTATAGCCTGTAATAAACAAGTCCTAGCTGCCTGAAAAGCCTATAAGTCTGTATGCTAGAGAATAGGGTCTGGTATATTACCATGATCCCAAATACATTTAAATAGATCAGGCAGAATGGATGTGTCCATCACTGCTCCAAGATCCTCTAAAGTAGGATTTTGCAACTGAACATGCCCTTTTAAGAATCTTGCATATTTTGCTGGATTTGTTCTGTTCTTGAATATTTTGCTGGATTTTTTCTGATTACTGAGAGAGTCAAAAATAGTTTGGAAATCAACAGCAGACCAAGGGCAGACCACATTTATAGCGGAAGGTACTGCTTCATCTCTGCCGTGTGCTGGGTTTGAGACTTGTTGCAGAGGATGTAGGTAGGTGGGTGGAGTAACTACACTATTGCCCTCTTCCTCTGAGGAGGAATCAGAATCATAATTATCTGGATTAAATTTATCAGGACCAAAATTACCATCCTCATCTGTAATTATTGGGAATGTAGCTTTTGTCATCTAGGAACAGAAGATAATACCCCTGTTGTACGTCACCTCAGAAAACTAATAAACATTTGAGGTAATTTGGACTGGGTATGGTCTGAAACAGAACAGTAAGAAGTTTTATGTTGGCAAGTAGAAGAAAGCGACAGAGGAGGTTGAGTCATTTGGCCAGTGAAGGTGGATGACTCTGAAGGTTGCCTTCTTTGAGAAGTTAGTGGAGTTACTATCTCTGAGCTTGAAGAGGAGATTGCATAATCTTGCTGGTCAGGGGGAGATGGTGGTGGTGGTGCAGTGGTCAAAACTAAGCAGTCAGACAGTTGTAATTTCTGTAGTTCCCTAAGAGGATAGAGCCCATAACCACCCTGTCCTTGTCAATCAGAATGTAGATGATTAACCATCTTATTTGCCACTTGTAACTGGGTTTTAAATTTAGTTGCATGGTGGTGGTGCTGCGGTAGCCTTGTCGCCTCACAGTTAGACATTGCCCGTTCAATTCTCAGTTAGAGCATCTTCTGTGTAGCGGCATGCGTGAATGGGCGTTCCTTCATTGAAGGTTGTGCATTAGGCCCGGCAAGCCAGTACGTAAAAATCTACTGCCAATCATTAGCGGACCGGAGTTCCACTGTGGCGACCCCTAACCGGGAAAAGCCGAAATACACAAACAAACAAATGTTTCAAACTATGAACTATAGAATCTTCTTTTATCTTTAGATTCTGCCTGCCATACATTAAAAGCTGACCAGCAGCCGGCAGGGATTTTAACTTTTTCTCCAAGTCTTTTTGGAAGTTTAACAGAATATTTTTATCAAAAGTCTCTGCAGGTGGAAAAGTCAATCTACTATCATTTGTTGTGAGCTCATGCCATTTACCCAAGTAGAAACAACTATCTTTTTTACAATCCTGAAACATATGCATTGCAGGAGTACCATATTCTGGTACTTTTAAAGTACCCACATTTGCTCCCATTGCAAAGAAAACTTACAATGTTAATACAAAAAAAAAAAAGAACTCATTCACATACTAATCCACATGCATACGAAAGCTACACTTACCTGTAGAAACCTGAAAGTCTGCCAAGACTGAAAGTTCCAAAGTTGTGAACTGATGCTACAGAAAATACACTAAACAGAAACTGCCAAAGTGCCCAATAAAGTGATTTCCTCTAGAAGCAGCTCCAGGCAGTTTGAAAAAAATCCAAGTCTTTCAGGCACCATCTGTTAAGATTTACTCATAAAATAAACTTCAGTCATTGGCAGACTAAAATATAACTTATTAAAAGAAATAACACAAATGTGTGGAAGATAATAATCAGGAAGTCATGTCTCCCAAAACAAAAGAATTCATGATCTTATCATAGGAAAACTTTAACAAAGTAGCAAACTTTATAAATCATACCACTGCTAGCATCCAATAGAAAAATATTTATTAATACAGTTACAGTTTATTCTTCAGACCATTACTAAATATCAAATACAAATATGTCAAATTTAGTAAAAATAGATCAACGTCTTATCTACATTTTTAGCTTTGTAAGGAATATGTTTCTTTTTACCATGTGATTTAGAAAGAATGCTGCCTCAGGCACAGGAAATAAACATTCTGTACTTTTTCATGTTTTCGCTTATGCTGTTTGAAACACATACACTATCCTTCTAGAACATGCACAATTTCATTTTAACCCTTTACACTTTCCAAAGTATTCTTGAACAAATATGGTAGGTGGAGGTGTGAAGTGTTTACAGATGAAAGGAATGCTTCTGGTCAACAGTCTGACAAGAAGTACCTAAAAAGCCAAGATACTAAGCCTCTGTTAATAAAGTGGTGCCTCCCAGGATACAAAAAACAGCAACTCCTCTCACACCCTCACATTCATAACAGCAACTGATATCTACCCAGTGATCGATGCTCACACACCTCACCCAATGTAATAGTTATCAGTGCAACTGCCCCAGTTGGGTAGCCAGCAGAGCTATCCATTTGCCTCCATGCATGATGGCTATCACTGCAGACCTACTGATCCCTCCCCAGTCCTCTCTGCAAAACCTGTCTTACCATTAATTATTCTCCTCCTTTCCTTCCTTGCTTCCTTCCTAAACCAGTGTGTCAGTAACTGAAGACACTTGTTAATCTCTTACAAATATCTGTGGTAACCAGAGCCACCCTCATATCTCCCTCAGTCATTATCACTGTTGACTTGAGTAATCTGCCTTCAGAAATTATCTATCCTGTTAATGACTGGTGTTCCTTGCTATCCAGTCTCCCTGTCTGTGAAAAAATGGTATTTTCTGGCTTCCTTATTGATCCTGCCTATGATGTATGACCCCTTGTATATTCACAGTAGTCTTTGTTTTCCTTATAATCTGCCATCCTATTAGAAGTCTGTTATGACCCACCTTCACAGCATTTCAGTGATCAGATCCTTTAATACCTAATAGTATGACAGCAAATGTTCTACCCACCCCTCCCAGTCATCAATCCCTTTCTTTGATTCTCAGGGCATACTACCCTGCATGTCAGTGACATTTATGGATCATTATAACTTAGACCTGTTGACTGCTGAGCACAGTTATACCACACTAGATATTGGAGACCTAATTTCCTTTGGCTACTTAAGTACATGGTGATAATGTCCAAGAATCACACCTCAAAAACACTGAATTAGGTTTTCACCTAAGTATCTTACCAAAGATCTTTTTTTTTTTATTGATTTGCTAACTGAATAGATGGGCTGATCTGAGGACCCATTCCAGCAATGACCCAAGAAATGATGACATTACAAAATAATGCAATCACTTGCATCATCATTTGAGAAAAGATTGCAGTGTGATTCACAACAGTACCAATTCTTACATATTCACTTAAAGAGTAATTTTTATCGTGTTACAGAATTGAGTGCAATTCATTTGAAATTGAATCAGGGTAATTCTATGTATTAAGAGCATTTGTTATATTCATTCCACCAATAAATTGTATAAATAAGATGCAGCTGATGTTCTATACTACTCTATTTGTAAATGCTATAAGTAAAGGTTCAGTAAAAGAAAGGAAAAATAAGAAATACAATTTCTATAGATATGTACAAGTTACTGTACATTATTGTTACAATAAAGAGCACAGAAGCATTTACCAGTAATAGTTTGTATGCTTTTATATAGCTGCTTATTTGGACTACCCACCACACTTAAAGCACAAGCATGATTAGATCTTTTGAGATGCTCTGTTAAGTCTTCCTGTAATTTGGAATATATATATATATATATATATATATATATAGAGAGAGAGAGAGAGATCTTTAAACCCCAAGCTGCATACCAAAATATCATCTTTCAGGTTGCCAACAATGCAAAGGCCCTTGGACGTCATGACATGCAGCCATAGTGTTCAGACAGATTGCTATACAATTCAAGCATAGTTTTTGTTATCAAGTCATAAGGTCACTGCTATTGGAATGAATTCCAAACACTTGCATGTAGAGATAAATGGAGCTCCAGTGGATTAGGGAAAACTTCCAGGAAATTCAGAATTCAGCTAGGTGAATCCTGTACTCTCTATAAAGGTGCACACAAAGAATTCCTTAATGAACCATGCTGATGGTGGTTTTATCATTATGACTGGAGTTTTAAAAAGAACAATTGTTATGCAATGTATTTCCTTTAAAAGTATGAAGCTACAAGTCTCTTTCCATATTAAGTAGAAAAGTTTTCAAGGTACACCACCATGAGCTTGCATTGTGTTAACAGGGATAAAAACACTCTTTACTCAAAGAAAAACAATAAAAATGTTAAAACACACAAAATTCCCAGCTGACATAAGCAATTTCAGCTTCTTAAGCTTTCTTCAGATCATAAATAACAAGTGCTGGGTAAAAACATATACATTCTGCTGCAGCCAATCCAGTGGCTTAAAAATATTTTTTATCCTATCAGCAATGCACCTCTTGACTCTTAGTTCTTGGTCAGAAATAAACTCTGCACAGGATTTAACTTCCAATCAAAATCCTTTGTTGCTGCTGCAGTGTCCTCAATCAGGTACGTACACTCTCTGTTCTCTGCTTCTCTGCACTCAAAGAAAGTTAACACCATGTAGTGTATAAGTACCAATCAAATTTTTTAAGTATTGTTTCCTTCCAATCACTGGTGCAGCTTATTAGAGTGCTATTATCAAGCCTTCAGCCAATCTTGTAAACACTACTACTTCATTGTTCACAAGAACTTTTCCATTACTAACCTGCTGTAAAAAGTGGACAATGTTAACTTAATGAAGTGGTTTTACCACTTTTTTAACTTAATTTTAATATTTTTATTATTCCTGTTCATCTATGCTTCCTCTATACATTGCTGTCTGTTAGCAAAAGCTTCCTGGTGAAAAAAAAAAAAAAAGACGCACATTAAGCAAAGTCTCCTCATTGCTTCACACAAGGAACAAAAGCCTTACAAAAAGGTTCTTATCCTGGTTCTCTGCATATAATCTTTTGGTTCAACAGAAAATATAAAGCATTCAAGATATTGGCAGATAAGGACACACTTAGGGTAACTCCTATTGTACCCCCAAGTTTACCGTGTACTCCAAAAAGGAGGTATGGCTATTGCAAGGACTGTCCTTATGGTAATTATAAGTTTATCTTGCCTTTCCAGGATACAACTATCATTTTTTATTATTTTATTTTATTGTTTACTGTTACCAAGCGCCATCGTCTAATCACAGCCGGAGGATGTAACTAATAGAAACACAACCCATCGGACACTAAAAGTCCCAGATATGTCCTGTTGATGAGAGGTACGAGGGTGAAATCCCTAGGTAAACAGGAAGAAGGGGAGTGGGGGGGAGTATTGGCTGACTTGGGCAGTCCAAACATTTACCATTTCAAAACTATGCGGGGATAAAAAATAAACCAATATAAACTAATACTGGATTAGTGCTAAAACTGTTTCCCAGCTCTATGCCCTCCTGAATATAAAACTCTATCCAATCAAAGGGGAGCACTGGTCTCCTCAACTCTCATGTCATACCTAAGTTCTCACGTACATATTACAACTTAGCTTAAAAGAATGGTATCGGTTCAATTAACAGTTAAGCGTCTATTCTTTAAAACTGGTTTCAGTGGGATCATCATATTAAGACCTGGTGGTCGGTGGGCTTGCAGATTCATAATCCAACCTATTTAACAAATTTCTGTGATTTTTTGTATATCTCCACCTCTAAGATATTTATTTTCCCAGTTAGGGGTCACTACAGTAGAACTCTGGTCCACTAATGACTGGAAGTAGATTTTTATGGTGCCGAGTTGCCAGCCCGACGCCTAACCTTCAACGAAGGCACGCCCATTCATGCATGTCTTTCGAACGCCACTTGACTGCAGGGATGACATGCAGACTCCACACAGAAGGCACTCCAGCTGAGAATCAAACAGGATATGGAACAATTAAATAATGCATTAGTTGTTGTTCCTATCCTTTCCTGAAGAAGACTGCCACTGGGCACACTGTCCTTATCAAATCTCCATGTCACAATGGATGGAAACTCTCCAAATGAACCACTCAGCTGACCAGCTGAGGTACTAAAAGGAATTACTTAAACTGATTTTTAGATCCTTTACTGATTCTTTCACTGTGCCCTAATCAGGCACACACATACACAGCTTATGAAGTTAAAGTACAGATCCCCTAGAACCACATCAATGCCTGTTAATGACAGCCATATCTCAACAGCAGTCATGTCTCTCCTCCTCAAGCACTCGGAATCTCACAGTTACTAAAATGATAGTCAAGTAAAGGCATGTCTGGAATTGTTAGGAATATGTGATCTCAGAGTTCACAATATTCTGCTATGCAAACATGACAACCCCCTAATGAGAGTAGATGCAACTCCTTTAATAACATAAAAACAGCTTAACTTCATATTTGATTACTTTACAGCAACAACAAAACTAACAGTAGTGCAGACAACCTTGCATACTATATACATAGAAAAAAGTGCATACTTTAGTCATTCTTTTTCACTATATATCCCTTTTATCTGTCCTCATTTCCCACCTCAGTTTCTACCAGTAAAGAACATGCACTGCTTCATTATAGTAAAATTGTAAAATAAAGAAGTTGCAGAGTTCCACGACAGATTTACCTTTTATTAAACAAGAAGTAAGTGCTTTCGCAATCTACACAGATCACTTCTTCATACTGTATTACAATGTCAAACTATCTAACCAAGCATTTTAAAGTTTTACCTACTAGCACATTGCAGTTAGTCACTATTACCTACTTAAAGGTGTAAGTAATTTACATAAAGATTCCTTTCAGTAAAAACTTTTTTAAAAAAACAACACTTCTTATTAGCCATTGGCATTACATTGTATCAGATTCTATCTTAAAAAAACAACACAAATTAAACAATATTATACATAAGAATATACAAAATATATACAAATATATATGTATAAAAAATATATGAGATAAATACATATTTATGAAAAATTAATAAAGCATGCCTATAAACTGCACGTATATTCATATTGTTATAATAAAACCTCCTAGCAAAGTCTTGACCATCTTGACAGACAAAAATTAAATTATTTAATATACACTTGAATTCAGTTGGGAGGAATATAGACCTAGGGCAAGGCAACATGCTGCATAACAAAGCATGGATACATTTACATAATTCATTATAATTAACTTCTTTTTCTCCTCGGCCTATCAGTCTTTCCTCTTACCTCTCTATTTTATTTTTCACTAGTGAAAAACAGCTACATTGTTAATTATATCAACTTCTAATTTCGACACCTATAATCTTCATCTGCCCTACAGCTTCTCCTCAGTTTATACATAATATACTATACACATTTAACTTAAAAAAAAAAAAACATAGTGACAGAGCTGGTTCAATTCTCAGCTGGGGTGCCTTCTGTGAGGAGTCTGCATGTCCTCCTTGTGTTCACATGGGTTATCTGTGGGCATTCCAATTTCCTCCTACATACCAAAGACATGAAGGAAGCAGAGTGAACACTCTAAATTGGCTGTAGATGTGTGTGCACATGCAAGTGGGTATGTGTGTGTGGTATGGAAGAACAGAGCTAGCCAAAATATGAGGTTTGGTTCTATATGATGGTCACTGTCAATATGATACCCTGACTTCATGTTCAAAAACAGGAAGGAGGAGGCTATTGCTGAATGGATATATTTAATTTATTTCTTCACTGTAATCTATAACCATTGCTGTTTTTTTAAATACATATACAATCAATATCGCTATGCCGTGGTGGTGGTGCAGCGGTTAGCATTGTCGCCTCACAGCAAGAGGTTCTCCCATTCGATTCTTGGCTGGAGTGCCTTCTGTGTGGTGTCTGCATGTCCTCCCCGCGGCAGAGTGATGCTAAAGACATGCAGGTAGGTGCGAGTGTGAATGTGAACCTTTCTTTGAAGGTTGGGCATCAGGCTGGCAACTCGGCACCGTACAAATTCACTGCCAGTCATGAGCAGACCAGAGTTCCACTGTGGCGACCCCTAACTGGGAAAAGCTAAATACTTTTATACAATCAATATTGCTCTCAGTTTTTTTTTTTCTTCTTTTCTCAGATCCCATGATAATTTTTTTCATTTTGTTTACTGATTAAGTCTTCACATTTTTTTTCTCTTTATCGCATACAATTCTAGCTTGTATGTAATGCAAACAAATTGGTATGTAATATTTATAAAAAAAATGCTCTTTCATCTCTTTCTCCGATGCCTGCTAAAATGTATCATTAATCTGAATGTCTGTTCCCTTATGTGAATTTTATGATTTCACTTATTCTCCATTATTAGCTCATGAAGCTGTTTTATCCTCCATTATTATCATACATTTATTCAACATAAATGTCACATTTTGTTGGAGATTTTTCCAGATTTCCAATGAAAAGGGGGCTTTCAGCCCAATCACACTATCCTGGTTAACAAACTGAAATAAATATGTACATTTTCCCCAGTTAATATTCTGCAAAACTGGCTACCAGGAAATGAGTACCAAGATGAGCAGTGCAGATTAGCTGTATAACTATCTGCTTCACATCAGTAAAGGGGTCATTCAAATCAGCCCACTTACTTCTGCTTAACAAAAGAATAAAAGAAATGAGCAGTGCAAAGCAATGGCTACTGCACTGTATATCATTAAGCTGTACAGAAGCATAATCCAGGGCTTTAAGCTGCCTGAAACAAAATATTTTCACTGCAAATTGCCTAATCAATAGACAATGTTTTGGAGAAAGTTTTTCTTCAACTGTTTATTGTTGAAGATAAATAACTGGCTATTATTTATTTCTTTATTTTATTTTATTTTACATTTGTTGACCGGGAAAGTCCAACTGGAACGAGGTCCATTTACAGGGGAGTCCCGGGGAGAAAAGCTCCACAATTAAACAATATGTACAGTGGTATTTTTACAATCCAAGACATTTCATACAAGAAGAACACATTTACAATAGTTTGTTCAAGCTAACTTAATTTATACTTATTAGGCCCTGAATGGCAGTTTTATATGCCTTGGGAGAAAAAACTCCACCGTAACAATACAGTCAGCAGAGACATCACATAAGACAGTATAAATTGACAATATTTTGTGCTAAGCAAGTTTTAATGTATCCAGAGGTAGGCCCTGTATGGCAATTTCGAGGAGCTCTTAGTTCTGTAATATAGAGACAGTAAGCAGAGTATAAAGGTAGGAAGTATTTGAGGAGAGCAGGAAAGCATTTATGTGATGGAAGGGCAGAGCCAGGAATGCAGAAGCATAATCCAGGGCTTTAAGCTGCCTGAAACAAAATATTTTCACTGCAAATTTTGCTAATTTTCACTGCAACTCATTTTGCTTCCATGCACATTGCACAACCAAAATCTCCCCATTCAAACCAGATACAAGTAACATCAGGGAACAGTCATCTACCACATGCACACACACACACACATATCTACAGTCATAATAAACATTCATGGAGACACTCAGAGGCCCACTCAAACTGTCCTACACACACAGCCATACACCAGTTCACTGCAATTTACCTTGATTGGCAGTCTGTACAGGTTAAAGCTGCCCTGTTTCTCAATGACAGATTCCCTAAAATGAAATGCATAAATGCACACTGCTACCTGGGGGTGCAATGCACTGATCTTCAGGGAAACCTGCTTAGTACACAGTGTATGCCATCTGTACCATCCAAGTTTCCTGAGTGGAAAGCATACTGGCCTGACTATGGGCCTTAGTAGCATAGGCCCTGCCCCTTGACTACCACATTTACATTTCCCAGATCCTCACTGCCTAATAGTACAGAGCTACAATACTAGATAGTCTTCAAACTATGAAATGGAACAATGTGGACTGGTACACAATCTACCCTGCACAAATTTGGGTACCAGGCAATTTATCTATGATTCTCGCCCAGAGAAAGCACTGAAGCCAATTAAGCCATTGTACGACAACTCAGAATAAGAGAGGAGTGACAAAAGATAAACCTTTGTATTGGTAATCATAATTTAATGGTTTTATTTTATTTAATAGTTTTATTAGCATTATCATTATTGTTTCATTACTGTTATTACTTTCTTCATAGTGATTCCCTATCCTTACCTGTCTTCTCACCCTGCTGTGTTAATTATGTCAACCATCATGCATTTCTATACTATTTTACATTTCAGGTGCTATCACTCTTTCCTTTTCTCTGAACGTCTTTTCACCCTACTGTGTGAGGGTGAATAGAGATATAAAGATAGACAGACACACACACCTGCGCGTTTGCAGTTCAGAATGTAGACAGAGGTAAGTGGGGTGGTATTAGGTCTGGGAGTATGTTAGTGCACTGTGACTGTTGTCAGGGTAGGATTAGAGTAAGGCTTAGGTAAGAGTCAGCTTTAGTGTTGTACACATGTGTTGTTGCATACGTCTGTGTCTGGATCTGCCATGTTTAGTGGTAGAATTGTACAAAGTTTTTTCTAAGATAAGGTGCATGGTTAGGATTAGAGTTAAGGGCAGGTTTAGGGGTAATACACATTTGTAATGTGGTGCATTGGGGTACCCTTAGTACTTTCCGAAACATAACCACTATTTAAGCAAACCATGCCCTAGGAAACCGCTATGTCATAAGGTTTTTTGTTCATTTCATTTTTTTTAATTCCAGTGTAACATGATGACAGAAGTAGTGTGTTTGTTTTTTTTTGCATTAATTTAATGTCTGCTTTGGGTATAGTTTGTCAGTTTTTGAGTGTCTACATTCTGATAGGTCTATATTATTAACTGGATGAATTTTGGTGTCTGTACTTTGAAATATACTTTATATTACACACACACACACACATATATATATATATACACACACACATATATATATATATATATATATATATATATATATATATATATATATATATATAAAATGTGCTTGTGTGTTTTATTCTCCTTGCATCTCTCTGAGTATGCTTTTTTAGCTTTCATAATATTTCCGAAGAAGACTTGAGCTGAAATGCCAGTTTAGACTTTCATAGACCATTTTTGTTTTGATTTCAGGTCCCATACTGGGCAGTACCAGTCTTTTGCTGTTACCATAAACAAATTACTGTGCCCTGTACATTACACATGCAAATAAAAGCAAGGCAATATTCATCTTTATCTTTTTATAATTACTATCTACTTACTTATAACCAGTCTAAGAATTAGTAGCAAACAGTAAGCCCCAATATTCTGCACACCCCTTCAAATTCTGAATCTGCTTTTATTTAGGATGGCAGATTTATTTGCACCATTGCATTAAAATTCAGTACAACTTTTCTAAATATCCGAAATAGCCTTGCACCTCTTAGAAGGAAGAGACTTAAAACAAATAATGCAATTTGGGTATCCAAAAACAGTAGAATGCTAATGCAAGACAGAGAAAAAGCATGCAAAGAATGGCAAAAATACAAAACACAATTTCCTCACTAATACTGTGCTGCTTTATCTATTCTACACCTCTTTCCATCCCTATTCACTCCCCTTCTTTCCAGTTTCATGATGCACACTAGTTGATCTAACCCCCATTCTGACTCTGCTACCTTAATCATAGAACTGTTTTTTCTCTAATCCTATTGTGCTTTTTCATTCTGTTTGTCTCTTTAGTTTAAGACCTTGCCTGAAATGTCTTCTCTGCATAGCCAAAGTCACCCTTTACACCACCCTCAGTGGTACCTGGCTCCCTGGAGAGTGTGGAATTTGAAGTGCACAGTAGTTTCATTGTACTATAACGTAGGTATTTTACCTACTGTACTGTTTTACCTTTGCAATTGTTTGAACTGGAAAGGTCTGCACATATGCCGAGCCCCCCCGACCAGCTGGCCAATTACTCTACTGCTATCCCTTGCCTGCTTATTTCTTCATTATGTGGAATATTCGTTTTAAGATTTTGGTTGGCCACTAGATGGCAGTATTGACTAGGAAAATCTAGCATCAACTTTCTTGGAACTACCGCAGCTAATTTTTGCTACTGCTGGTGCATGGCCTGATAACCGCACTTGGTTCTCAGCAGACCCATAAATTGCTTTAATCAAACTTAACTTAGCCAGGTAGTATCTTTGTTGCAGTTGCCTCCAATTAAAGCAGTTACTATCCTTAACTACAGCCAGTCATTAGAACAGGGACAAGTTACCCTTCTAGCCAGTTATCCAGCTTTAAACACCTCTGGATATTTTCTTCTACCCTGGACTTCTGTCCCTCGGATTTACCTGTACACTGACATACCTCATAGATTGTTTTTTTTTCTCCTGGCTGGGTCAACCCACTCTTTTAGCCCTTGCGTCACTCCACTCCCCTACCCTACCTACATTCCCACCCACCCCCCGCACTCATTTAATTTATACTCTCAGCACTGCTCCCCCTCTGCTAATCAACCAACCACCCATACACACACAACAGCCCCTCCCCAACCTACCTCCTCCCTCCCGCCAAACAAATTCAACTCCCCTTCTATTCTTATTCCTTTCTATTTTCTACCTTAAGTTCTACCTAACTGTACTACCCCTTCATCACTTTCTGCCTCAGCCTTTATCTGCTTATCACCTAGTTCTGCCATCTTAACATCTCTCCTTCATTATTCTTCTTTCATACATTTCTTACTCCCCTTCAACTAAAACCTTTTACTCCCTCATTATGTCACTCTTTTACCTCACTCTACCCCTCATCCTCATACGATCACAGTGTACATCTTACCATATATCTCTGCATTTTCCAAGAGTAACACCCACCCTCTCTCACAGCCACCACTCACTCATCCACTCCCCCACAATTCTCATCTCCTCAAACCTATTTCCAATCTCTCCCACCAACCTCTTTACCATAAAACATTACTCAAACATATCTCCTTCTTCCATCTCAGCAAAAAGTACACCCAATACTCTTAGCATACTCTCCTCCCTGCTCAGTTTCCTTGATTCACTACTACTGGATGGGGACATCCACCCTAACCCAGGCCCTACTTCTCCTTCCTCCACTTTCCTCAAGCAAACACCCCCAACCCATCACCCTCTAACTCTACCCCAATCTCCTTCTCCATCAAAATCTCTAATTATTTTCTCACTAAATATACAAAGCATTGTCAACAAAATTCCAGCATTACATGCCTGGATCCATGTAAACTCACCTGACACCCTTACACTGTCAGAAACCTGGTTAAAACCCTCACATCTCCAACTCTAAAATCCTACCCCCAGGATATAACTTCTATCGTGCTGATAGAGAAAACAGGAAAAGAGGAGGAGTAGCCATCCTCTACTCTGACCAACTTACTGTATCTCCTCTCTCAACTCCCATACCCAGCTTCACTCCTGCAGAAATCCTAATTGTAAACTGTCATCTTAACCCACACAAAAAAATTGCCATTCTATCCATATATATTCCCCCAGGTGACATCCCTATTCTAGAAAGCTTTCTCTCCTGGCTCACCTAGCATATTCCATATGAAACTATTATACTTGCTGACGTCAACATTGACTGGATTTCACTCTCCTACATCTCCAATTCATAGCCTCAATCTATTTGGATTCCACCAACATATATCCTCCCCAACCAGAAAAAATAGTAACTCCAATACAAGTTCTGTAATTGACTGGATCCTTGCTTCCAGCCCCAGGCTCTATCATAGCCTTGGCATTCTTCCCAACTTACTTAGTGACCATTCCCCTACATATATTCATAGAAATTTCAAATATTCTCCCAAAGAACACCACCACAGAGAATGTCACAATCTAACCAATTTGACCCCAATAAATTCAACTCTATACTATCCAACATCAGCTGGACATTCCTTCACAACCTTTCTCTTAATGTTGCAGTAACCACTTTCAACAAAATATTCCCAGACATTCTAAACTCCTTAGCCCCAACCAGAAAAATAAGAGTAAGATCTAACTGTGCTCCCTGGCTCCCTAAGCAAATTCGCTATATTATGCAGCAGAGGGAAGCTGCCTAGAAAACTTCGATCAAAAGTCAAACTCCTTCCCTGCTCCAACAGTACAAGGAACTTAGAAACTTGTGTAAAAAACTAGTCTTATAAGACAAAAAAAGCTTTCTTTAACTCCAACCACAGCAGCCCACAAAAAAACTCCAAACAATTTTTGTCTACAATTAACAAAATTCTCTATCCTACCAAGCCTCCAACCCCCAAACCCTTCCCCGTCAATACTGCCTTTGAGACTGCTACACTTTTAAATAAACACTTCATAGATACAATTAAAAAGCTAACTCAACCAAGCCCCATTGCCTCTACATTACCCATCCCCCGATAAATCTTCCCCATCTCATTCTCATTTCAACCAGTTCCTACTGCTTTCATCAGGTCACAACTAAGTAAACTCAAACCTTGCTCTCCCTCTGTTGATAAATTACCCCCTCACTTCCTCAAAATCGCTGCCAGTTCCATTGCTTACCCAGTCTCTATACTTATAAATCGGTCCATTACAGAAGTCCTTGTCCCAGACATTTGGAACGCCTTCTTCACAATCCCTCTCCACAAAGGTGGTAACTCTACTGACCCATCCAACTACCGTCCCATTGCTATATTCTTGAAAAATGTGTCCACACCCAACTACTTAAACACTTGCTGGACAACAATCTTTTTACTCCCACTCAGCATGGATTTAGACCCCACCACAGCACATCTACCGCACTACTCTCATTCACCCAAACTATAGCAGAAGCCCGTGACAACAACCTCCTAGTTTCCTGCCTATTCCTTGATCTCTCCAAGGTGTTCGGTACAGTCTCTAACATTAAAATGATATCTAAACTTTCTGATCTCCATCTCTGCACCTCCACTATAAACTGGTTCTCTAGTTACTTATCTAACAGACAATCTATATGCTGGCAATCTGTCACCTCCCCATATCTACCAGTCAACACAGGTGTTCCCCAAGACTCTATCTTGGGTCCCCTCTTGTTCAATATCTTTACAAACAGACTACACTCTGCTACTAAGCTCTCTACTCTCTTACAATATGCTGATGATTCAACCCTTATCCCCACCACCCACAATGTTCCAGAACTCCTAGCCCACACCCAAGATACCTTCACCTCTGTCGAGCCTTGACTCACTGAAAACCAACTAATATTAAACCCAAAAAAAATCAAAGCTTTTACTCTTTCTGCCTAAAACAATGTTACACCTTAAACCCTCCTTCTCAATTACCTCTCTTAATAATACTATCATCACACCTGAACCCTTCACCAAATTACTTGGTGTAACTGTTGATGAACTAAAATTTGACATTCGCATCATTAAGTGCATTAAAAAAACTAACCAAAAACTTGGACTTCTGTATCGTAATCACAAACTTCTCTCTCTCCCCACTAAACCTTCTCTTGCTACTTCACTTCTCTTACCCTGTCTTTTATATGCAGCCCCATTCCTTGCAAACCTTCAGTCATCTCTCTTCTCTAAATTAGAACAAAGCTACCACAAAATAGCTAGGTTTGCCTCAAATCTACCATATAAATCCCACCACTGTCTCGCTCTTAAGTCTTTATTATGGTCTGAATTTCAAAAACAACTTCTTATGCCACAACTACACATTACACACTCCATATTCTATAACCCCACTCCCTGTCCCTCCATTTCTAACATCATATTACCCTATAACCCCACATGTCAGCTTTGCACATCTGACAAACATCTTTTAGACATCTACAAACCTGCCAAAATACTGGCAAAACCCTCTATAAATTCTCTGTAGCCCATTCCTGGAATACCCTTCCCCTTAATATAAGAAGCATCCCTCATAAATCCAAATTTAAACACAAGATTAAAAACTACCTATTAAACACCTGGTTCTGTCCATGTCAAACTCCTACCTGATATTCTAATGCTCTCTCTCATTAATTCCTCACTCCAAGCATATATCTCAATTCTTTCTACCTATCTCTCTAATACCTCCCTTTACTTTCTTTACCCTACTCCCTGCTTCTTGTAAATAGTGCTACTCCTGAAGTTTCCAGCTGTTACCTGTAGATAATTTGGGAAATTAAACTTATTTGATGTTATGTACTGATTTGTTTTAATTTTCTTCCTCTTCTGCATCTTAAACAATACTATATAATAATGTGTCTCCAGTGTATAACCACTTGAAACTATACCATTGTAAATATAACTATTTTTTGTGATTTTTTTTTAGAATACTTCTGTAATATTATTATTTGTATCTGGAGCTTTTCTCCTCAGGTCTCCACTGAAAATGGGCCCCTGGCTCAGTTGGACCAACCCGGTTAACAAATGTCAATAAATAAAATAAATAAATAAATAAAATATCTTGAAAACTTCAGAATGCTTTGCAATCATACTAAAAAACAAATAATTGAAGACAAAAAAAATACTATAACAACTTTCAAAATAATACTAAACACAACCCTAAAAGGTTTTGGACATCCATTAAAGAAATCTTACATCCCGGCCAAAAATTCACCCCAAAACCCTCTCCTGATTTACAGTTTCGAGTGGCAAGTTACCTCATATTTTATAGACAGTATAGTATCTCTAACCAAGGATTCCACAACATATAATCCCAACCCTGCCCAACAGCCAAATCTCACTACATCCACTTTCACCTTCAAACCTGTGCCCACATCCCATATAAAACCACTCAAACAAACTTCCAAGTGAGTATCTAAAAATAGCAGCCAATAGCATTGCTTATCCTGTCTCAATCCTTATAAATAGGTCAATCCAGAAATCCCATGTTCCCTCTCTCTGGAAAAGGTCACACATTAAACCTCTTCACAAAGGAGAAAAATCAACAGACATGAATAACTTTAGACCTATAGCAATCTTATCTCCCCTTACCAAAAGACTTGAAAAATGTATTCAAAAACAACTGCTAGACTATCTACTACAGGAAGAACTCTTATCCCTTACACAACATGGATAACATCCTTCCCATAGTAGTAACACTGCCCTTCTAACCTATATATATATTGTCAATAAAGCTAGAGATAATAGCAAACTGCAGTCTCTTCCTTATTTCTAGACTTGTCCAAAGCCTTCAACACAGTCTGTCACAGCAAACAACTTCTTCAAATGTCCTGACTAGGTCTCTCTCAGACCACCCTTATATGATTCAAAAGCTACCTGTACAATAGGTATCAGTTGGTAAAAATGGCACTCTACTCGCTCTCTCCTTACCTCCCAGTCACAACCAGTGTACAACAAGGCTCTATATTTGGTCCCCTCCTGTTTAACATTTTCACCAGTACTCTCTATACTTCCACATAACAGGCCACCTTAATACAGTACTCAGATGATTCCACTTTCATTTGCATATCTGACAATGTGGTACACCTCCAAAAAACTACTTAGGAAGCTTTAGCAGCCACTGAAACATGGCTGCATAACTCACAACTCATGCTCAAGCCAAAAAAGATCAAACTACTACTTTTTTCCCTAAATCTCTCTCTCGTGAAAAAACTAAATTTAAAGTCCTCTCTCCTGATAATACAACCACTGAAGTTACTTCTCATAGCGAACTATTAGGGGTGTTAGTGGATGATAAGTTTACATTTGACCTGCATATACAAAATTGCATAATAAAAATGCATCAAAAACTAGGGATGCTTTACAGAGCCAAAAACTTTCACCGATTTAACTAAAACTACACTTTTACACTACTTATTTCCTCCTGACTCTTCTTTATGGTGCCCCCACCCTTATGACTCTATTCTTGCTCAAAACCAGGATAATCTATATCCCTAAATGCAAACAAGTACCTTTTCACTCCTCATACCTTTTATCTCCTTCTTCACTTACTTCCTTAGTGCTATCTAATTCTCTTCTCTGATTTTCCCTCTAAATATACCATAAGCCTGTTTTTCCTTCACTTCATAATGCAATTCCTATTTGTATTACACTAACTTTTAATTTCTCTACAAACAGTCTAAAATGTCTCTAAATATTAAATGATTGTCATATACCTTGTATCGATTCTTCACCAATGTTTTTATATTAGCTCAATTTTTTGTTATAATTATTTAAACTGCATATGTTCTTGTTTTATTTTTGAAGATTGTAAAATTGTTTTTAAAATGTTTTGTAATAATTTGGAGCTTTTCTCCCTGGGCCTCCATTGAAAATGGGCTTCTACCCAATCAGACTTTCCCGGTAATCAAGTGTCAATAAATAAATAAATAAAATGACAAATCCCAGGTTCTACTGAGGGCTTGCTATGGCCAGAGAACAAAGCAGTGGCACCTCTGGTGAAAGGAAGGACTTACAATTTGACATAAATCAGATATCTGCAGTGTAACTGTCTGCAAAGCTGTACAGTCATAAATTCTACTATAAACTCATAGAACTTGTCAAATGCTCAAACATGAAATGACTATGCAGAAATGGAGTTTGTTAGGTAGACATTTTTGTCCATATGCGCCTTCTTATTTGCAGTTAAGTGAGGGATGTGCTGTGTAACAGAATGCGTGTGCTGGCGGGGGGGTAGGATGTCAAGTTTATATGGTAGTATAATATGAAGTCAGATAAGTAGGAGGGGAAAAGGGGGAGAGGTTATTTATAGGCAGGTTTGAGGGTGGGCTGGCCTCTTTGGCATGGGTGTTTGGCGCATACCTGTCCTTCCTAGCTTCGTTATTTTGTGTCTTTTGGTAACCTTTATATGTGTGGTCTATTTCTGGTGAAGGAAGAGCGGGTTGTTTCATTTAACTAATCCCTCTTCCGCTTCCCCCTTTCCTTTTTTCTTGGATTTTATTACCTAATTTGAAGTGAGTAGTAATATGCTGCTATTAACCGTTTTCTTACAGCTGTCTGTATTAAATGCTTTGTTATTCTGAGTGGATGTTTCTTGAAAGCTGAATATATATTAATAAAACTGGTTACAATGGCTTTATGTGGTAAGATCATTTGTGTCAGGTTGGGGATATGGACAAACTAGAACAGGAAAATTCAGTTTTTGCACTACATTATCCTTTGTTCATTATATAACTATCTCAGTCCAAGAGGACTATGGTGGTTTCCATTCTAAAACCATGACACTTTCCACAAAGCACTGCAATTCACTCACATAGCATACTAAATGCTAGGTTTGTATCATTACCTAACAAAAGTATCAGCAAGTCTAACAAGCTGCATGAAGGTTAAAAATAGGACAACTGTTAAATTAGTTGCAACATCATAGTAGTTTTAATGTAAGACAAAAACAGCAGCAATCAAATTAAATTAAATTACTTTTTGGCAGTAATTAATTCCAAGTTACAACTACTGTATGCGGTGACTGTAATCAACATTTCCAGAAGATTTACTTTGCTATTTGTGAGTTTACTATTGTCCTTGTTATAGAAAAATGCACATTTTTGCCCAACTCAAGTTAAAGAAAATAGTCAAGTGGGTAAGGGAGAGAGACAGAATGTGACATTTCTGGAAGGTAGAACACATTTTGAAAATCCTGACCCTTCAAAAGCCCCAAAGAACTATATTTTGTGGCAAGCTCTGCCAGAACAAATTTGGGCATCACTCGAGTCTTTAATTTCCTGTATTATAAAGAGATGATGCTGTTCCCTTGATATTCAGATTACACAACTCTGGCTTGTTTGCGAGGTATTTAGCTTGTCAAAGACCCAAGTAACTGTCAGTTCATAAATGCATTTGACCCAGCTTGGGTCAGGCAATTAATAGCCAGGTACAATACATGCACTATTGTGGTCAGTCCTGTAAGAATCATTTCTAATGAATCAACAAGGCTCCATTGTCTTCTAAGGCTTATAACCAAAGAATCAGAAGAAAAGGATTATGCAACACATGCTGTTTTGATGCCATCTCAAGTCACATGTAGCACATCCCTACAAAACTAGGATGGATGGTGCCTAGTAACAAGGACATGACTAGCAGTCAACCCACACATGCTGTACAATAAATGGGTCAACAAGGCTACAATAACAGCTGTCAGTAAAGCTGCCAGTTTAACTAATCCATCTGTTTAATTTATAGTGGCATCTAGTGCTTATTGTACAGCTGAAAGTTCATGCACAACTCTGCAAACAGTCGTATTCCACTTCTTCAAGTCATAAACAAAAACCTTATTCCAAATGACTTTGTTTTAAAGGCACAATAACAGATCATGCTTTGGTTGCATCCATTCATTCACGTCTTGCACACCAAATGCTGAAATGGAGTCATCAGCTTGATTGCCATGGGGCATCTTTACTAATGGCTAATGGAAAAATCAATACTGCACTGGTCCACTGACAAAGAACTCTAGAGATGGCGTAATACTTTTTACTGGATATGCCTGAAATTGAGAGAGAGAGTGTGTGCGTCATTGTGTGACTAATTAAAAACCTACATGGTAATCTAAATGGCACATGACCATAGATTGCAGGATTCAGGACATACCAACAACCCAGATGTCAGAGTTTGTGACATACAAAGAATTGAGACGGCAGGGTTCAGGGAATATCAGAAAAATAGTTCAGTTCCTTCCCAAATAATAGATGTGAAATAATGTTATAATGGAAAAGGAAAACAGCAACAGGCTAGCTGAGGCTGCCTGACATGGTAATTAATGTGAAAATGCATGACCACACACAGAAATGCACTAGAAGATCAAGTTCTTTCAGTGTAGGAAGTTAGTTTACTAGCTTGTTTTATTGTACAATAGTGGACCGTTAGTTAAATTATCAAAAATAGCCACATCAATTTATAGAAACTATTAGCAGACACTGCAGTAGAATAATACACTGCCTAATGATGTGTACAGCCTGAAAGCAGACACTGCAGTGGAATAACACACTGCCCAATGATGTGTACAGCCTTAAAGCAGACACTGCAGTGGAATAACACACTGCCTAATGATGTGTACAACCTTAAAGCAGACACTGCAGTGGAATAACACACTGCCTAATGATGTGTGCAACCTTAAAGCAGACACTGCAGTGGAATAACACACTGCCCAATGATGTGTACAGCCTTAAAGCAGACACTGCAGTGGAATAACACACTGCCTAATGATGTGTACAACCTTAAAGCAGACACTGCAGTGGAATAACACACTGCCTAATGATGTGTGCAACCTTAAAGCAGACACCGCAGTGGAATAACACACTGCCTAATGATGTGTACAGCCTTAAAGCAGACACCGCAGTGGAATAACACACTGCCTAATGATGTGTACAACCTTAAAGCAGACACTCCAGTGGAACAACACACTGTCTAATGATGTGTACAACCTTAAAGCAGACACTCCAGTGGAACAACACACTGTCTAATGATGTGTAAAGCCTGACCACCCCAAAACAAGCCACGGAAAAAAAACATGTCTGCTATGTCTTTACTGTTAGTGAAGGCCCTAAACCTGAAGCAATTGATAAATAAAAAACACTTTAATACTGTTTGTCCCACTCTCCTTAGACATGCGAGCAAACAGAAAAAAAAAACGATGATGTTCATAGTTTATTTTTTTTACACCAGTTTCTTTTTTGGCAATTCATAGGTGATTACTAAACCAACAATCCCAGAAGGCCTTTTTAAGCCTAGCCATGCTTCCCAAATTATCTGCTGTTTTGATACACTTCGGTTATTTTAAGGGGTACGTGTAGGCTTGGTCATGGGTGGTCAAGTATTTACAAGCAGTCTCTGTCTACTGAAGATATAGGTGCCAGACCAGGAGTAAATTTCCGCTTCCACATCCACTAGTCCAAATTACATTTGAATTGGGTCTAGGAAGTACTCTGCTTTACATGGATGGGAAACCTGTTCCAGAGAAGAGGTACTCTCTGAAACACTACCTGTCACCCCAACATCTGCTACTTATGTTACAGACAAGTTTTAGATCTCTGGATTAGGTATTTCTGATGCTATTTGTTTTATGAGTGTGAATCAGAGTAGGATCAGAGTATGTTTACTATGCCAGACAGAGAGGCTCTCAGCAGCCTGTAGGACACTGAGTATATGGCTAAGACTTTGAGAAGGTCCATGTAAGATATGGTGTTTACATCTGGTATTCTTTTTGTGAGGAACTTCTGTGGAGACTCCAGTTGTTGCATTTGCTTGGCCAAGTACATACTGAAGGGCTGCTGAGTACAGAGTACAAAAGAACAATGACATCCCTGGAAAGATATACTATACCCTTGCTTAAACGTTGCTCAACATAGAATGAGTTCCTTTCAACAGCAGACACATTATGGTCAAAGTCCAAGCAACTGTCTACATGGTTCATAGGTTCACAGAGTAGTACTAGGCTAACTGCCCTTGCAAGCCATTTTAAGCCTAGCCAATTATCCCTTGTGAGACTCAAACCCTGTATCTTGTGTTTGTAAGGCAAACACCTTAACCATTAGGCCACCCTCCCACTTCCCTAAAGAATCATCGGGCAACCTATGTTCATAGGTTAGTACTAGGCTAACTGCCTTTGTGGGCCATTTTAAGCCTAGCCAGTTACCCCATCTGAGAATCAAACCCTGGACCTTGTGTTTGTAAGGTGAACACCTTAACCATGCATTATGCATTCCCAAATCCCTGACCACTGGGTCTACGCTTAGGTGTGTATTATCAATGCCTTGGTTTCCATGGGTAAACATCTTCCAAAAGGCTGCTATTATATATTTCTTGGCATTGAGGTTTAGTCCATGGCTCTGGAACCAGTTATTAGTTTATGTTAGGCCTTCTTGGGAGGTATTTATACCTTTGGGGGTTTGTATGATTGTGCCTAGTTTGCAATTGTCTGCAAACTTGGTCAGCCAGAGGTCCATGACATTGGCCTTGACTTCAGAGAAGTAGATGCCAAAAAGGAGTGGCCCCACCCCAGAGCCTTGAGGGATTCCACTAGCTATTGGTTTTGTGGAGGTAGACTCCTCTATCCTAACTTCTTGGGTCCGATCTGGGAGCGAGCTGACTATCTTGCAGTTGACATACCTAATTTGGGGAGTTTGTCCACAATCTGGTATTGCATCAAATGTTTTGGCCAGGCCAAGGTAGGCAGTATGCACCATTTTGCCCTCATCCATTACTTAGGTGTCCTTCTCGAAGAAGTTCACTAGATTAAGTAAGCATGACCTGACCTTGTCGCAACTACTGGGTTGGCTCCAGTTTCTGAAAGTTTCCTATGTCACTGTGTATTATTTCCATGATAATTCTTTTCATTGCTTTGCACATAAGACTAGTCAGACTTGGGGCTCTCTAGTTACCCAGGCCTGTAGATGGCCCACACTTGTGCAGCGGGATGACAGCTGCAGTCCTCCATCTGCTTGGCATGAAGTATTTCTGGAGACGAACTTTAAATTGTGATAATAGTGGTTCTGATTCCATGTTTCATGCTATTAAAGAAGCATCCTGGGATACTATCAGGGCCCATCCATGCTATGCCTTGGAGAGTGCATTAAGGACCTGTTCCCTAATGATAGCTGGGGGACTTGTGGTTAAAGGTATTTCCTATGGGGTATTTGGGGGGATGGGGGTTAATATTGGAGCTATATTTGTTCCTTCCAGCTCAGTATAGGTGGTTGAATTTACAAATAGTTTAGCACATTGTTGTGTATCGCATTTGAGGTTTCAGACATAGCTGAAGAATGTCTTGTGATTGTCCTTGAGACCAGGTTACTTTTAATTTACTATTTTATTTTACTAGGTTAGTTTTTAGACTGAGGTTATTTTTACTTCAGATTTGGCTTTGGTAAACTTGATTAGCCTCCTAGGTTGGTTGTTTGGATTAAGGGAACTTGAAATGTGTTGGGCACTGCACTTCATAATTTTTCCCTCGAGTTTCTTCCTTGCATTATCCACCAGGAAGCCTAGTTTTTTTGAGTTTGCCCTGTGCTTATTCTGGATAGGTACAGTTGTTTCACTGCGGTCATTAACACAACTGTAAAATGTATCTGGAAATTTTGACAGGGTGTCACTTAATAGTAGGAAGTTTGCATTAAAATAATTCCTAAAGTTTCAGGATTAGCTTGAGTCCAGGATTTTGTTTTTCTTTCAAAGGCAACAGCTTTATGGTCTAACCAGACCAATGAGAACATTACACTTTGTAGGGTGTTTCAATGTTCACCCATGTTTCTGAAGACTAGATCAAGGATATTAGCATCCTTAGTTAGCATTCAGACTAGCTGGTTCAAGGTGTTTGTCTTTATAAAGCCCAGCAAGCTCTGGGCCTGAATGTTTTGGGTCATGAATGATTCCCACTTTATTGTGAGGTAGTTAAAGTTGTCCGTGAATATGGTGTCAAGTTGAATGGGGAGTGAGTGTGCAGTACATTGTGTGTGTGTTACGGGTTTCCTGAGTAACAGAGGGAGACTTACAGCTTACAAGGATATGGTATGGGACTTTGCCTCTTGTAATCTAGACATTGAGAAGCTCAAGTTCATCTTACTGTTGACCAGCTTTGAGGTGTGTTTGTTTTTGATGTAAAATGAGACGCAGCCACCTTTTGTCCCTTACTGTACAATAGCTGGTCTAAATGAGTGCAAGGCATTATAAATTTGCACTAACAAGGTGCTCTCTATGGCTTTAAGCTATGTGTCAGTAACTGCACAGATGTCTATATTCTCCAAGGTGCAGAGAGCTTGCAGTGAGTATAGTTTTTTATTTAGACTTCTGGAATTGAGTAGTGACACCTTTAGATTTTCTTGGGACAGTTCTGCCACGTCAGAAGGTTTATCAGTTTATCAATGCCTAAAAAGGCACTATGGAGAGTGGACAAAGTTTTAGCCAATATTCAAAAGCCTAAAGGGAACAGGTGCAGACCATTCCTGGCAAAGCAGTGTAGTCTGTCAAACACAGCCTCCCAGGCTTACAACTGTTATATCCCCTTTGAATGACACTACAACTAAGCCAATTATTAAAGTCAATTACCTTCTGTTCATATTGTAGCATCATCCTTGCTAAAGGAGCTTTGTGGTATGCCTGTAATGATGGCCAGATAAGGGGAAAAGCAGAATTCCATTTGACTGCCTGGTAGCATTCTGACAACTAACTATTAAACCACTTAAGAACAGGTTGTGAGATACACATTGTGGACAGTATAGTAAGAGTAGGAGGTTTTTGAACAGTGTAGGAGTAAGGAAGATAAAAGTTTACATGTATCCCTGGCTTTATTTATGTTATCTGTAAAAGTTTGGAGGGCAGTTGTTGTGCAATGGGCAGGTCTAAAACGATGTTGAATATTGGTAATTAATTGTTCTTTTAATAGATGCTGGAGTATAATTGTTTATGGACAAATTCTTCCATATTTTTGAGAGGGGGGATAAGATGGCAATGGGTCTGAAATGAGACATTTCGGTACAAGAGCAACCTTTGTGGAGAGGAATGATGGGGCTTTTTTTTCAGATGGTAGGAGTACAGGATTCCTGTATTGGCCTGTGTATAAGAATGGAGACTGGATATGCAATGTTTTTTGCAGCATTTTTGAGGTATGCCACAGAGATATTAGCTGCTGAGGGTGAGTAGGGTTTAAGTTTGGAAAATATTTTTTATGAAGAACGTGGCAAACTGGTTTTAGTGTGAGGGAGGGGGTATTACTAAATGGGGGCAGACATGAGATGAGACTCGAGAGTCAGAAAAGGATTCACTGGTGAGGGCAGCTACACTGTCAATGAAGTCAGAGTTAAACTTGGTGGCTGTTTCTAAGGGGGAGTTATTAAGACAAGGGTTAGAGGCATTGATAGTTTCTGGGTTATGCTTATGGTACAGGAGGTTATGCTTACGATAAGAGTAATTTGAAAGTAGTAGAAGGAGAGTAGTTAAGCCAATGAATAACATATTTACTTGTGAGGACATAGGGAGGCAAGGAAATAATAAAGTTAGACATAAAGATCTGTAAGAGTTAGAGTGATGTTAGGGATAGTGAACATCTGTCACCCAGGGCACCCCTCTAGCTTAGCAAATGCACACAAACATGGGTTCTCCTCCTTAGCTAATTGGCTTATTTCTATTTATTTTTTTGTAGGGACACTCTTTCCTGTCTTTTCTACAATGACTTCTAAAAAGGGCAACACATACAAGAAACAACTCAAATGGTTAGTGACTTTTTAATTTCTCCAAGTCTTTTGGGTTTCTAATACCATGACTGGAATGGACCCCATTTCTAAGTCAAAGTACTATCAAAGTTCATGAAATTAGTATTGCTTCACTCTTAGCCAAAAGTGCTCCTCGGAACACCCGCAATGTGCCCAGTAATGACTCCTGCAATTCTTACGGTGTTATATGAATTGGTAACATATCTAAATATGATTGTAAATTCTTTTTAATAAGACCAGTTGCTCCTACTACTACTACTACTGGAACTGTCTGGGTATCGTTCTTCCACATGGCTCTTGTTTCTGCCTGCAGATCCAGGTATTTTATGACTTTGTCTCTCTCTGTACGCAAGACACTGTAGTCACTGGATGTGGTGATTTCAATGATCAATGCTACTTTTGTCTTCTTTACTTGGACCACTATATCCAGTTTTCTTTTTTTTTTTTAGCATCTATCTTTTGAACTGTTGGTATTGTGTGATCCCATGTGATATAAACTTCATAATTTTCTATGATTCTTTGTGGCGCATGTTTCCAGTGTTTTTCAGTCACTTCGAAACCATAATATTTGCACAATCTCCTGTGTAACAGTCTTGCCACATTATTATGCCTTTCAGTATATAGTCCCTCTGTCATTAGTGCATCGCAACCAACAACAAGGTGTGACTGTTTCCAATTCAGTTTTACAAAACCTACATATGTCTGTTTCTCCCACATGTTCAATGGACTTTGTAAACCAGCGTGTACGTAGCCCACTATATTGGGCTGCCAATCTTAACCTTTCATTTCTTGATGTGAATTCACCTCTCCTTAACCATTCCTGTGTTCGCTCTTGATCAACATGAGGCTCTTCCACAAGTTTTCTATACTTGCAACTATATTTATGTTTTTTCCACATTTCTTGCCTTCTCATCTGGTCCTTCACCTTATATTCTTTCTTTTGTTTTTTAGCACATTCAGTTGCTGCCTGGTTTTTATCTACTTCTGATATAATTTCCATTCCTGCTTGACGTTGATATGCTTCTGCTAAATTAAGCAGAGACGTCATCTTAGATTTATTCTCCTCATGTTTCAAAACTTTCACTACATTTGGATCCTGTGAGGTCAGCAGATGTGTGTGGAGTCCCATGACTGTAGATCTATACATGTAATCAATTTCAAGGAGGCCCATCCCTCCTTCAGAGCGGGGAATATATAATCTTGGTATACAGTGATTTTTATAAATCATTTGGTAAGCATGAAACATCCTTCTTGTTTTAATATCCAATCTATCCAACACTTTTTGTGGCAAGTCATTCACTCCAAAACTATAAGTTAGGACAGGAAGAGCAAATTGATTTATGGCTTGGATCTTGTTCCTAGATGTCAACGCTGTTTTCAGGATTAATTTAAGTCTTCTAAAGTATTCCTTACTGAGCTTTATTGGCATTTGTTCATGTTTTATTGCCGATCGTTCACCAATTCCCAAGTATTTATACACTCCCTCTTGCTCAAGTTCTTTTATATCACATTCTTGTCCCAAACTTACGTTTTCCTGGTGCTACAGTTTTCCTTTTTTAAAGGGTGCTTTTGCACATTTATCAAGACCAAATGACATTCCAATATCATCTGAAAAAGTTTTGACAACCTGCAACTGTGCTTTCAGTTCCTCATCTGATGAGCTATACAGTTTTAAATCATCGACAAAGAGGAGATGAGAACTCATTAGACTTTGTTGTTTTCTAGAAGCCAAATTGTAGCCATGGCCTAAGCTGTTAAGTAAACAGCTTAATTGATTAATGGCAAGGCAGAATAGCAACGGTGACAGAGAGTCACCCTGGAATATCCCCCTTTGAATTTTTATCCCTGGGATAATAATCTGTCCTTTACCATGGCTTAATTGCAAAGTGGTCTGCCACTGTTTCATGGTTACTGTAATGTAGTCAATCAGTGTAGGGTATATCTTATACATTTTTAAGCACTCTTTTATCCATGGATGTGGAATACTAACAAATACTTTTTTGTAGTCAATCCATGACATACTTCGATTTTTCCCCTTCTTACAGTTCTCCATTATACCTTTAACAACAAATGATCCTTTGTTCCATATGACTTTCTTTTATTGCCTTTTTGTTCTACTGCCATAACTGAATTTTCTTCTAAATGACTATAAACTCTGTCGGCGTCAATTCCCATGTATAGTTTGTATATCGTTGGAAGACAAGTTATTGGTCTATAATTTTTAGGGTAGCTTGCAGGTTCACTCTTAAATAAGAGCATAGTTTTTCCTGTTTTTAACCAGTGCGGTGTGTGTTCAGGGTGCACATATAAATAGTTCTTACTCATGGCTAAGTCCTGGTGCAAAGTAGTTAATACTTTAAGCCAAAAGTTAGATACTGCATCTGGGCCTGGGGTTTTCCAGTTAGAGACTTTTCTCAACTTTGTTTCAATCTCTCTGGCTCTCTGGCTCTCTAGCTTAGTAAATGCATACAAACATGGGTTCTCCTTAGCTACTTAACATGGGTTCTCCTTAGCTACTTGGTTTATTTCTATTTATTTTTTTGTAGGAACAATCTTTCCTGCCTTTTCTTCAATGACTTCTAAAACGGGCAACACATACACGAAACAACTCAAATAGTTAGCTGCATTTGTAATAGGATGAGACCACATGACTGGTGTAAAATTCTCAGTTTCTGGTCCCCTGGCCATGCCACTCCATAGGTGAATGAATGCCCATTTCCCTTAGTTACTGAACAGCTTCAGGTGGATTTCACTAAGGGTGGGCCACTTCCTCTATATCTCTGACACCTGACCATGCATATATAATGGCACTTACACTCTATGACATCACAAACTGTTCCCTGAGCTTTCTGTGCCTAACTGCTACCTGTCTCAACACATGGTGCTTACTAATGGATCTTAACTTTACCATCAGCTGTTAAAGATACTGCATCACCACTTTTACACACACAAGTATCACCTACACAAGAGACAGACATTCAGCATCCTTGGTCTATACTGCTTCCCTACTTCCACTAGTTCAGACTGCCTGAAGTCCCACATAACTCTATAATGCTGTGCAGGCTCTCAAAGCTTTACTTTAAATTTATTCTAAACTGTAAGTCTAGCATCAAACAATTCATGTTTTATACTGTAAGCATCATTTTATGTAATATCTACATAATTTTCAGAACTGCCAATTTTATCAATTTCTTTATTACAAGCACCATCAGAAGTGTCAGTTTCATAACTCATATTTCAAGATCCCAATATGTCTCTCATATTACTGTGATTATTTTTATGTATTATTTTTTTCTTCCCTACATTCACACAACCATAACAATATTTTCATTCTTTACTCCATGACAAAGCAGAATCTACCATTTCTCTAAGCACATTATACAGCATGCACGACTAATGTCTGTCCTTTATAACGTGATTCCATTAAAGTCTCTAACAAGGATTTGAGTGCAGTCAAGAAAACACACCCCCAATTCCCCACTGCTCTCAGCCATGACCATCCCTTAATTCTAACATGAAATTTACTTAAGTGTCCTACAGAGTGCTGGGTGTTACCTTGCCATCCAGCTCTGGGCATGCAATGCGGTTGAGATTCCAACTGCATAATAAACTCAGTTGTGATCGAACAAACTCAAGATTTTAGGTAGGCGAGTAGGCAAATGTTAAACAAGCTTTTTGCTTATTATTATTTTCACTGACTAAGGGAATTTTGTATAGACACAGTTTTTCTGTGATTGTTCTGACTGTACTTCCACTACAATTTCTGATAAACCAGCATCATCAAAACAAAGTCAGGTTTCCTTTTTCATCACACAGAAATACAGCTGTCTTATTCATGCAAAAAAAAAACATTTTTTTCTATTTATTGTAAATTTCTTCTCAATGAATGAAAGCAAGTCTTACCTAGACAACATCAACACTTGTTTAGGAGTCTAATAAGAATGAAATGTATAGTTTTCAGTTTCAAGTGGGGGAAGCTGTCTTTTTGTTAAAAATGAATAAAGCATAAAAGGTGATGTTTTTTTAAAAAAAATTGCTTACTGTCAAAAAAAAAGAAAAAAAAAATATATATGTATATATGCATGTATGATATATATATATATATATGTATATATATATATATATATATATATATATATATATATATATATATATATATATATATATATATGGATCTCCTTCATATGGTCGACAGCTCATACGATTGACGCTCATTTCACCGACACCAGAACACCGAAAGCTAAAAACACCAACAACTCATATGATCGAAACTCATAACACTGACACATGAAAGTCAAAGCATTATGCCCTTTCCCCACTGTAGCGCGACCCTGGAGTTAGAATAAATAGTTGGGGGGGGCACAGCCCCCCACATTGGGGGTGTGGGGGGACAGAAACCCCCCACATTATTTAGATACATTTTGCCATTTCTGTTAGAAGGATCCATGTGTATGTTTAAAATTCATGATGTATGTGGGGGGCTGTGCCCCCCACACACCCCTAACTATTTATTCTAACTCCAGGGCCGCGCTACAGTGGTGAAAGGTCATAATGCTTTGACTTTCATGTGTCAGTGTTATGAGTTTCAATCATATGAGTTGTCGGTGTTTTGGTCTCTCTGAAAAGTTTGTCGATCATATGAACTGTCAATCATATGAAGTAGACCCATATATATATATATCCCTATCAGTTTTTGAAAACTCGAAGCTTTTGAATGGATATAGAGAGAGGAATGGAAAATTCACCTTTTTCTTCAATATAGTGCAATCTTGGAGTTGGTATATATAATTTGCAGTGGGGTGGGGGTGCAGGGGGGTTGCCTCCTGCATAAACATTAAAAATAGTAGATTTTTTTAAAAAAATTTTTGGGGATGTTCGAGTTTTTAGAAACTCGATCATATGGCTAGGGCATCAGGGAACTTCCCCTACTCATTGCAAACAGAGTCACTGTGCTGTGTATAACCTCCTGCTTCTGGTCCAGGAAAGGAGGCATCTCAGAGAAGCAGGAAGAAGTACGGAGAGTGTTGATCATAGAGAATAAGCTGTCTGCAGAGATTTGGAGAAGAGTGGATGGTTGTGGAGTAAAGTTGAAGGCAGTTGAGCCTTCATAATTGATTATGTTTTCAGAGGAAATAGTAATGGAAGGAGAGGAGCAGATGGTCAAAATGGTCAAGAAGTGTGAAATGCAGGAGGAGAAAGAACTGATGGTTAGCGAGCCCTCACAGTATACATAACTATTGTTTCAGAACAGGTTGTTCAAGGGAGATGCTGAATCACAGCAGGGATGTATTACTGCAAACCTCCAACCAGGAGGGTTGCGGGATGTTTATTTAAAAGACTTAATGTACTAAAGTGAACCAGAAAGTGAGAAGGCAGTGTCATAGGGTGAAATAATGAAGAGGATACAAAAAGTAGTAGTACAGGAAATAATTTATTCTAACTTTGACTTTCATGTGTCAGTGTTATGAGTTTCGATCATATGAGTTGGTTCTGGTGTCGGTGAAATGAGATCATATGAGCTGTCGACCATATGAAATAGACACAGATAGATGTATGTATATATATATATATATATATATATATATATATATATATATATATATATATATATATATATATATATATATATATATATTCTGTCTTTTTTTTAACAGTAAGCAAGTTTTTTTTAAAAAAGATCACCTTTTATGCTTTATTCATTTTTAACAAAAAGACAGCTTCCCCTGCTTGAAACTGAAAACTACACATTTCATTCTTATTAGACACCTAAACAAGTGTTGATGTTGTCTAGGTAAGGCTTGCTTTCATTCATTGAGAAGTAATTTACAATAAATGGAAAAAAATTTTTTTTTTGCATGAATAAGACAATTGTCTTTCCATATGATGAAAAAGGAAACATGACTTTGTTTTGATGATGCTGGTTTATCAGAAGTTGTAGTGGAAGTACAATGAGAACAATCACAGAAAAGCTGTGTCTATATAAAATTCCCTTAGTCAGTGAAAATAATAATAAGCAAAAAGCTTATTTAACATTCTCCTACCTAAAATCTTGAGTTTGTTTGATCACAACTGAGTTTATTATGCAGATGAAATCTCAACCGCATCGCATGCCCAGAGCTGGATGGCAAGGTAAAGAAGTCGTACACACAAACCGTTAGAGAAGGAGAAAAAAGAAAAGAAAATGGAGGTGAAAAAGAACTATTGTATGAGAATAAGCAGTAAGAAGGAGAAAGAATGTGGTAGGTATGAAATCTGGGATAATATTATTGTACCACTGGGTATCGCGCCCAGGGAGGGGAGAGTGTTATTCATATTAATAAAGACTCTTTGTGACATTTTTTAAATCAGGACAGTATATGGAAATATTTTAAAAATAATATGAAGTAAAAAATATATATATATATATACAACCCTTGGAATTTACATGTTGTTCAAGCATTTAACCGCAAGACAAAAAAAATTATGTACAATGTCAAACTGAGGTAGAAAAAGCACTGACAGACTATTTAAAGACTTTGCAAGGATGTTATGGAATGACAAAAATATATGATAACACAGGCTTATGGACTGGGGGTTGGGAACGTGTTGTTGTATGGCAAATGAAAAATGAAAATGTTATACATGTACCAAATACAATAAATGTGGATGGAAACAGAAGCTTTGTGAAATATAGGGGGCAACCGAAGACGTTTCTTTTATGGATAAAATGGTTATTTAATTAGTAATTGTGATAACAGAAAGTGTTACATTTGTGGTAGAGCATGTCATTAAGCAAATAAAATGTGAATTAAAATGTATACAATGTGAGCAAATGGGACATTTATGGGTGGATTGTGAATAAAATGTAGAGGAAAAGGGGAGGAAGAAAATTTTTTACAGCATAATATAGAAACGGAACAAGAAGAAAAGCAGGACAAAATATAATGGTAGACAATAAGGGACTAGCAAAAGATGATAAATATAAAAGGGGAGATAAAGAAACAATCAATTCAACTGGAGGGAGATACTAACTGGGTGATGATTAAAGATAAAAGGAATTCTACTGGGAAAAGAGTTAAAGATAGAAAACATAAATTTTAGAATGTCGGCTTGAGCGAGAAAAAAAAGTAAAGGATAAAGGTAAATGGTATAATAAAGTGAAATTTGTAGCTATAAATGTAGACAGTATGAAGATTAAAAGAAAGCTGTGTGCATTAGAATGGTGCAGATCACTTGGTTAGGATATTATAACATTAGTAGACACCACAATTTTAACAGAAGGAGAGAGACAACTTGGAATATAGGAGAAGAAAAGTGTTCAGGTATTGGAATTTTAAGTAGAAACTCAATGGAAATTGTGGACTGTACTTTAGTAAAATTAAGCAGAGAGTGTCAGTACTGGATATGAGATGGAAAAAAGAAGCATATAGAATTATTACAGTATATGCATATATTTTTTAATCAATGTTTTTTTGAACTTTTAACTCTAATGAGTCATCAGTTAACATACTACAAATACTGGGTTTTACATTTCCCTAACAGGTCTGAAGAAGTCCTGTGATAGTAGGACAAAAGGGCATAACCATTGTGATATTTGTTACCAACAGTTTTTAGTATAATGGCCCAGATATCCGTAGAGTTCAAGTTGTATTGAGTGATAAAACTCAAAGAAAAATTCCTCCACTGTTCTAGACGGTCAGTAAATACATTTTGATTAACAGTTTCATTATCGGTACTTAACTGAACAGGGTTATATTGATCGAGTAAAGGTTTGTAAAAACCTTTTACCCGTTTAGAATCAACTTCCAAAACAAGATCATTTATAAGTGGTAAAGGGTATCCACGGTTCAAAAATAAATCCTTTAAGAACTGACACTCAAGTCTGAAGTCACTTAGTGTACTGCACATCCTTCCTGCACGAACAAGCTGGCCCTTAACAATAGACTTTTTTTGTCTTGGTGGATGTAAGCTAGTATAGTGCAGGAATGAGTTGCAGTAAGTTGGCTTTCTAAAGATCTTAGAAAAATAAACCCCTTCATTAAAATCCTTAGCCAATCTAACATCAAGATATTCAGTTTCAATTGTAGAAAAACTATATGTAAATTTTAAAAACTGTGTAGTACTATTTAAAAAATCCACAAAAGTTTTTGCCTCATTTTCGCTACCCTTGAAAAGAAGAAATATATCGTCCAGAAATCTTGTGTAGTACTTGACATTTTCCATAAGAATTTCGTTAGATAATATAAAATGCTTTTCCCAGAAAGCTACAAATAAATTCGCCACACTCGCCCCGCAGGGCGAGCCCATGGCTATTCCACATTTTTGTAAGTAAAATTTCTGGTCAAATACGAAAAAATTTGAAGATAACACTATACCTAAAAGTTCAGTTACTACATCTATTTCCACCTGCAATGCATTTAGATCTTTTAGAAGTAGTTGAATCCATTCAACTGCCTCATTATGTGGGATAGATGTATATAAATCAATAACATCAACAGTCAGGAAGTTCAAATCCAAATTAAATTTAATATTGTTAATGTCATGCAAGAACGACCAAGAGTCTTTACAAATGGTAGGTATTTTTTTCACATATTTTGACAAAATGTTATCAATCAATTTTGAACACGGGTAGGTCATAGATGACCTACCGTCAATTAGTGCCCTCATAGGGGGGTTTTTTGGTCTTTGTGTATCTTCGGTATTCCGAACATTACAGGTAACTTTGGTGAAATAATATCAATGTAATTATAAGTATCCAAATCAATCTTGCCTGCAAGAAAAAGATCACGGAAATAACCGCGGATACGACCTTGCGCTACATGAATCTCATTAAGGGAGGATGCTTCATAAGCCTCAGAAACAAGTATCTGAAACATTCTCTCCTTATATTGGTAATCATCAAAGACCACTAACCCACCCCCTTTGTCAGGTTTTAAGAACCTGACAGAAAGGGAACTAAGGTTGTTCAACCATTGGCGTTGCTCGGCAGAAATATTCATACTCTCCAAACTGGTCCTCATTTTTTGTGTAGCGAAAAGATATCTGATGTCTAATTAACACATTTGTTCAAAAAGCAATAAATTAGGCTGAATGGGAGGGTTAAACACACTAGTTAGCCTAAGTTTATTATTAACAGTTGTTACTTCATTGTTGAATAACAGTCTCAAGTTTAACTTGCGTATGAAACATTTTAAATCAATAAGGACTTTTGCTAAACTCCCATAAGTGCTTGGAACAAAAGTATACCCTAAAGCCAGAAGCTCCACAAGGTCAGAGTCTAACTCTAAAGTTGAAAAGTTATAAATCGTAAAATCCTTCTTGCGGTTGGTATATATAATAGGCACCAATGGTAGGTTTTGGGGTGCAATGAAACAAGCATCGTTTGTTGTTATTTCCTCCGATTCGTATTCCCCACCTTTCTCTTCCGTTGGTTCCCTAAAAAAACATTCTCATTCGGGGTCATAGCTGAACCTTGATTATATTGGCCAGCCCTATCTGTTGATTTTTTATTATTTCCATTGTTATTGTTAACAGTAGTAGACCCCTTTATCCTGTTACTTCTTCTAACCCCCTGTGTAGAGGGGGTAATCAATTGTTCCCCATCTACTACTTCATCAAGTATTGTGTTGAACAACCTTAGTTCCCTTTCTGTCAGGTTCTTAAAACCTGACAAAGGGGGTGGGTTAGTGGTCTTTGATGATTACCAATATAAGGAGAGAATGTTTCAGATACTTGTTTCTGAGGCTTATGAAGCATCCTCCCTTAATGAGATTCATGTAGCTCAAGGTCGTATCCGCGGTTATTTCCGTGATCTTTTTCTTGCAGGCAAGATTGATTTGGATACGTATAATTACATTGATATTATTTCACCAAAGTTACCTGTAATGTTCGGAATACCGAAGATACACAAAGACCAAAAAAACCCCCCTATGAGGGCACTAATTGACGGTAGGTCATCTATGACCTACCCGTGTTCAAAATTGATTGATAACATTTTGTCAAAATATGTGAAAAAAATACCTACCATTTGTAAAGACTCTTGGTCGTTCTTGCATGACATCAACAATATTAAATTTAATTTGGATTTGAACTTCCTGACTGTTGATGTTATTGATTTATATACATCTATCCCACATAATGAGGCAGTTGAATGGATTCAACTACTTCTAAAAGATCTAAATGCATTGCAGGTGGAAATAGATGTAGTAACTGAACTTTTAGGTATAGTGTTATCTTCAAATTTTTTCGTATTTGACCAGAAATTTTACTTACAAAAATGTGGAATAGCCATGGGCTCGCCCTGCAGGGCGAGTGTGGCGAATTTATTTGTAGCTTTCTGGGAAAAGCATTTTATATTATCTAACGAAATTCTTATGGAAAATGTCAAGTACTACACAAGATTTCTGGACGATATATTTATTCTTTTCAAGGGTAGCGAAAATGAGGCAAAAACTTTTGTGGATTTTTTAAATAGTACTACACAGTTTTTAAAATTTACATATAGTTTTTCTACAATTGAAACTGAATATCTTTATGTTAGATTGGCTAAGGATTTTAATGAAGGGGTTTATTTTTCTAAGATCTTTAGAAAGCCAACTTACTGCAACTCTTTCCTGCACTATACTAGCTTACATCCACCAAGACAAAAAAAGTCTATTGTTAAGGGCCAGCTTGTTCGTGCAGGAAGGATGTGCAGCACACTAAGTGATTTCAGAATTGAGTGTCAGTTCTTAAAGGATTTATTTTTAAACCATGGGTATCCTTTACCACTTGTAAACGATCTTATTTTTGAAGTTGATTCTAAACGGGTAAAAGGTGTTTACAAACCTTTACTCGATCAACTTAATCCTGTTCAGGTTAGTTTTGATAATGAAACTGCCAATCAAACTGTTTCCACTGCCTGCCCAGAACAGCGGAGGAATTTTTCTTTGAGTTTTATTACTCAATATAATTTAAATTCCACGGATATCTGTGCCATTATACTAAAAAACTGGCCGTTGGTAATCAATTCCGCAAATTTGACTGATAAGTTAGGTCAGCGCCCTTTTGTTATTTACAGAAGAAGTAGTAACCTTAAAGAGTTACTACAATATACATCTAATGCCCAAAGGTTTACGAGATCTACGGGCTCATTTAAATGTGGAAGCTGTAATATGTGTAAAGTTATGAGAACAGGTAATTCTTTTATAGTTAGGAATAAAAAGTACCAGATCAACAAAAAGATTACTTGTGAAACAAAATCGGTTGTTTATATCGCCCTGTGTAATTGTTGTCCATCTTTTTACATAGGGAAGACCAACCGTAAATTAAAAGAGAGGGTGTATCAACACTGTTACGCAATAAAAAAAACCCTCTTAGAAAATGCTTTGGCTAAACACATAAACAGCAATCCAGGTCATTCCTTTAGTTTTATGGGCATCGATCAGGTTTTACCAACTAACAGAGGAGGTCCTTTTTCTATCATGCTTGAATGTGTGGAATTGACTTGGCAGTTAAATTTAGATGCATTCAGACCATTTGGTCTGAATGAGAATTGTAATATATCTTGCATATTAAAATTAAGGAGCTATTTTAGGTGAACTCCGCCTTTGTTTAGAATACAGAGGAAATGTTTACAAGTGTGCTTGTGTAACACATTCCATCTACTTGTAACTTCTCATCAAAACATGGTTTTCATGTATACAACATTACTACTTTTTTGATGTTTAAATGTACGTTTTTACACATTTTTTGGTCACTGAATTAATTGTAAGTTAAACAGTTATATGGTTATGTTCTTTTAAGTATTTAAAACTTGTATTTAATTTATTTTATATATTAATTGAGCTGTAGTAGGAAATGCAACTATGTGTTCACTTCCTGTTGGCTAGTATTTAAACAGTTTGTTGTAGCTGTTTCATTTGTCTTCTTCTGATGAAGCTGTGACAGGAGTCACGGCAAAAACGCTCTTTTTTGTAATATTAAAAAAACTTTGCGTTAAGGAGAGATTTTGGTACTTGGCTTTCTTCGGGTTAAAGTCTGCTTTCCGGATACAAGGTTGCCTGTTTTTTGTGTTTTTACAAGGATACAAAAAGTAGTAGTACAGGAAATAATTTATTCTAACTCCAGGGTCGCACTACAGTGGGGAAAGGGCATAATGCTTTGACTTTCATGTGTCAGTGTTATGAGTTTCGATCATATGAGTTGTCGGTGTTTTGAGCTTTCGGTGTTCTGGTGTCGGTGAAATGAGTGTCGATCATATGAGCTGTCGACCATATGAAATAGACCCAGATAGATGTATGTATATATATATATATATATATATATATATATATATATATATATATATATATATATATATATACACATACATACATATATATATATATATATATATATATATATATATATATATATATATTCTGTCTTTTTTTTAACAGTAAGCAAGTTTTTTTTTAAAAAAGATCACTTTTTATGTTTTATTCATTTTTAACAAAAAGACAGCTTCCCCTGCTTGAAACTGAAAACTACACATTTCATTCTTATTAGACACCTAAACAAGTGTTGATGTTGTCTAGGTAAGGCTTGCTTTCATTCATTGAGAAGTAATTTACAATAAATGGAAAAAAAAATTTTTTTTGCATGAATAAGACAATTGTCTTTCCATACGATGAAAAAGGAAACATGACTTTGTTTTGATGATGCTGGTTTATCAGAAGTTGTAGTGGAAGTACAATGAGAACAATCACAGAAAAGCTGTGTCTATATAAAATTCCCTTAGTCAGTGAAAATAATAATAAGCAAAAAGCTTATTTAACATTCGCCTACCTAAAATCTTGAGTTTGTTCGATCACAACTGAGTTTATTATGCAGTTGGAATCCCAACCGCATCGCATGCCCAGAGCTGGATGGCAAGGTAAAGAAGTCGTACACACAAACCGTTAGAGAAGGAGAAAAAAGAAAAGAAAATGGAGGTGAAAAAGAACTATTGTATGAGAATAAGCAGTAAGAAGGAGAAAGAATGTGGTAGGTATGAAATCTGGGATAATATTGTTGTACCACTGGGTATCGCGCCCAGGGAGGGGAGAGTGTTATTCATATTAATAAAGACTCTTTGTGGCATTTTTTAAATCAGGACAGTATATGGAAATATTTTAAAAATAATATGAAGTAAAAAAATATATATATATACAACCCTTGGAATTTACATGTTGTTCAAGCATTTAACAGCAAGACAAAAAAAATTATGTACAATGTCAAACTGAGGTAGAAAAAGCACAGACAGACTATTTAAAGACTGTTTGCAAGGATGTTATGGAATGACAAAAATATATGATAACACAGGCTTATGGACTGGGGGTTGGGAACGTGTTGTTGTATTGCAAATGAAAAATGAAAATGTTATACATGTACCAAATACAATAAATGTGGATGGAAACAGAAGCTTTGTGAAATATAGGGGGCAGCCGAAGACATTTCTTTTATGGATAAAATGGTTATTTAATTAGTAATTGTGATAACAGAAAGTGTTACATTTGTGGTAGAGCAGGTCATTAAGCAAATAAAATGTGAAGTAAAATGTATACAATGTGAGCAAATGGGACATTTATGGGTGGATTGTGAATAAAATGTAGAGGAAAAGGGGAGTAAGACATTTTTTTACAGCATAATATAGAAACGGAACAAGAAGAAAAGCAGGACAAAACATAATGGTAGACAATAAGGGACTAGCAAAAGATGATAAATATAAAAGGGGAGATAAAGTAGAGGAGTAAGAAACAATCAATTCAACTGGAGGGAGATACTAACTGGGTGATGATTAAACATAAAAGGAATTCTACTGGGAAAAGAGTTAAAGACAGAAAACATACATTTTAGAATGTAGGCTTGAGAGAGAAAAAAAAGTAAAGGATAAAGGTAAATGGTATAATAAAGTGAAATTTGTAGCTATAAATGTAGACAGTATGAAGATTAAAAGAAAGCTGTGTGCATTAGAATGGTGCAGATCACTTGGTTAGGATATTATAACATTAGTAGACACCACAATTTTAACAGAAAGAGAGAGACAACTTGGAATATAGGAGAAGAAAAGTGTTCAGGTATTGGAATTTTAAGTAGAAACTCAATGGAAATTGTGGACTGTACTTTAATAAAATTAAGCAGAGAGTGTCAGTACTGGATATGAGATGGAAAAAAGAAGCATATAGAATTATTACAGTATATGCATATATTTTTTAATCAATGTTTTTTTGAACTTTTAACTCTGATGAGTCATCAGTTAACATACTACAAATACTGGGTTTTACATTTCCCTAGCTGGTCTGAAGAAGTCCTGTGATAGTAGAACAAAAGGGCATAACCATTTTGATATTTGTTACAACAGTTGTGATAATTACTGCTAAGGCAGTTTTTATTGTGCCTTTCTACTGCTTTTCATTAAATTATTGGAATTTTGGACTGACTTATGGTGGTTGTCCTTCACACTATGTGAGCCAAGTGTTGTGTTCCTGGTTTGTTGGTGACTGCATGGACACACACTAGGATTGCTGGTTTGAGAAACTTGCAAACTACATTGGCTGTAGCTGACTTTGTGGACCAACTGTTGTGCATATTAACTATGCCTTTTAGGAGAAAATGTTTGAGGACTTACTAAAATCTGCCACAGCTCTTCAAAAGAAATTTGCAAGCACTGACCAATGTGCGATTTGTCTTCAAGAAAGACCAGTTCAAAGCAAAGCCAGTCTTCAAGAGAGATCTAACCAACTCTCGCCACTCTTCAGAAAACATCTACAACATCTTGACAGACCAGACATACAACTCACTGAGAATTCTCAAGTCCAATGCAACGCTGAAGAAGCTCAAACAACAAAATGATGCAGAAACTTATCTAATGACTTCTGAAAGTTATGCATCCTGAATGGCCAGAGTTCTTTCCACTCATCCAGCCAGACATATGCTGAAAACTTTATGGATCTTCAAGACACTGATGTACACTGTTACCAGAAACTGAAAAAAGAAATTTTAGCAAGGACTGGGGCTTCTTCTGAACCAGAACCTCTTGTTTTGTAACTGGGCATCCAGAAGTGCAGACTGGTAAGTATATACATGGCTAATTCAAAACATATTTTTAAAACTGTAGCTAGAGCCTTGTGTAAACATTTAAATAACATTTTGGAAATGTTGACTTCAGATAAATTTAAGAGGCAACCCCTAGTATCTTAAAGTGGGTAATCCAGAGTGACCCCAAGTAGGTGTTTGTTACTAAGTGAACATGCACAGTCTAAGTCAGTCTTAGACACAAAAGGACTTTCAGCTACATATGCTTCTTTACCTGTAACAAAAAGAATGTCTCCATTTGTAGCAATTTATTTTAAATGTCCTAGAAAAAGGCACACAGCAAAAGAAACATGGGAAGAAGAAAGCATTCCCTTTTAAAAGTGTGACAGGGCATTTAATGGATTGACAGGGCAGGTTAAGCCCCTTAATGGCGGTACTAAGTGAACATATGAAAACAGAAGAGGCACCACAGAAAACATAAAACAGAAATGCTCATACCGGGGAGTTCAAACCAGGAAATAAACACTTGCATTAGTACCAACTCTGAAAAAAGTTCCTTGCAAAGTGGCAAGCCCTTATGATGTTAAGGAGAAAGTGAGTGAAGTGAATTATACAATGAAATCAGCTGGGAAAGAGGAATCCAGAATAATAAAGTCACACAAATGTTCTAGAACCATGGAGTCAAACTAACATGCGTAAAATGTTTGCAGGGAAATCTAAGGAACCTAAAGTACAGCCTGAAGTCCAAGATGTTCTGGGCCTCAGAAACAAGAAGTGAAATAACTTGTAGTCAGGAATACGGTTATAGTCTCAAGTGGGATTAAACTGTTTTACCAGGCAACCCCCAACAAAGAAACTGTACACTGAAAACCACATTAAACACCAGAGTGTCAAAGACAAGCACTTAGAGATGAAGCAAGGCAAATGCTTAAACTTGGGCATATAGAAGAATTCCAGCATGAGTAAAATATTCCCATTGAACTGGCTCCCAAACCTGATGGATCAATAAGGTTTTGCATTGACTTTAGAAAGCTTAATATCATATCTTAACTTGAGTCATATTACCTTTTCCAAGTGGGCAAATGGACTGAAAGACTGGACGAGGCTAGGTTTCTCTCCACTTTAGACTTAATACTGGTAAATCTGAATAGCCCCGGATGCTAAGGAAAGGTTTATAGGTAGTTACTATGTATGCTTTCCAGGAGACCAATAAGGAGATTAGCCCAAATTCCCCAATTTCTCAAAGCATTGTTTGGTTAAGTGATCAACAGGCAAATGAAGACTGAAGGGTTCAAATCCTGTACCACAGGAAGTAGGTTTTTAACCTGGCCTAACTATGGCCTTAATACTCTGCACTATGTGCCAGCATTCTCCACAACAGATGGGCTCTTCTCTTAGAAAGTATAGTGTATTTAGATATATAGGACTGGAAGATATTTTATAGTAAGTGTTTTACATTCTTAATCGTCAGAAGCTTGACTAATTCACATAATATCATCTTTCTGCTTTGATCTATAAAACCCATTCTTTAAATTGTACTGCAATATTTTTATGCATTTTAGTTCTTTGTAAATTGTACATTGATATTTTGATACATTTTGCATTACTGTAGTTTGTAGTTCTTTATTATTGTACTTGCATTTTTTTTTTTGTATTTTTTGCATTTTTCCTCAAGTATTTCTTCCCTGCCTATTCCGACTCTCTGAGTAAATGAAATACAAAAAAACAAATTAATAGACAAGAGTCTTACCTTTTGGTCTCCACAGAGTGCCTGCAGCATTGATGGACAAAGTTGTAAGACCCCATACCAAATATGCTGCAGCATACCTGGATGATGCAGTATTTTTATTTGTGGACTGTGAAAGTCAACTACACAAAGTTGAAGTCATTCAAAGTATCTGCATCAAGCTGGAATGATGCCTGACCTAGCTAAATGCAATTTAAATATGGTAGAAGCATACTATTTGGGTTATATAACAGACCAATGGATAGTGAAACCAGATTGTAAAAAGTTGAAATAGTGCAAGACTACCTCATGCCTACCTCATGCCAGTAACAAAAAAGCTATTTTTTTGGTGCCTGGCAAGCTAAATCTTTGAATTCTGCTCCTGATTCTGTCACTACTGTTAGCTCTCTGAGTGCCTTGCCTCAAGGCAAGGCATAATTGAAGGTGAAGTGGACAAATGAAAAAGGAGTACACCTTCAAGCACCTAAACGTTATGCTATGCTCAGAATCCATACTTTCAACCCCAGACTTTTCTAAACAATTCTTAATAAACCCAGACATCTTGGAAGTAAGCTTAGCTGCAGTCTTGTCTCGGGCTGTAGAAGGGGAACAACATCCCATCTTTTTTATTATCAGCTTGGTAATGCTGAGAAAATCCAACCCAGCCACAGAAAGAGCATACTTAGCCATTAAAGGAGGCCCTCACTGCCCTTAAATACTACATCTCGGGAAGAAAAAAAAAAATTTAAAGAACTGCCAATTTGGTCCACTAACAGTTATATAGACACTGGAACACAAAAGTGGTGCAAGTCCTTTTATTGGACCAACAAGCTTTCGGGCTGACATGAGTCCATTGTCAAGAGTTAAGTTCTTCTTCTTTTTCTTTCGGCTATTCCCATTAAGGGTCGCCACAGCAGATCATCTGTTTCCATTTCTTCCTGTCCTCTGCATCTTGCTCTGTAACACCAACCACCATGACCTCTCTTACCACATCCATAAACCTTAGATTAGGCCTTCCTCTTTTCCTCTTACCTGGCAGCTCCATCCTTAGCATCCTTTTCCAATATACCCAGCATCCCTCCCCAGCACATGTCCAAACCAAAGCAATCTCACCTCTCTGGCTTTGTCTCCAAACCATCCAACCTGGGCTGACCCTCAAATATACTTATTCCTAAGCCTGTCTATCCTCATCACACCCAGTTCTTAACATCTTTAACTCTGCCACATCCAGCTCTGACTGTCAGAAGTTAAGTTACTGGTGTTAACTACAGTGCTTAAAGATACACTAGAAAGAGAAGCACATCATTTATTTCCAATTGGCTAAAAAAAAAAATCTTGAAAAATGCTAGTCTGGAAAAAAAAAAGCAGCTCATATTACACTTGTGAGACAGCGAGAAAGACTGAAACTATATCGCATGGTCACAACATGTTATAAAAATTAAAGTCTGGCATATTACATTAGCGTTAGTGTTCAGTTAGCAGAGAAGCTAACATTCAGAGAGACTGCTCTGACATTTAACAAGACAATACATCTCAAAGCAAACGATGTGTAGGGAGATTAGTTAAATCCAGAGAAGGAAAATAAGAGGTTGTCCGAGAATAAGGAAAAGAGGTTGCAGAGCAGGTATTGATGTAAAGTTAAAAGCAAACCCATAAGGCCTGTACTACAAACTATACTGCTAGCTAATGTGAGATCACTTTACAGCAAGATGGACTACTTGAGACTGGAACTCTCCAACAAGAACAAGGTGAGAAATACTTGTTTATTTTTGATTACTGAGACATGGCTTCACGACAAGATAAATAATAGTGTTGTAAACTTAGAGAATTTTACGTCATTTTGTGCATACAGAAAACATACACTTTGTGGAAAGGCCAGAGGAGGTGGAGTCTGCATCTGTGTTAACAAAAGATAGTGCAGCAACTGTGAAATCTTACTATCACACTGCTATGAGAACTTAGTTCCTGTCCATAAAATGCAGACCATTTTACTTGCCCGGGGAGCTGAATGGGGTCCGTTGAACAGTGGTGTATATCCCACCTAGTGCTAATATATGCTAATCACATGGGTAAACTCCAGAGCAAATATCCTGACTTTGTATACGTGACAACTGGTGACTTTAACAAAAAAGATCTGAAAGAAGTACTCCCACACTACCATCAGTATGTGGATGTTCCTACAAGGGGTGATAATCTCCTAGACAAGGTGTACATATACTTAAAGAAAGCTTATAAAGCAGTGCAACTTCCACAAATGGGAAACTCTGACCATTATACCATCTTGTTATTGCCAACTTACAAACCAGCACTGGTTAGAGAGAAACCCACAAAGAAATAAATCAGGGTATGGCCTGAGGGGGCTATGGAGGCCCTCCAAGACTGCTCTGAAAGAACCAACTGGGATATGTTCAAGGAGGCAGCCACAGTGAATCAGCATGTGATGCCCGTGCCCTGGCCCAGCAATCAAGGAGCCTCAATCCTCACCACTAACACCAGAGAGGGCGTCTCATATATGAGGAAAGGATAACAAATACACACAGTAAAGTGCAATTTCCCTTAAGAGCACACAGAGATCACAGTTACTCCGGGGTTGGTCGCTCCCTTGCTCCCCAGGTCCCTAGTAAGACTCCCCACTTGCACAGCTATAAGGTCCAGATTTCAGCCTAGCTGGGCAAGCTAAAATCTCCAGCACCCTCTCTGTCCAACCAGTGCTTCGTGTCTCTGCCCAAGTAGCTGACACACACACACTTTGAGATAAGAGTTTACACAACCACACAGACACTTCTGGGGAAAGCTGGCACAGGTTTTCCAGCTGTGCCCCTTTTACCCAGACTATACAGTAGTAATTACTGCCACCACCCAGCTAGTATTTATCAGCTACTCAAAGGCCCTTAAAAGGGTGTCCAATTATTACTGTGCAATATTAATACCCAACTGGTAGTATAGCCCAGGGCTAAAGCTTATTAGAGTGGCTTTGTACAGTTTTCCCAAAGGCATGCAAGTACTCTTAAGAGCTTAAATTATCTCTACACAAACCAGCCACAGTTAAAAAGATTTTAAAATATTTAATAATAAATAATTAAAGCCACAAGACAATACTTTCTACTACATACACAGACAGTGCTAGTCAAAAGAGTTCAGAGATCACACAGAAATACTTAAAATAAATCAGTAGTACAGTTCTGACATCACAGAAAAACATGGTCTAATATTTCTAATTTTCTAGCTATTGCTAAAAGAAAACACACTTCTAAAATAACTTACTTAAGACAACAGGCAGAGTGCTGAGTTGGCTAGTCAAAACAAAAATGCTTAATGCCTTCAGATTCTCTCTGTTTAAATTGCTATTGCAGTTCTGATAAAAGATTACATCATTTCACACTTTCCTGGTGTTCCCAGGCTGACAGAAACTGCATTTACATTCTTTTATACTTAGAGCAATAAAGGACATTCCACATGTAAATTCTGGTCATTAACTTTAGCTTTAAAACAATAGGCAGGAAGCCTTCATCTAGCCCGTCCCGACCCGGATTGTAAACATCAAAGCCAGTGATGAAATAATTTTAATTTCAAAGAACTAACAAGAAATGCTTGACTTAGCTTCCTTTACAGCAGATGGCAATGTTGCCACATTGTTTTAAGTTCAACATTTCACAGAATTTACAAATGAATTTTCTGTAACTGGATCCCGGACTTCCTGATTGAGAGACCACAGAAGATGTGTTCAGGTAAGAATGCATCTAAGTGCATCATGATTAACACTGGGGTTCCACAGGGATGTGTTCTCAGCCCACTGTTATTCACCATCCTGACCCATGACTGCTATGCTAAGCACAAGTCTAACCATATCATCAAGCGTCTGATGACACCACAATCGTGGGACTCATCATAAACAAGGATAAAAGGGCTTACAGAGAGGAGGTGGCATTTCTGATCAGTTGGGGAACAACCTTGACCTGAATGTAAGCAAGACCAAAGAGATTATCGACTTCAGGAAAAGGAGCACAAACCACCCAGTGCCAAGGATTGATGGTGAGAGTGTGGAGAGGGTTAAGAGTATGAAATTCTTGGGTGTACACATATCAGAGGATTTCTTGTGCTCAGGAAACACCAGCCAACTGGTCATGAAAGCGCACCAATGTCTTCACTTTTTAAGAAGGCTGAAAAAGCTAAGCTTACTTCTGGTAATCTCTCCACCTTCTATAGAGGTGCAATAGAGAGAATCCTCACCTGCAACTTCACAGTGTGGTTTGGAAGCTGCACAGTTACAGAAAGGAAGGCACTACAAGGAGTGGTGAGGGTTGCAGAGAAGAGAAGAGAACAGGTTCCAGTCTTCCGTCGATACATTTTTATTCTGCAAGAAGCATCCGAAAGGCCACCAAAATAATACAGGACAACACGGATCATGCGCATGGACTGTTAAAGTATCTGTTAAAGCAAAGTTTCTGGCAGGAGATATCGCAGCATCCACTGCAGGACTACAAGATTCAATGACAGTTTCTACCCTACAGTGATTAGACTTCTGAACTCAGGTACTAGTCCCAGGGGTCTGGATGCACAAGTCAATTTTCAGTTATTTGTGCAATATACACTTACATATATTCTAAGTGCAATATTTTTTTGTTATATCCATTGTCAGTATTTAACTTAAAGTGCAATATTAGACAAATAACTTAGGCATTTCAAACTGTAGTGTGTTTTGTTTTACTTTAAATAGGGTAGTTAATTTAACTCAGACAAGGGTATTATTTTCGTATACGAGTGTTGGAAAATGTCTCTGCTCTTTTTTGTGTGCACTGGGAGTAGTATTGTATTTATTAGTTATGTTTATTCCTCTACTTGTATGCATTTTTTCACTTTCCTTTGTAATCTCAAGAATTGAGTTGATACACAAAATGTCATTTAAGCTACACGTGTGTAATTCTAAATGACCATAACGTTTACTTTGACTTTTTCATAATTTCCAGTTCTCAATAAGAAATTCAGTGATTACCAAAACAATAAGATAGAGGGTTAGAATGTATGGATATTATATGCAGTTAATATACTACATTGGATGTGGTTTAGCTAATTGAGAGAAAGGCAGAAAGAAGGAGAGAGAGAGTGGGAGAAAAAAAAATGGTGTTGATGCATCAGCCTAAGGTTCTGAAGAACAGCAGATTTGGATAAAGTTTTGTTATAGGTTTATAGGTAGGTACTAGACTATTGGCCCAAGGGCCTAAGTAAGCCTAGCCAACAAGGTTCCCTGGCTTATGCCACCCAAGAAAGTTAATTTCCTGTGCCAGTGTTGAGCAGAGCCACAGAAGTGACGCCCAGGTATATTTTCTATTTCCCATCTACTCATCGAGATTTTTCTTGAAGAGTGCTAATGAGGAACTTTGCTCGACATAGATGGGTAGCTTCTTCCACAGTACAGGAAGTCTCTGGGACAGGAATCTATCCCCCCAGCATGTCCTGTTCCTGTTTACTGTGGTGACAAGGTTTAGGTCTCTAGAGCGTGTAGCTCAGAGGGATTGGGATTTCTTTAGATGTAGCATGTCCAACAGCTCTGGGTTTAACATAGCTTTACATGTTAGGCAGAGAGCTCCTCGGAATAGGTGATATGGTACAGAGTAAAGCTGGAGATTTTTGAGACTGTCAGTGTAGGACATCTGTTTGAGGCCAGTAATCCTCTTTGTGAGGTACTTCTGTGGACTTTCCAGCTGGTGTAGAGGTCTTGTGAGGTACATTCCAAAAGGGGCGTTGTACTCTATAATGGGTCTAATGAGTGCCGGGTAGAGGGGAACAATGACTTCTTTTTTCCTGGATGAGAACCCTTTTGTGATGAGGTGTGCCACATAGAAGGATTTCCTGACTACTGTGGCGATGTGATTATCAAAGGAGAGACTACTCTCTATCTGGGTCCCAAGGTCTCTTATCACGCATTCAGTGTTAAGTAGATTGCTGCCTATGTGGTAGTTCATGGGTAGAGAATTTTTACCAAAGGGGATGACACTGCACCTTTTGGCATTGAGCTTGAGGCCATGGCTCTGACACCAGGCATCTGTCTTAGTGAGGCCCTTCTGTAGGATGTCCACATCATTTGGGGACTTGACTATTGCTCCTAGTTTGCAGTCATCTGCGAACTTCGTTAGCCAGAGGCCTTCTGTGGTAGCCTGTACTTCAGTGAAGTAGAGACCAAACAGGAGAGGTCCCAGGACTGAACCCTGTGGTACTCCACTTGTCATTGGTTTGAAGTCAGATTTGGAGTCTGCAACTTTTACAGTGTGGGTTCTGTCAGTGAGTCAGTTGGCAACCCATCTTGTGACGTAGGGATTTATATGTAGTTTAGTGGGTTTAGCTATAATTCCAGAATGGGGGATGGTGTTGAAAGCCTTGGCGAGGTCAATATAGGCTGTGTGAACCACCTTACCCTCATCTACAGCTTTGGTGACTGCCTCAAAGAAGTCGATCAGGTTCAGAAGGCATGATCTGCCTTTCACAAACCCGAACTGGGTGGGGTCCAGAGTTTGGAGGTTACCGATGTCTTTGCTTATGAGTGCCATGATGATATGTTCCATGGCCTTGCAGACCAGGCTTGTCAGGCTAACAGGGGGATAGTTCCCAGGACCAGTGGTGTCTCCCCCTTTGTGGAGTGGGATATCTGTTGCTGTGCACCATTCAGTGGGCACAAAGCCTGACGTGAGACTATGATTGAACATGGTACTTAGGTGGGGAGCCAGTTCGTTCTGAAGCTCATGTAAAATGCAGCCTGGGATGTTGTCCGGTCCCATGGATGCTATGTTTTTGGTTTTAGAGAGTGCAGCTTTTACCTGCATAGATGTGATTACAGGGACTCTGCATTCTTCCTGTATAGATATGGGCCCTTTAGGGGGTGAGATGGGGGTAAAGTTAGCACTGAACCTATCTCCCAGGATGTTGGCAATATCAGTTGGCTCTGTAATTTTCGTGCCGTTGTGTTTTAACTCAGAGCAGATCTGGATGTTGCCATTGAGATTCCTGACATAGCTATAGAATGCTTTGTGGCTGCCCTTAGAATCAGTGGCAATTTTGTTTCCATAGCTAGCTTTAGAGGATCTTATAAGGACCTCAGCTTCTTACTGAGGCTGACCAGAGAGCTCCTCCGCTCATGGAATTTTACTCTCTTTTGCAACAGTTTCTTCCTTCTGTTGTAGAGTTTGTTTATGGCAGGGGACCACCAGATTGGCTTCCTTTTTTTGAGGATAGCGCCTTGGTTCTGTTTGGGATAGCACGATCCAAGCACTCGTGTAAGTGCTTATACAGTGCATTTGTGTAGCAGTCAGCAATCGTAACTGTATTGTCTATCTGCATGGGTGTCATGAAGTTCACCACTTCTGTCTTAAGAAGCATGAAGTTGTCTTTGGAGACATTTTTTACCATGGTTTCCTTAATGGTGGGTGGGGGCGGGATGCAGATATCTAGGGTGATTAGCTTATGGTCAGATCTGACCAACGAGGAGTTGACTTCAGGTGTGGAACACCGGTCATTCATGTTGGTAATGACTAGGTCTAGGTTATTGTTACCCCTGGTGGGGGTGTGGATAAGTTGATCCAGGGCATTGGAATTATGAATTAAAGAAAGCGTTGAGCGAAGGAGTTGGTACATGAGTAGTTTTCCCAGTTAATGGTGGGGTAGTTGAAATCACCCATTATTAGGGTGTTTTGTTGAACCCTAATATTTTCCAGTATATCAAGAAAAGAGGAGTGGAAATCCTGGGGTATGGTGGGGGATCTGTAGCAAGCTACAATTTAGATTGCAGTTTTGCCCAGAGTTAGCTGCACTTGGATAACCTCGGATGCATTATGCTGCGCAACTAGCCTGGATGTGTCCAGGTTAGATGGCCGAAAAGTGTGGTATGAGTTATAGCCTGGTAATGCAGGGGTGCTCTCTAGAGCCTTGAACCAGGTCTCAGTCACTGCACAGATATCAATGTTCTCCATTTTAAGGAGTGCCTTGAGTGAGTGCACCTTGAGATTTAGACTTCTAGCATTGAGTAGCATTACCCTCAGTTTTTGCTTACCTGTTCCTGTTATGGTGGTGAATTTGTCATTTGAACCTTGCCTAAAAAAGGCACTATAGGGGCAGCAAGACCCTTAGCCAGTATCCGGAATCCCAAAGGCAACAGGTGCAGGTCATCTCTGGCAAAGCATCGTGGTCTGTCAACCATGTCATCCCAGGCAGACAGATACTGGATCCCCTTAGAATGACACCAGAAGCTTAGCCAATTGTTGCAGTCAATCATTTTGTCCTTGTACTGCGGTATCATTTTGGACAATAGCAGGATGCTACTCAGGGCTAGGGTCATACCTGCCTAGGCTACAAGATCGGAAAGCTCTTCCATGTTTCTTTTCATGTAGTCCAGGGAGGTATGTCTCAGGTCATTCACACCAACATGAACAATGACATAGTCATATCTGTACTTGTGGGGTGACCTGAGTGAATGGGTTATGTGGCAAATCCTGGCACCCAACAGTAACCTTCTCCTTGTTTATGTGGTGGATCCTGGCACCCGATGGACAGCTGACATTAACCTTCTCCTTGTTTAGCCTGGCGAGTGGGACATCAGTGTGCCTGACTATGGAGTCACCTATGACTAGTGTGTTGGGTACATTGTTTTGCCTTAATGGCTGTGGTTTATTGGCACACTGAGTCTGTGGGCTATGTGTCATTTGGGTTGTGTTGGGGGGTGGAGGTTGCTTGCGTTTCTGCTTTGGACATCTCTGTTGCTTGAGCAGATTATTATTGAGAGCCTCTGCAAATGTTTTTGTGTTTCTATGTGTGGATTTTAGTGGTGTAGGTTTAGTGAGACTATGTGATGAGTGTGGTGTGTTGCACGTGTTTACCTTCTCCTCTTGACTGTCAGGTTCAAGTCTCGGTTGGAGAGAGCTTTACCTGCATTTTGGCTAGATAATTGCATCTTTCACAGGTTGTGATGTTGGGTGGTAGGAGGAGAAGATTGTCTGTGTACATGAGGCAATTGCTACATTGCCCCAAGATGCCCAGATTCATCAGATAGACAGGAAAAAACACTGGGAGCTGACCCTTGAACATGCCTGAATGAAATACTACTTTCCTCTAGACAAGTGAGGAGAGTATAAGAGCTGTTTTTCTGTAAGCAAGTGAGGAATTTAAGTTATGCTGTTAAAACTATCATAACATTGAGGCCTTACTGACTTTTAAGTTTGTGATTATTACTATTCTGACCAGAATGTCACCTTATTTGAAAATAAAGTATTCTCTTGTCATGAATAAAATACAGGTGCAGGTGCTAAAACACAGACCCCAGTTATCTTAGCAGTTTGAATTCAAAGTAAATTCATCATGAATGATGCATTACTAGAAAACACACACACATTGCTTTTCAGTGTACCTTATTTATGTCCACTGTTAGTTGCTAAAAAAAATAAAAAGTAAGGAATTATATAGTGTCTCATAAAACTAATATCAAGGTTCATCCAACTGACTGTCAGATTGAACAATTGCATTAACTTAATCTCCATCGTTTTCTTTCTAATGGTGTAGGGAAGTGTCCTTTAAAGAACCATAAATGCCATTTCAGATGCAGAATGATTAGACTGGGGATAGTGTGCTGATACTGGCTTGTCAGTTATTTATTTTATTTTGAGAGTTATTGTCTCATTAAATGTCAAAGCAGGGTGTCTGAGTGTTATCTTCTTTGCTAAATGAACACTACATAACATGCCATACTTTGATTTTTATAGCATGCTCTGACCCCGTTCTACAGATTCAGGTGACACACACACACACACACACACACACACACACACACACACACACACAGTCTCTCTTTGAGGTGTAGTATGAGCTACATTTATTTCCAAACTAGCATTCTTCAATATTAATTTTTTAGCCAACTGTAAATAAATGATGTACCTTTCTTAGGCAAAAGTGGATATTTAAGAACTCTAACACTGGTAACAACTTCTGATAAAGGGATCATACCAGCTGAAAAACTTAATTGTAAAATCTATGTTGTCTCAGTAAAAGGTATTACATCACATCTGTGCTCCAGTGTCTTTGTGTACATCTCAGGAATAGTGTTTGAGCTTATTACAGATCATGTCCCCAATGTCCATTATCCACAAAAGGATAATAAAAAATTATTAATTGGCATTTACCCTTCAAGTTTTCGTGAACAGGTTGCAGCCACTTAAATGGAGAGGGACTGTCCTGGGCATGCAGCCCATTTCCTAAGACTCAAACTGCTCTATGCTGTTAGGGGTCATGTGACATAGTGACAGCTGATAGGATGCTAGTGGAGTTAGCTGAGAAATGCCTCCTGAGGATACTCATAGCACTATGGAGAGAAAGGCAGATTTTTGGAGACTAAGCATTTTAGTAAAAATGCACAAGAACAAATGCAACATTCACAACTGTGGGCAGTACAGTGGTGTCAGACTCCTGTCACACTGCATGAAAGAGATGGAGCTGGTAACCGATAAAGGAAAAAGGAGAAAAGTATAAAGGAAGATGAGAGAAGAGCAGCTCAGATTCAAATCAGAATGCAAACAGACCAGATGTTTACAGCAAGAGAGAGAGGAAAAGAAACTCAAGATGAGGAAAGAGAACAACTGGGCAGTCCCAGATTTCGAAAAAGTATATGACTAGGTTCCAAGAAAGCTAATTTGGGCAGTCCTGCAATGGTATGAAGTCCAGGAAACACTGGTCGAATCAATGCAGGCTATGTACAAAGACCCAATGACACAAGCAGAAACAGTGTTCAGACTCGTAGGGTTTCCCCAATGGGAGTTGGTGTGCCTTAGGGTTCAGCTCCGAGCATACTGCTGTTCACACTACTGATGGATTATATTAGCAAACAGATCAGATGGGACAGATCAACAAAGCTGCTCTATGCAGACAGTGTGACATTACAAGCAAATTCTAAACAGAAACTTCAGCAAATATGTAAATAAAATGCAAAACTGATGGCATACTGAATTAAACTGAGTGCATAGAAGACCATTACTATGGCAGCAAATGGGGTAAATTAGAAGAAGATGAAACCAGCGGTAGAAGGGAAAATAGCTGAATGGGTTAACAGCTTCAAGTATCTGTGAAGGACGTCTGAAGAACACGAAAGTTTGAAAGAGGAGGCCAAAGTCAGAATAAGAAAGGCTGCAGACAGCTAGTATAGTGTCAGCGGTAGTGTGTGACAGAAGAATGCTTAAGAAGCTGAAAAGTACGATGTACAAAACAATGGTGCAGCCAGTACTTCTGTATTGTACAGAAACCTGAACAGTGAAGGCAGAACAGTTGAGGAATATTGACGAAGTGCCTGAGACTGCAGGCAGAATACACATTGTGTGACAGAAGACATGGTGATACCAGAAGAACAAAATACCTCCTATTGTAGAGAAGATCAAAGAGAACAGATTAAGGTGGTTTGGTTCATGCATAGAAAGCAGAAGATACTCTAGTGAAGAAGATTTGGGAGAGACAGGAAAAATGCAAAAGGAAATAGGAAGGTCCAACAAAGAGATGGTTGGACTGCATGAGAGAAGAAGCTATGACTATCGAAGAAGGTAGGAGAGTGGCATTGAATGAAGAGTGATGGTAACAGTTGATGTGACACCCAGCCCCATGTAGAAAATGGGGAAAAGGTGGTTGATGATGATGATTACAGAATGTCATACGGCTACAACACTGTCTAGACAGATTGACCCAGAAGACTATAGTAACTGAAGTGCACTCAGATGAAGAGACACCTGTAGAGGAACACAGAAGCCATTAATGGGGTTGGACCCTTTCATTTCCTGTACAACTGAAACTGCAGAAAGTCTATAAATAAAAATAATGATTTTTTTATTGCATAAATATATATAACAGGTCTGATATGCAAGTAGATGCACATGGGAACTTAGTACGACTGAATGAATGGTCTAAATTGTGGCAAACTAAATTCAATGTATTTCTCGGAAGCAATTATAGGTAGAAGGAATTCACATTTGGAGAGAGGCACTAACCACTAAGGTAATAAAAACAACAAAAAACCCTCAAGATATTCATATCAACAAGGAGTGAGACAAAGTAGCAATTAAGGCAAACATAGTACTGGTAAGTACAGAAAGAAGCTACAACACTGCTATTTTGGCAGCTGTTAAGACCCCAGTTAAAATACTATGTGCACTTCCAGGAATCTCATTTTAACTGGGACATAGTGCAGGAGCGGTACAGAGAAGGGGAACATAAACATTGCTCAGTCATTCATATAAGCTGTAATACGAAAGAAACCGACAGTTTAAAATGCACAGCTTTGAAGAGATGAGGTTCATGAAGGATATGATACTAACATATAACTACCTTAAGGAATACACAAAGTCCAAATAGGTATATTCTTGAGAAAGGCAGAGGTAATATAGAAGAACAAAGGAACATGATTTGAAGATACAAGATTAAAGCTTAAAGGGAGATACAAATACACATTTTTCACAGAAAGTGTGGTACATGTCTGGAACAACCTCACTGAAAAAAGTGGCACCATCAATAACAATGATAGAATTCAAGAAAGCATGGGACAGGTATAATGCAATCTAACGAGAAATGGAAGAAAAACGCTGTCACTTAATCTGAAACTGTAGCTTATGCAGAAGGTGGTGAAATTAACATACTAGATGGGCCAAACAGATTGTATGTGTTCAAATTCTTTTTGTCAGTAATTACTGTGCTTCAACTGACCACCATCCACTTTCATAAGCTACACTGACTTTGCATACAAGTGGAAATGGATCCCTTCCTAATGCTAGAAATCAGGACAAGTGGAACTTGAACTCCTGAAGCTTTAAACTCAACATGGAATCAGTTTCTGTCATTATGCCTGAAATCTGGCTGCTATTGGTCTGGTCAATAAAGACTACCTAATTCTTTTTCTCCAGACTATCAATTCTTGACAAAGTTAGTGAATTAATAATGACATGAAGGCTCAAAAGTGCATCAGAATCATGCACCACAATGAACACTAGCAGAGAACTACCTTAGGAAGCTAACAGTGATTTTACATGTCCTAAACGTAGTGAAATACATAAACAAAAAGCAATAGTGCAAGTGGAAAATGTGCATTTCCTATACTTCTATCTCTTTCAAGCAATGTATAAAGCCTAAATAAATGTCACTTCTATAACTATACAAATGAAAAAGACAGGCAGGATGAAAAACATTGTTTTTTGAAAGGGCCTAGACATGGTTAATAGAATCAGTTTTATCAAATATGCAGAAGAAGTATTTACGTGTTGTTAAAAAATCAAGTCTTAAGTATAATGAAGATGTAATGATAGTGAAATTCAAAAAACGTACAACTCTACCACACTGTAGAACTTACTGCAGAATTTAAAGTACCACTTCATAACAGTGCCTAAAAACCTATTCCTTGCTCAGTCTAATAAATGGTTAATACAGCTCTGTAATTACCAAGACTGTGTCCAATTGTAATCAATATTCTTATACATAGTAGGCCTTTTCTTACCATAAATTACAGTGGCATGCACCAATTAATTTGAAAACCATTTCCAGTAGATTCATTCTTAGTAATGGCTTACTCAGAAAAAAGAACAACAAGGGATGCTCTGCTTGTAAGACAATACTCTAGAGGGCCTGTATAAATCTTCATTCATGGTTGACTGCTGCAGCAACTTGTGATGCAGGTCAATGACTGGATTAGAACAGTGGGAACACAGTCCCACTGTGGGATACTAAGCAGATGATGTGCACTAAGTCACTACAATGACATAAATTACGAAATAACAATCCAATTGTCCAAATCTGCATGTGGTGCCAGAATTACAAAGCTGTTTTCAAGAACTAAAAGAAGGGGAAAGGAAAAAGGAAAAAAAATAGAACAGGCCAAAACAGAAGGGAGAATAGTGTTGAACAATACACTCACAGATGCCATCACCAGAATTCATCTCTACTTCAGACTTTTAACACCACAGTTGAGAAAAGTGATTTTTTGTTTGCAGGGCTATTTCTTATGAAAACAGAAAATAAGTATCTTCTAGGTCAAAAAATATTAGGTACTCTATGATAAACAATATGCAAACATAATTCTTTCCTGCCTATATCAAGTAAATACAGAGAAAGGAATTCACTTATTTGCTTCTGTTAAGAAATCTCAGTCAGAACAGAGTTTGCAATTACCATAAAACCATGCAGTCATAACAGTAAGACTGCATTTTATTGCATATTTAGTGTGTGTCTTTCGGCTTTTCCCGGTTAGGGGTCGCCACAGCAGAACTCCAGTCCGCTAATGATTGGCAGTTGATTTTTACGTTCCGGCTTGCCAGGCCTGACACACAACCTTCAACGAAGGTACGCCTATTCATGCATGTCTCCACGCAGAAGACGCTCTAGCTGAGAATCGAACCGGACGTCTTACTGTGAGGCGACAACGCTACCACAGCACCACCATATTGCATATGTAGTATTTCCTTAATTTCTGTCCTTATAATTTCCCATTTCTTGATCAGTACTGTGGGAGATGATCCACTTTCCTTTTTTCTTTACACGTCGCCCTCTGTAGAACTACTTGTCAAGACAACCAATAGCTCCCAGTGACTCTTGGAAAACAGCTTAGAATGACTGCATTGCCTGCATCTCGCACCTAGATATAAAAAATTTATATAGTCCAGCCAGACACCTTTGTACTGCACCTAATTCCACAGATGGAATATCTAAATATCTAGATAGTATCTAAATCCATTCACTAATTTAGTATAAATACTTTCTACTGTATTCAAATCTTTCTAGTACAAACAAACTGCCATTCATTTTAAAGCTCCCTATATTTCTTCCATGAAACATTAAAAGCATCTCTGGTACATTAAGTTGTCCACTATCACAGTGCATGTTTAAGGTTTTTCCTTTTTCTTTCATTTTCAGTTCTGCTGTCATACTCCTTTTCTAGAAGGATGTGTTTCAGGAATACAGTCTGGCAACTGCTTTAACAAGATATTTACAAGTGCTACATCAATCTACTATCTCCTATTAATAGACTACCTTTCTCTCTAAATGTTGTTTGCACTCCGTGGAAGCAATGATGTAGTGCATTTAAATGCACTAATCACCCTAAAGGGTTTTTTCTTCCAAATAACTTGCTATTTCCTCTCCTGTTGTTTAAATGATCTACTCTGTCGATCCTTTAACACAGCTGCCCTTACATTTATCAGCTGATCTGCAGAAAGCCTTCTGTAGTATGTAACTGCTGGAGTTTCCTCTTCTGATTGCTTCAACTTACCGTAACTCAGAATGTTACTGTTTCTCCTGTGCTTCAGATGTGCATACCATAGGCCAACATACACTGAAACATCACAAGCCAAGCAACAGCGGCATGTTTAACCTTACCGCTACCCAGTCTAACTCTCATTTACTAAACCAGAAACACAAATAAAACCACAAGTCTCTAAAATTATATACCTACCTAACATGCAGGAAAATCCATCTGCAGATGCTGGGTGGAGAGGCCATGCAATCACAGGGTGATAAGTGGCCAGTACAGAAAGCTTCCTGACAGAGTAATTGGTATGAGCAGTATATGTAAAATCATACTTTGGAGGCTTTTTTCAGTAGATACATTTTGGAAACAATCTAAAACAGTATAGTTTAACCTTCCCAAGGATGCTAAAGCCAGAAAAAGACCAATTATCAAGGGCTGAGGAGAGTGAATCCTGAAGCACTGAGATCCCAGAGGGGTCCAAATTCCTAAAATCATGGCCCAAGTTCAAATGCTTAGTAAAGGTATAAACTAGAAGTCAAGTGGCCATTGCATGAACATCCACAACAAATGTATTTTTGAAATCAGCACTGGAATTAGCCACATAGCAGAAAATGTAATGTAGTTAGTTATACACTGGGAAAGGATAAGTTACTGCAAATTTCCTCTATCTGTGACAAAGGGGAAAGGCAAATGTTACATCTTTAAAGTTATTGTTGTCTCTTCAGGAAAAACCTAATCAGGCAACTCGTCACTGAAGTATGAAGTGCACCCCCCCATTTCACACTGCAAAGAAGAAAAGATGATGAATGCAAATTTTCAGCACAATACTAACCCCATTTTACATAGAAAATGCATGTTAGTCTTAATAGGTATTCAGTCCTTGTGAAAAAAGAATTAGGATTCTATAGAGATAAAGGTCATCAGCATAACAGCAACACAAGCAGAGGTGAAGACCAACATGAAAAACACATTCCAAGAGACAGATTTCAGAGGCATCAAACCAGTTTGATTTGAATAGAGAATGGACAAACCTGTTAATCATGTAGTCCAGATCCCTAGGCAGGGATGGGTTATTCAAAAGTGAGTCGAGATGCAGAACTCTTTTAAAGAATGACAACCAGCTGGTGCTGCACCATGGTTCCAGTCTCTACAAGATTACAATATACAGACATACCAGATAAAAAGCATGCACCTCAACTATGGAAACGAAATCAAAGTCATACAGGTGCTTGCATTAAGTCAAGATAATCTCTCCAGCAATAATGTGAACATTTTCTACTCAGTAGGAAAACTTAATAAACACAAGTCTCTTATGCAGCTTCAGTCTCCTCTAAAATTCATACCAGATGGTCCATCAAGAACAGGGACATGATTAGTAAGGACCTGAGTTAGAGGAGGTTGTCTTGGTTTGTACTGGAACAGTTTCTCGTACTGCCAGGAACAAGACAGCCTAACGCAGCACTCTGCTCAACTGCAATAGAGCAATGAGGATGGGACTTGGTGTATTTTCTAGGTTTTAGGATGAAACAAAGACTCAGAATGGTAGACGGGTACACTGGAGTCTGCTTCTCACAGTAGAGGATACAAAGCCACTGTCAACTCCCCTTAGTTATGGTGATCCAAGCAGAAGAGATAGAGAAGAAACCTCTCTATCTCTTCTGTATTCTATATGCCATACAGGTTGAATCAAGGGTGACCTACTTCCAAAGGAGAATCAGTTTTGCTGGGGGGAGGGGTGAAAAAGAACCTGTCTGACATGCAGTCTTAATGCAAGAATTCTATTTTGTGGTAAGAGAGTGAGACGAATGTATCTAGACGAGCCCCTATAAACTCCAAGACTTGAACTGGTTGAAGGTGGGAGTTTGAAAGATTGATGGTAATTCCAAGGGATTGGAATAATTGGATTAAGTAATCATTGGCTTTTTCTGGGAGATGACTGGTTGATGTGGTGAGAAGCCAGTTGTCTAAGGAGACACTCTGAATCCATGCAGTCTTAGATGAGCTACTACCACTGCCGTGCATTTGGTGAACACCCAGGGGAGCTGTGGTGAGATCAAAGGGCAAGGCTGTGAACTGATAATGGCTGGCTCTCAGCCAGAAGCGTAGGTATCTTGGAGAGCATCTGTTCATTTTGATGTGATAGTATATGTCCTGAAGATATACAGAGCACATCCAGTCATCCTTCCCTAACAGAGGCAGAATGGTCTTAACCATGACCATCCAGAATTTGGAGTTTTTTACAAACTGGTTCAGATAACTGAGATCCAGGATAGGTCTCAGGTCCCCTGTTTTCTTTGGCACTAAAGAACCCTGAGTAAAATCCAGATCCTGTTTTGTAGGGTAAGACCTCCTGGATGACTCTTTTGTCTAGCAGCTTTTAAATTTCCAGAACTACTAATGCCCACTGATTGGGTGAAACATTGGGGAGAGGTTTTCTTTTCACTGAGGAAACTTGTAAAAACGGAATGTAATATTCTCTGGCTACAATTGTTTGCACCCACATGTCTTTTGTGATGGCTGCCCAGGCTTTTGGGTGCAAAGACAAATGCCCCCAACTGTCTCCAGAGAAAAACAGTTGGGCAACCTTTCAGGAGTGCTGAAAGGGTCTGTCCAAGAATGAATCTTGGAACCCTTGATTTTGTGGATCCCTTCTACTACTTGGGTGGCATCTTCCATTGTTATTATTTCACTCTCTACCTCTGGGAAAAAAATTCCACGTGATTCCTGAAAAGCTGCTTGACATTTCCAGAACTACATCTTCTTACCACCATGTTAATTTCTAGAAAAAGGTCTCTGTAGGGTAGAAAAATGGATTCCCATGGCAGACGTCTTTCCATCTTGATCACTGTGGGAAACTGTCTCTAACAGTGGGCTCAAACAGAGAGGATCCATCAAAGGAAGGATTAATGAATGACACTTTAAAGACCTGCACAAAGTCACACAATCCCATCCAGGCATGTCTCCTAATGGTTATGCCTAAAGCTGCAACCAGTGAGGAACCTCTAGCTGCATGAGAGGTTAACCTCATGAATACATTCGATATAGACTGTGGGGTGGCCAGTCACGAAGAATATGTTCTCTTCTTCTGCAGACTCATGAATCCAGGTGTAAAGTTAGAGAGTTCCTTAGTCAAGTCCCTCTGTAATCTACTGAAATGTGCCAGGTAGTTTAGTGACCATAAGGCAAATGTCACAGAGACATAAACTTAATTCCTGTACCTGTCCAATGCACAGGATTCTCTATTAGGGGGATGGACAGAGGAGCTCTGCTTGGCCAGCTCCTTTTTGGTGGCTGCCACAACAACTATGGCATCTACAGGGATTCCCATACTCCAATATTGTCTGTCTGTAGGTGTTCTGAGAATCTTATCTGGATGCCTGGGAATCAGTTCTACAGTGTCCAGTCCTTTCCATGCCCAGCAGGAGACAAGCTCTGTAAGCTCATCCACTGGGTGGAGTAATCCAAGATGTAGATGGGCCAGACTTGAAGGCTTCTAGGAACACCGACTCCTCCTAGGAAGAGGCTTGGGAAGACCAACCACTTTTTGACATAGGATTTCTAGAATGTCTCCAATGGAGACGTCTTCTGTTGAAGATCTAGGAGGCCCTTCCTCTCCATCGAAATCGGTGTCTTCTGTCAAATATTCCAGAGGGGAATCTAAGTGCCTCTTTTTGCACAACCTCTTTCAGGGGACCTCTTCAGTGGGGAGCTCTGGAGAGGTATCAGAAGAGGAGGGGAGTTCCCTAACTAGAACTGCCTTGAAGCTCTGTCCCTGTGACACAGGATGAAAAGACTCAAGACACAGAATTCGAAGAGTGAAAAAGAATAGGATCTGAAGAGGTAAGAGTCGAGACCTCTCTCTCGAGTGATGGAATGCTTCTCCTGATCCCTCTGCCTTCGAGATGGTGGAGAGGTGGTGGAAAGGGTAGAGGCCAATCTCAGATCTCAGATCAAACAAACCAGGGCTCTCCACAATCATCTGCTCTAAGAGACGAGTTGGAGCCAAGCTGTCCAGTGCCAAAGCCTCTGAAGGCTTTGGAGTTCAAGTCATTCCCTTGGATCTAATGCCAACGCTTCTGCTCCAAGACACGTTCTGGTCAAGGGGAGTCGAACCAATTAGATCAGGGAAGCAGTTGGAGTCACTGACAAAAGCATCTTCAGATCCAGTGGTTTGACTTTTTGAGATCTCTGATCTGAGGGCTCTGAAACAGAAGGTTGGATCAGAGAAAGAGTACTGACTGTATGTGATGGAAGTTTAAGGCTCATGGATCTGATGGGAGACAGAGCTGGTATGACACCTATCTGGATCTGTGTTCTGAAGAATTTTCTCATCATCCTATCCACTTCTGAAAGACTTCAGGAGGACCTGACTGAGAAAGTGGAAAGAGCTCAAAAAGACTTTCTTGGAATCTCCTGTAAAAAAGGGGATTCAGCCTAGGAGACACTGGATCTGGAGAGAAGCAGGGGGTTCTGAACCAAGAAGACTTTGAAGTAGCAGGCTTTGGATCCAAGGGTTTCAGATCCAAGTGTTTGGAAACCTTAGCTGGCCACTCTGATGTCGTAGCGGATTTGGGAAACCTGACAAGACAGTGCTTTCTATGCTGCCTGGGCTCCATGAACTTAAATTTCTGACAGGGGGTTTGAGCCCCTGAAGTATAAACAGCAAAAGAAGGAGCAAAAGCAAGGATAAGGCCCTTAAGCATTAGCTTGTTTCAATGATTTCTGATGACTCTGGCATTGAAGTCATCACAAACTGTACAAGACGTCTCAAGGTGGGAAGGACTCAAAAAGTCACATTCCCTGTGGGCATCAGACTTGGGTATTTTGTGCCTACAGGAAGTACACTTTTTAAATCCAGTAGGCTTGTCAGCCAGAGTTGAGAACCAAGCCCAATGGTAAAGTCCAGAGAGACAATTAAAAGAAAAAATTTGTATCAAAATGCCATCAGTAAAAAAAAAAAAAAAAAAAAAAATTAAATTCCCAGTCATAACACTGAGAAAAAAAAAAAGCAAAATTAAAAATACATGTCAGGTCACAATGTCAAATCTGCTGAACAAATTCAGCAGATTCGACATTGTTGCCGAACAGATCACATGATGTCCCCCCACACTCCCTGCTAATTATATATTCCAACTCCGAGATCGCATTACAATGAGGAAAGGGATGAATGTCCCAAACTGCACTGTACCACAATCTCTGTGCAGTACTTCGAGTTCAGATCAGCAAATACACTGTGCATTCATCAATATGAACTTTCGAACACAGAGATGTTCAGCAACATCGAACATCCATCTTTCGGTTTTCCATCTGCACAGCATCTCCATTCATCATTTTAATAGTAAACCTACATACACACACACTAGTAGAGAAATATTATACAACAATGGTAATAATAATAATACCTTTCAGAGAAGCTCAATGAAAGTAAAGGAAAATACCAGCGATGGTTAAGAAAGAATGCCAAAGGATGGTAAATTAGCGTAGTGGGTAAAGAAAGGATACTATAAAAGGTTATAAACAGGAAAGAAAGTTAAACTCTAAAGTTTTTATTCACTATCCCCAAAAAATCAAGATGTTGAGCTCAAGAACACAATCTCAACCAAATCATTAGGCAAACGAGATCTGGGGAATTGCAGTGGTCAGGGACATTTTGGGTAAAGGGAGGAGCTAAAAAGTCAGATCCTAGAATCTAGGTAAAAGCATCAGAGTCGGATCAAAGTCCCATTGGTTGAGGAACTAATGAAAATGATATCAGATATAACAGATTTGCTTTTTGGAGCCATGCATGAGGACATACCTATGCTACCAGGAAATTTTAATGTAACCATATTCAGATGGATAAAAGCAAAAACTACAATGAAACAGTGTGCAGCTTTTATGAATTTTCTGGTGGAATATAGTTTTAAAAAATGTAGAACATGAACCAATAAGAAAATAAAGACCTTGGACCTGGTATCAGCACTCAATTAAAGTAGCAATAACAATAATAATACAACTCAGGAAATAAAACCTATGTTTAAGCTCTGACAACAACCAGTGACCATGTCCAAATCAAAATCCTCATAGAAGAGACTTACAAATCAAGGAAAATAAAGAAAGAAGCACATGTATACAATTGAAGTACTTTCAAGAGACAAGTTACAGAAATGAAAAAACTGGAAATAGGTAGCTAATATGGAACAAGCACTAGAAACAATACATATAACTTGTTGGTTGAAGCAATTGGACAGTATAAAATGAAGCTATTAAAAGAAACAAAGTAAAAAGGAAAAATAAAATTCATAATATTAGGGGATATGAACAGAGATTCACAAAAACAAATTAAAAATGATTAAGTAAAAATGTGCTGTACTACAGATAAATTCTGCTACACGAAGAGGTAATTCAAAAGTTTGTCTTGCATTTAATATAAACAACATAGGCTTGTAAAAGAAGGATACGTCAGGATTCACTGGATCAGCATGGACAAGATGAGACTATGATAGCAGCACTTTTCTACTACTCTGCTACTACACATATTTCTGGCAGGAAATTTTATTTCTAAATAACCCTAAATGGCTCATTTAACTGAATTACAATAAACGTTGGTGTCCTATAGGATTATATCAAAAAATGTTCTTAAAATTGAACTATTTTCCTGTCAAAATCTGTGAGAGAAAATGTCTTCACTGTATCCTGCAGCACCATGAGTTATTGCAAAGGCAGCATCTCAAGACTGTTCAAAAACAGCTTCATTCATTACTGACTAATATTCAAGAATTGTCTTTGAAAATAGATAGACTGGGCACCATAACAGATGACTTTAAGACAAACTGTTCTAAACAAATGGAACAAATTAATAAAACTCTGCAGTTACAGAGAAATCAGATTTCTAGCATTTAAGACTCCTTGAATGATATGGAAGAAGGCTAAAGGAAGGGGAGAAAAATATTGAATACATGTTAAAACAGAACTCTGTACTAGCCAAAATAGATGACCTTGAGAATAGGTCTTGTATGAACAACATTTGTATTTTTGGTCTACCTGAAGGAACAGAAGGTAATAATATGGTGAATTTCTTGTCTAACTGGTCCCTAAAACTTTAGACTTGCCTGAAGCTCTCTCTTTTAGCATAGAAAGAGCACACAGATCTTTGTTTAATCCTGTATCAAAGTCCAGTACTTCCATGAGGTCCATTGTGGTTAAATATATTTCATCTCAGGATAAAGAACTGGTACTCAAAACTGCCTGGGCTAAGTCACCACTTAAAGTAGAAGGAAATATTACTCATTTTGATAATGACTATTCACAGCAACAGTTATGTCTAACAGGAAACAATTCCTTCCCCTTATAAGATAACTTAATAAAAAGCAGATAAAAGTGCATTTATTCTTCCAGGCCAGGCTGAAGATTTTCCTTTCTAATGAGGTTAAACTCTTTCAAGATCTTTTGCAACAAACAGAGGATATGGATAGGTCCATTGTATCCTTAAAAAGACAAATGCAGACAAATGGAAATAAGACAGATGAGAAAAAGAAGAAATTAAGGGGAAAATAAAGAGCTTTCCTTTTCCCCTTTATTTTCAAAGGCAATAACAAGATGTCAAGGATTTTTTTCTTCTTATGTAAACTAGCTTAGTTTTATTTTTTTACTTATCTTTACCAGCAAAACATGAAATGACCACATGTTCAACTATCACATAAACAGGAATCAGAAAATCAACAAGCAATCTACTAATGTAACGTAACTGAATTCCTTTTTTCTGTCTTATTCTTGTCTAATTTACAGATAATTAAGAATAATTTAATAAGGCATGACAAAATATTATTAGTTTCCCTTAAATGAAGCATACAGCATTTATACTAGTATATGATCTGAAGGGTTGCATACAGAATTGCTTACTCAGGAACTAATGCATACTTTATATTTGACGTAGAAAATGGCTGCAGTATAACACACAGCTGAATTTAAAGTTGTTTAATTCACATAAACTGCAGTTACCTACTAAAGGGAAACACACACTGAGTGACATCTCATACTTTCTTGTTAGAAAAATGAAAAGACATTAACAGTGTTAAATTAAAACTGCTACTTAAATGGCATACTAAACAAAATGACAGATAAACACCTTCACCTAAGTGTGGAAGCAACTCAGTGTAATCATTAACTACAATAACATTAGAAAAGCTGTTTCACAAAAAAAAAAATAGTAAATCCTAAAAGCCGCCCGTCTTCTTAATGCATAGATTTAGATAATATGTTACTGTTCTATTAATAGAATGATTTATGATGTGCTAGACTTGGGGAGAGGGAGAATGCAGCTGCTATAGATGTGTGTTTTGATGTTGTTCAACAGTGGAGAGATTATGAAGTTTTAAAATGGCTTTAAAATACTCTCTGTTCATAGAGCAAATGTTCAGGTTCCGTTATGAAAGTTATGTAAATTGTTGTGATTGATGGCTTGTCCCTATGTGAGGTGTTTCTGTGGTAGTTAAGTATGAAGCCCCTCTCTCCACAGCTTGAGAATTTTTACTTCATTTAGAACACATGAAGCTTTCTCTGGTAAACAGTTAGACTTCAGTTGGAATTCCCACCTAAACAAGAGAACAGAACTGTTCATGTTTAGAGACTCTGACTGACAAGCAGCTTTCGAAGGATAATTTGAATAAAAGGTAAAACCTTTTAAATATACATTAGCTTACATTTCACTGAAACTATAGTTAAACATACGAACTGACATTGAAGAGGGAAACAATTATAATGTTACACATATTGTGAAATACCTTTGAATACATTTATAAGTAAATACATTTGAAAGCAAGCATTTGAAGTTTGACAGTAGTTGTCAATGAATTGTAAAACGAATACATATATATATATATATATATATATATATATATATAAAAATGTTTGCACTTCAGTATTAGTGGCAAGACATGCATGATATGAATATGTTGTCAATACACTTGAAAGTAAATAAATTGACCAAATAGACCAGCAAAGCAGCACAGAGTTCAATAAATTTATTAGATACTTGTGTCCATAACAGACTAGTTTACAATGTAGTCAAGTTACATTTTAATCATCTTTTAAATAATCACAATCATTTGCTCATGAATATTAATAAATTTGAAACATCTTCATTTTTTTCTTTGAAAATACAAAGGGTACTGTATATACTAATAGAGTCATTCCTGTAAACATCCCAAAGTGGTGCATACACAGAATTAAAAAGTTATTTTAATATTATGGTATATCCATTCTCATGCTCATAATAGTAAAGAACTGTGTTTGGATAACCATAAGTCCTGGCTACCAATCCATTCATCATCGTATGATACATCAAGTGCTCAAACTAAATGGACTGATAAAATTAAGGTAAAAATGGAACATATGTATAAGAAATCATAATGAATATGCATATATAAATATACATAAATGAAAATTAAAGAATGAGAAAATAAATAAAATAAATAATAAATAAAAATCAGCAACATAGATTCAGCCCAAAATGTATGTCAGGACTAATAATGTAATAATAAATGCAACTATATATTAATGTCTTGTCTAAGATAATAGTGAAATCAGTCCTAAAAAATAAACTAGAACATCGCAAAAAATAATCCATCCAGTCATATACTCCTATTGTGTCAATCAATATATGTATGGCAATAATCCTTAGCTTTTCAACAGTTATTCATTTGAGGCACCAAAATGTTGAATATAGCCTAAACAATCTATATGAATGGAGTAAGTATACACCTATAACTGAATATGAGTATGCCATTATACATACTAATTGATCCTTGCTGAAAATCTTCGATTAGGTATTGAGAAATATTCTTAACCACCAAGAACTAAACCTGTGTGTTAATATGTAGAACTGATTGAGATACTAAATGAAAGACCATGGATTCAAATTGGTCATTATATTACCCATATGCTATGTATAATTAAAGTAGGGCCCATGATCAGTACCAGCCAAAATGCTAAGCGATCATAATCCCAATGAAGGATAACCTAAAGAAGTATAGTCCACTAGTTGGAGTCTGATATATCAACATAAATGTTGTCAAATAGCCAACTTCTCCTATAACCAACTTCTCCTATAAATGGTCATAAAGGTAAACCTAGCCTGAGGATGTTTTAATGTATGTTGATATAGAGCACTTGTCTCCTTGTGGTTTTCATATCGCTGCGATGTTCATTCATCCTGAATCTCAAAGCCCTTGAGGTTTGTCCAATAAGTTCATCACCGTAAATACCCGCAATACAATACCCTGTTACACGCATCAAGTTTACATCCCCGCCACACCATCAGGAGTATTCCTATATCCCAGTTCATGCTCAGTTCAAATATTGAGGAATACCAAGTGGCCAGTAGGGATCTCGGATATGACAGATTTGATATTCTGTCTGCACAGAGTAGAGCAAATAGTCTTGAAAGGGATGACCTATTACAATATCATAATAAGAACAAAAATCAATCATCTTGCAGTACAGGTGGCAGAATCATTGACACATATGACAGAAATGTTAATATGATTAGAAACATTATTAACAAATATTGGAATATTCTACTGGCTAATGATCCTGGGACCTCGTTGTCTTTTCTCATATAAGGAAAACCTTAGGTTCTTATTTTTCACATTTCAAACATATAAACAACTGACACTTTATGGTGATGAACTTATTGGTTCATTGATCCTGCCAGTATATGCATAAATCCAAGGAGTTTACCAGTCGCAATACCAGTAGAATTTTGACATTGTGTTACTGTGGGGATTTTATGTTGGACAAACCTCAAGGGCTTTGAGATTCAGGATGAATGAACATAAACCACAAGGAGACAAGTGCTCTATATCAACATACATTAAAACATCCTCTTCTGGAGATAGAACCAACAAACAGGGCTGGCATGGGTTACTGGACCAAAAGGAAAAATACTGGATTACCACACTGGGGCCTTATTTCATCCTGGATTGAATGACCATTTATAGGAGAAGTTGGTTATAGGAGAAGTTGGCTATTTGACAACATTTATGTTGATATATCAGACTCCAACTAGTGGACGCTGGTACTGATCATAATTGAAGATTTTCAGCAAGGATCAATTAGTATGTATAATGGCATACTCATATTCAGTTATTTGATACAATAAGTATATGACTGGATGGATTGCCTATTTCATGTACATATTTTTTGGGATGTTCGACTGATTTCACTATTATCTTAGACAAGACATTAATATATAGTTGCATTTATTATTACATTATTAGTCCTGAGGCTAACGACATACAGATGTTGCTGATTTTATTTATTATTTATTTTATATATGCATATTCATTATGATTTCTTATACATATGTTCCATTTTTACCTTAATTTTATCAGTCCATTTAGTTTGAGTTGATGATGAATGGATCATAGGACTTGGTATGTGCTGTAATACACTTGAAAGTGTCATACATAAAGCAAAAGAAGCAATAAACTGTACACTTGACAGTAACAACATAGGAGGCTTTAATTTACATTGATAAACCACTGAATATAAACAAATAATGAAATATTGTTTAAACTCAGTAGAACTATTCAATTACTTTTATATAATATTACAAAGAGAATAGAAGGGACTGAAAGTACACAGTCTATTATGGTGGGCTACACCACAAAACATTTCAAATTGTTGTGCAGCAGTCTTTCATATCTTATACTGTTAGTTAATGAATTACAAAACTATGCATAAATAAGGAACAACAGTAAGAGATGTAAGTATATCTTACTTTAATACCTTAATAAACACAAAACTGGAGAAGGTACATGTTAAATAACAAGTTAAGATGTGAAATAATTGTTCTACTATTACATATTAACAATGCTTTAAAGGATACAGATTCATCTTTATTTTACTGTTAATGGCATCATATTTGATTGTAGTCGAGTAAACTGGATTTTTTTTTTGTTTTTGTCAGAGTATTGGATGGATGTGTTAGAGGGTAAGAGGTATTTTAAAAGCAAATGTTTAATGATAATTATATTTTTTAGCTTTGTTCAAGTGTCCACAATAGTAACTATTCTATGTCTAATCAAAACTTCAAATGTTAATGTTGACATGATGATTATGAAGCAGTTCTTTATTAACAGTGTGTCATTATCTATGAGAAGTACATGTATACTTTTGCAGTAGGACAAATGGCATTCATTAACTATATTTTCGTAAATGTCAATGGATTAAATAATGGATGCAAAAGGGGTAGCTTAAACGGATATTTGAAGTTGTTTAATTCTCAAGTTATTTTATTTTACTTATTTTTTCAGTAAACACATATTATCAGAAGACAGGCTAAATACTTAAAACTGTACTACATTATCCAGTTCACAGTATAATCAATAAAGGGGGGGTTGCTATATTGTGGAGAAATTTACTGCCTATGCCTACGGCTATGGAAACATATCAAGATGATAAAGGTATGCTTTGTACTGCAACTATAAAGTATAATAAGAGGATATTAACTTGTACTGGACTCCTGGAATAAGAATTAAAACAGTTGACTAACACCTAGAACAAGTAATTCAAAACTCGAAAGGCAGTGTCATTCTAGCAGGAGACTAATTGTATATTGTCACCAAGTAATACTAACACAGTAGGTAAAAGCAGAATACAGGCATTTGCAAAGGCATTGTTGAAATTTACTGAATTGTTCCATCTAAAAGACATAAATAAATTTTCAGAAGCAAATTCATTATTTGTTACCCATTATTCCCAAAGACATGGAACGCAATCCAGAATAGACAGAGTTTATGTCTCTAATGACCTGACTGATACACTAGGCAAATTCAAAACAGTAAGTTGTCTGCTTTTAGATCACAATACAATTACCTTTGAGCTGTTTTTGAAATCTAATAATAAAGTTAAAATCAGAAGATTACCAGCATATATAACTTATTTAAAAACATTTAAGAACTTTTTTAAAGAAATCCTTTCCTTTGCAGAAATTAAAAAATATAGAAGATACTTCACAAATTTATTTATGGGATGCAGTAAAAGCATATATATTTGGGAGAGTCACTAATTGGTTGTCAAATAAAAAGAAATATTGAGACAAAGAATTACATGAAATATAAGAAAAATTTGATAAGTTAAAATTAGAAAATCAGACAAATAAAAATAATAATACAGAAGAGATTCATAATCTAAACAACAAATACTGGCAAATCTTAAACCATAAAACTAAAATCAACCTTGAGAAGTTTAAGATGATTAACTTTTCTATTAACCCAAAATCTATGTGTAATTTAGCCACCAAAAAAAAATATTCAGCAAGTCCAATCACATAAGCCTACTCACACAGGAAGAAATGATCTTGATGGAGAGATGAAAAGTCAGCAAGCAAAGGAGAGTAGTAGTACTGAAACTGAATTCATCCTCAAGTCTTGGTGAGTACCTTCACGAGGTAGACCCTGTTTTTCACAAAATCTTACGAAGGCGACACTGATATATAGACTGTATTTATATAGCATATATCACAGACAGAAGTAAATCAAAAATAAAAAAAAAAAGGTAACTGGGTGCACAAGACCCTGGATAAAAAAGTGCCCAATCCTGGTAGGTGCACTGGTAACAGGACTGGAAAACAAATGACAGTGTAGAATCCTCAAAATATGGAAACATTCCTACAATAGGGCCAGGCCAAGCTCAGGGGGAGGATGCCCCCCTGTTGTAGAAGGAAGCAGCAGTCCACAAAAACGACAAAAATTGATTGGCCAAAAAAAGCCATAAAGACAACAGAGTGGACTGTTGAGGATAAGAAATAAATTATGTATTGTTATTATTATGTAAAAAGCCCAGAATTTCCAAACACAAGATATACAAAATGATTAACAGAGAAATTAGAGGAAAGAAAAATACTTCTGCAGGAAAAACTGTCACAAGCTTCAAATAAAAATTTGTGTTCATTAATACAACAGACTTCTGAAAAACAGTACATAGATAGAGAAACTTTGATCTCATTGGAAAAAAAGCCCCTGAGGAAGTGAGAAAATATAAACAATAAAACCTAGAGATATTTGAAAAATATAAATAAGAAATATGGACATGGGAAAGAAAGAGAGATTTGATATGGTGCAATATTTATGCAAAGGAGAAAGCCAAGTTAACTAATATAGAGAAGGCAGTCTCAAAGATATTCGAAGAGAAATACAGGTAAAGGCATCCAGATATGGAAAATTTCACAATAAAAAGATTAATAGCACAAAGATATAATGTAGAAAAGACGATTAGTAAAGCAGAAGTTAAAGAAATAGAAGGTGAAGTTATGGAGTGCCTGCGAAGTGAAGGATTTAATGTAGAAGGTCTAAAACAGACTACATCACAGCATAATGGAGTGATTCCCCAGAATAAGGAAAAGCAAGAAGATCAGGAGACGTGAAGAAGAAATATGGGCATGGGAAAGGAAAAGAGATTTAATATGGTGTAATATTTATGCAAACGAGAAAGCAAAACTAACTAACACAAAAAGAGCAGCACCAAAGATATTTGAAGAAAAATATAGGCAAAGGAATCGGGATATGGAAACCTTTACAATACAAAAAATAAGAAGACTAAAAGGAAAAGTACAAAAAGAGATTAGTAATGGAGAAGTCAAAGAAATAAAAACTGAGGTAATGGAACAGCTGCAGAGAAGGATTCGGTGTAGAAAATTAAATGCAGAAAGCACCACAACAGGATAGAGCAATGGATATCCAAATTAAGGGGAAACTAGTGGAACAGGAAGCAATTGGTCAGGTGCCATACCAAGATATTTTGGAGCCTTCCACAGGAAACCAGTATAAACGTTCATTTGAAGCTAGACAGCAAGGAAAGGAACAGGAAACTGTGGAAACTCTGATGCACTCAATGTTGAGGAGTGATAGGCCAGTGAGTTCACATATGACAGAACAACAGATGACACAGGATGAAACTGAAGAGAATGTGCCACAGAAGGATGCTATAGAACTTTCTACAGAATGCCTGCAGGAAACGGAAAAGAAGGAATGTGCCCTCAGTTTGGAAGAAAATGAGTTTAGAGAAGAATTGCTTGATTTAATAGACAAAGACAGATATATCAAGATGAATGAGAGAAATAGACTGCAGAAGGTTAATAAAACCCCAAAAGTCAAAAGCTTGATAAAACAAATGAACACAGTAATTAGGGCTGTCCATAGAGATCCATGCAATATAACAGAAGTAAACAGAATATATTACTGTGCTGCTAAATTAATAACTGATAAAGTTCTACTACAGGAACACAGGGTAGTGAGGGAAAAGAGGGGTGAAAGTGAATACCATCATGGAAATATCGACTAGAGAAAAATATAAAGCAGCTAAGACAAGAAGTGTTATTGTTAGAAGATTACAGAAGAGGGAACAGATCAACAAAAATACTAAAAGAGATGTGATAAAAGCAATGTGCATTTTTAGAACAGACCAGGATCTATTATGCACTATTGGAGATAAACTAAAAATTTCAAAACAGGCAGAAAAACTTAGAAGATACAAAGATAAATATAAGGGAAAAGCAGAAAATAAGCAATTTATTGATGACCCAAAAAAGTTTTATAGAGAATTGGGAAATAAGGTAAAAGGAACTGAAAGACTGCCAAAAAATAGGACGTATATTTATTTATTGATTTTATTTATTTGAAGTTTGTTTGCCAGGATGGTCCAACTGGGCTGAAGGAGCCCATTTTCAATGGAGTCCTGGGGAGAAAAGCTCCATAGATACACTTTATTAAACAACAGGTTATTATAATACAAGAAGAGTACATGAAACAAAAGAATATGTTAGTACAATCTGAAAAAAAAAACAGAGTTTATATCACAGTTAGTAAAGTTTACAAATATATATCACTGTCATTGCTAACATAGATATTAAGTCTAAACGGTAATAAGTAGGTATTTACAAGTCAATTAGACTAGGGAGTTATTTACAATATGTATGTTGCCCCAGGGGAAATATGATCAGCAGGTCAAATATTTTAGAATTTGAGGATAAGAGGAGAGTGGGAGAAGGGCTGGGGAGTAAGGTAGCTGCTGGGGATGTTATGCAGGATGGGAACATGAGCATTCCCAGAGAGATATTAGGTGTGAGTGGAGCAGAGTTTTAAAGGGGAATGGGCTGCTGGTAAGGTGAATTTGAGGTGGGAGGGAGCTCCAGAGGCATGCCAAAGAAAAAGAAAGTAAACGTTTGCCTGCTGGACGAGCAGGCTTGTGAAGTTCCACCAGATTCTGAGCATTGGTTCTTAGGAGTCTGTTAGGTTGGTGCATTTTAAAGGTTGAGGCAAGGGAGGGGCAGAGAGAGGGACTGAAAATGAGTTTCTGAGCAAGGATTAGTTGAGAGTCGATAAGGTAGTTGGGCATCTCTAGCCAGTTTAGTTTATGGAGGGCAATACAGTGGTGAGTGGAAGTTTCGTGTCCAGTGGCAAATTTGGCAATTTTGTTGTAGCAGGAAGAGAGTTTTGTTTTAATAGAAGAGTGTAGGTTGGTTAGGAGTTGGGCACCATAAAGGAGAGAAGGGATGAGATATGTGGTAGCGAGAAGGAATCATGCAGATGGAGTAAATTAGCTAATGTGACGGTAGAACATACCAAGTTTCTGGTGTGTTTTTTTTTAATATTTGTATGTATATAGGTATAACATTTGAGCTGGTTGTCGATGAGTACCCCTAACAGTTTTGCATTGTGTACTATCTCAAGAGAAGTGTTATTCTGACTGGTTATGGAGAATGAATTAATGTTGATATTTGTAGTTTTGGAAGGGGTGAATATCATGAGTTTGTTTTTTGATGTATTAAGTGCCAGGTGGTTATCTAGCATCCATTTCTAAGTGGATGAGAAGGCATCTTGGGTTAGTTTTATGAGCGTGGGAGTAAAGTTAGCAGAATAGATAATTGTTGAATCGTCTGCATATTGGATGATTTGCACATTAGGGATGGCAAGGTGGAAGTCATTTATGAAAATATTGAACAATAGGGGACCTAAAATGGAACCCTGGGGTACACCAGTGGGAGTGTTGAGGAATGGGGAAATGGCTTTCTTCCATTTGACTGCTTGTTGCCTGTTGGAAAGGTAGCTGGTAAACCAGTTGATAGAAGGGAGTGATAGATTTAGGTTAGAGAGTTTGGATAGGGGAAGGGTGTGAGAGATGGTATCAAAAGCTTTGGAAAAGTCTAGAAGGAGGGTGGATACAATACAGCCAGAGTCATGGGCTTTATTCACAGTTTCAAGGAAGGAGAGTAGTGCAGTAGTAGTACTGTGACAAGGCCTGAATACATGTTGTGTGGGGGTTAGTAGGTGATTGTCGATGAGGTAGGGAATAGTTGTAGGTAGATAAACTTTTCAAGTAGTTTAGAGATGGGAGATAAGATGGTGATAGGTCTAAAATTGGAGATGTTATTATTGTTTCCTCCTTTGTGGAGGGGAATAATGTAGGCTTTTTTCCAGAGTTGGGGTACGTAGCCTTCTTCGATTGACCGGTTTATAAGAATACAGATGGGAAAAGCAATGGCTTCTGCAGCTGTCTTTAAGAAGAATGAAGGGATATTGTCGGGGGCATTGGAGCATGGTTTTAATTTCTGAATGGATTTTTTTTTATAGTTGATACTGGGATAGGTTTTAGAGAGAAGTGACGAAGGTGGGAGGAGGAAGTATCTGAGGAGGAGGAGATAGTGGAAGGTGTGGTTGACTAAGAAGGATTATTTGAAAAGGATTATGTTAATTTGGTTATGGAATCAATGAAGAAGTTGTTAAACTGGGAGGCTAAGTTGATATCAGAAGCATTGTGGTCAGGACAAGTGTTCTCTTTTTTTGCCTGGGTTTAAGAGAGTGGAGATACTATCCTAGAATTTTCTAAGGTTTGTCTTGTGGTTATTTTGGAGTGCGGTATAGTGGGATTTTGATCTGAAGTAATGAGCTTCTTAACTCTGTTGTAGAGCATTTCATATTCATTTAGGGTGACTAGGGATTTATTTTTATGGTGGTGTTTCAAGGCTTTATCACGGAGGTGCATGACAGCTAATGTGTCTTTAGATAACCAGGGGACGGTGTTGCTTTTAATTCTTTTAGATTTCAAGCAGGCAAAGGTACCTGGAAGGTTTAGAAATGTTGTATTAAAGTAGGTGATGGCCTCATCTAGGGGGAGAATTTTCAGAGGATTCCAGTTAAATTGTTTCAGTAGGTTAGAGAAGGTGTTGGGGTTGAAGTGTTTTAATGAGCATATAGAAATGGTGGTATGAGACAGTTGTAGGGAGGGAGAGTGATGAGCGAAAATGGGAAAGTGATCACTGAGGGAGTCAGGGAGGGTAACACTACTGGAGATAAGATGTGGGTGGGATATCAGAATCCAGTCAAGTGTGCTTCCAGAGGAGTAGTCTTTTGATGGTCTGGTTGTGGTATTGATAAGTTGGTGAAAATTGTAGAGGTTTACGTTTAGGGAGTTAGTGGGGGATTGAATAGAGGACCAATTAATATTTACATGACCTAAGATTATAGTCTCATTGGTTATGTTGGTGGAGAACCAAGAGAATATCCTCGAGGACAGGGGTATTGTCTTTGGGAGGGATATAGACGGAGGTTATGCATATGGATTTATGCTTGTTCAACTGGAGTAGGGCCAGAATTAGCTCAGCACTGCCAAATTGAGGGATGGGCTTAGTATATGGAGTAACTGAAAGGGAGGATGAGTAGAGGAGAGCAACCCCACCACCTTTTTTGTGGGTTCTGTCTTTTCTAATGATACTTTAGTTGGGGGGAGATATTTCAGAGTCTTTTAAGGAGGGTTTTAACAATGTTTCAGAGACTGACAATATGTCAGGTTGGTTATAGAGAAGCCAGGCATGAAGGTTGGGGATTTTGTTGCATATACTTTGTGCATTTAGTACTGAGAAGGAGAGGGTTTTATCTGATGGAGGGGGGGGGGTTAGAGGGGAGGGTTGAAGTGTGAATAGGAGAGGGACCAGGGTTGGGGTATATACATTTTGGAGAAGTATCTATGAAGATCATGTGGAACATAACAAAGATGCTAAATGGATAGAAGAAGTAAAAGAAAGAATAAGAAGTTTAAAGGTATAGGATATGAAATGGGATGAAATAACAGTCAGAGAAACAAAGTTAAGAAAAGCCTCTATCTGGAAAACCCCAGGCCCAAATGCACTACCTAACTTTTGGCTTAAAGTATTAACTTCTTTGCATGAGGATCTTGCCATGAGTACAAACTATTTATATGCACACCCCGAACAGACATTGCAGTGGTTAACAACAGGAAAAACAATGCTCTTACTTAAGAGTGAACCTGCAAGCTACCCTAAAAATTATAAACCAATAACTTGTCTTCTAACGACGTATAAACTGTACTAGGCAATTGACATCAACAAAGTTTATAGTCATTTAGAAGAAAACTCAATTATGGCAGTAAAACAAAAGAGCAATAAAAGAAAGTCATATGGAACAAAGGATCATTTGTTGTTAAACAAAGTTATAGTGGAGAACTGTAAGAAGGGGAAGAATCTAAGTATGTCACGGACTGACTACAAAAAAGCATTTTTTGTATCCCACATTCATGAATAAAAAAGAGTGCTTAAAAATGTATAAGATACACCCTACACTGATTGACTACATTACAGTAACCATGAAACAGTGGCAAATCACTTTGCAATTAAGCCATGAAAAAGGACAGATTATTATCCCAAGGATAAAAATCCAAAGGGGGATATTCCAGGGTGACTCAGTCACCGTTGCTATTCTGCCTTGCCATTAATTCATTAAGCTGTTTACTTAACAGCTTAGGCCATGGCTACAATTTGGCTTCTAGAAAACAAAGTTTAATGACTTCTCATCTTCTCTTTGTCAATGATTTAAAACTGTATAGCTCATCAGATGAGGAACTGAAAGCACAGCTTCAGGCTGTCAAAACTTTTTCAGATGATATTGGAATGTCATTTGGTCTTGCTAAATGTGCGAAAGCAACCTTTAAAAAAGGAAAACTGCAGCACCAGGAAAACATTGGTTTGGGCAAAGAATGTGATATAAAAGAACTTGAGCAAGAGGGAATGTATAAATACTTGGGACTGATGAAGGATCACTAGATATACGATGTACTCACTAGATAATTCCTGAATCTGTTTTATAGAGTTCTGTTAGCAAATTTTTTATTTGTGTTTGTTTTCTAAGCCCATTTTGTGTGGGTGTATGCGCATATACATATTATATACATACAGATTGATATAGACACAGATGCATACATAGCACACATTTTATTACATATACATACATAACAAGTGTAATAAATATATATATATATACATATACACACACACACACACACACATACACACTCACACACACACACACACACACACACACACACACACACACACACACACACACACACAGTAGATCAGTACAGGACTGCATAACCTTTGACTCTGAACATCCAGTTGTAATTTTTTGTATTTATTCTTACTAAATTTGGTATTTTAATATTTATGCTATCATTTATGTTACCCTTCCAGTGAGTAATCTACGTACTACAGTCCCTGACCATCACTAGAATCTTCATTTTCTTCAAAAACACATAGTACATTAGTGATAGACAAATAAAGGAAGAGAATACACTAAAATAAATGTATGTCTGACTATGTAGTCAGATACTAAAGGGAAATGTAAACATACAGTCATAAATTTCCAAAATAAAATGTATAACTGTCACATTAAAGGAATAATGTTTCCAGTAAAATATAGTAAAAAAAAAATAAAGGAAAATAAAAAAATGCAAAAAGAGAAAGCAATCCACCGTTGTTGTTTTTTTCATTTGTTTTCCAATACTGAATCATACAAATCCTGCCTAATGTCTTCCTGTTGAAAGCCTCGGTCCTTGCACCCAGACATACTACATACATGCTGTATATAGCTCATGTTCATATTAATATGCTGCATTACATTTCACTTACTTTTCCCTTTGCGTTTTGTTAGTTAAATGTTAAGCTACAAGTCTGCATGTTTCATTTGCATTTCTTCTCAGTGCTTATACTGGATATTCTATTCCTGTGCACTTTGTTGTAATGCTGATCAACTTTTGCACAGGAACTGATTTCCCTTGGCCTTCGCTGTCAATGGGTTTTGCCCAGCTGGGCCTTCCTGCTTTTCAAATGCAAGTAAATAAATGATTATGCTCTCATATGCAGAATTAAACACAACACTGTTAATCAAGAGTCTTTAGTCAGAGTTCTAAACATTCTTCACATCCACTTTGGGCTGAGAATCTTAGATGACATTATTGGTCCACTTATTTGCCCTCTCTTGGTCAAAGAGAGAATATGTACCATCCATTCACTGGTGAAGTAAAGTCTTACAGGAAACGATACATACTAGATTCAGAGGGAAACCAGACTCTGCCTTGTATCCCCAAACTTGTAAGTCTTTTCCCTAGTAGAGCAAGAAATATCCTGTACAAAGGTCAATTCAGTAACTGTATTACTCTTCTCCAGTGCCCACAGTATTACAATCCTTAATTCCACTTTGTTTTCTGAAACAAATTCACTTAATAGGTGAAATGCATGTATTTATTTTATTTTAATTTATTTAATGGAAATATCTAACAGCTGGAGAGACAGACAAGTCATAATATCGAGACAGATACACCTCCCAGAGATTGCCACTTCTGTAGAACAAGCTTCCATTTCACATGAAACAGAGCCCCTCCCTGACCCTCTTCAAACTCAACGTAGATCAATGGATGGATGATCACAAATTCACTCCTGGGGTGTTGCCCATGTCCCTCGTGGACTGAGGAAGTCAGTATTAACAATCAACTGCGAACTTCACTCACCTAACCACTGACAATTAGGACAACTCAGGATAAATATGCCTAAGCTTGTAAGGGCTATAGGGGTACTAGCCTATTAGCCTCCTATGAACTTAGGTAAACCAACATGACATTACTTGGCAAGCATGGTTATTTTTAAATTTTAGTTTCTGGCTTGTTACCTGGGTAAATCCACAAGATACATACAGGATAAAACCCAATTTCTCAACAAACTCAGCTCATAACTCAGATGCTTGTCAGTCTTATGCTGCTCTATATGATTTTAAACCTGGCACTTCTGGTTTCAAAGCCTTTAAATACCTTCAGCTGCCAGTAGTGAGTTATTTCTGAGACACCATGTTTTCAAGAATTAAGTCTCATATGCAGATCCATACCTTCAAGCCCCTTAAATGTGACTTTCTTTCACTCTGTGCTCAATCTATCCCTCTATTTCTATTTCTTGGTACACTACATGACATGTTCTTCTCTTTTTCTTTAATGTTGCTGCATTTAAAAAATTCACAATACCAGTAGATAACAGAGGATTAATACTATGAGCTGCTAACTAGAGTTAATCCTGTAATCCAGGGTCTGATCTCACATAAAAGTATAGTCTGTAGGCAATTTAATTCTCAAGGATATGTCTAGTCATTCCAGAGACACTGGTGAGTTATTACCTCACTAATCTGACCAACTACAGAAAACATAATGCTGCATTCTGTAGCCTTCAAACAAATCTATTGAATCAACCTGAAATGGTACAGTGGTGCTTTACTGGGCAAATCACAGGGCTAGAAAACTTGAACTACTGGGAAAGGATTCAAGAACTGTCACTATGTTCCACTTCTTTTATGTTCCTTAAAGGTGACCACTACCTGCAATTTAAGTGTGTTTGTCTTATCTCCTTCCATCATTAGGATAAAACCCCTAAGAAATTAAAAGCAGTTTATAAAACATTAATTTTCTGAATAGATAACAGCACATCTTAACAATACTAATTACAAGCTTAGACTAACACTAACATGGCCACATACTTATCTACATGAAAACAAAGAACATCTAAGTTCTGGAGTATTTCTTCCAGTCATAATTCACAACCTCGATTGGCAGTAGAAATATGCAATTATTGGTCAGAAACTGTTGGTCAGCATATTTTCACATATTCTGCACCTTTTCATGACTTCATTTGTATAGTTACACAAACAAAGCTGTATTCAACATGAAAAAAAAAAACAGACCAAGGCCAAACTAAAGAGACATGTTACTTATGTTTCTAACTTCACTCAACATTTCCTTTGTTTCAGAACAAAGTAGCACTATCTATATTCAGCATAAACATGTTTCTGGTCTGATATGCAGAAATACATTTTGTCAGCTGTAATGTTTGAAATAATTCTACTAGAGAAAATTCATCCTGACATTTATTTTTTGATATTTCAATACAATTCCACCACGGGTTAAGTCTGATCTGGTTTTGTTTGAGAATATATCAGTGGAACATGACTGTGATGAAGTTAACACCACATCAGAGATAAATACTAAAAAAAAAATATTGATAATATAAACAATAATAAATGCGTTGCACAGTGCCTTTCAAATAAGTTTTCCCTTTAATCTTAACATGTTAGCCTTTAAGTTCTTTCAAAAATAAATATTTATACTTTCTTGGGTTATGTAGGGGAGACAAAAACTGAAAGCCATTAACCTGCAAGATCAATGATCAAACCTCTGAATTTACAGCTCATCCAACAATTTGTTTTACTGTCACTTACTCGAAAGTAACTTACTGCTTTTACTTTCAAAAATTATAAACAAACATCCCCTTCTTCACAAATTGAAATACTCTCCATTTCATGAAAATGTAGGATTTCACTGCCAAATGTGAAATAATTGTACACTCAACAACATGCTGTACATTATTCTTTGTTTCATTTATTTACAATTTTCATTTTCTTCAAGCTTAAGATGACTACATGCAACGAGCATGGGTTAGGAACAGCTATGGAGAGGGTATCAGTCTATTTCAGAATGCATGAAGGAAACTACCCTTTTAGAAAAGGCAGAAACCGAGGAAGCCAGACTATCAACTTGAGACACTGAAGGTTTGTGAGAGAACAAAGGTCTGGCTGAGGTTTTGCCTGAAGGGTGTGACAGCAGTGCCTTGAAATAACACATACAGATAAGCTTCTGTACGTGAAAGTGACAGAGAAGAGGGAAGCAGGTACATCTGAGTCTGAAATGTCTATTAAAATGATTATCCAGAAAGGGCTATTAAAAATATTTTAGCCATGAGGAGTCTGACTTTCTGGATGTATCACAATCAGAGGAAATTGGGAAAATGTAAATGTTTCCTTTTCACAATTTGTGAGCTATGGCACCTCCAGCTTGGTCCGCTTCCCAAGAGGAGGATTCAGGGAAGAGAAAATGGATACTTGCTGTTGGTTGGTGAAGCAAAGAGCATGCATACTGGACATATCTCTCAACTGTACAGATTTTTCGCAGAATGTCCAGATTTATGCCTCATACATTGGTCTATTTTCATAAAACTGTGATTTTCTGGCAAATTAATGGTAAATCATTAAGGATTGAAGTTAGAAAATAATTACAGATAGTTGAGTTCAGACTTTCAATATGGTTGTTTTTAGCCAATATATTTGGTTGTTTTTGGCTGGTATCTTTCACTGGCCAATTAGTGGTTCAGTGCCAGAAGAGCTAAAGATTTTTTCAAAACTGAGAATGAAGAACTTGGGGAGATCTGTTTCCTACTAAAGATATGAGGTAAAATTTCTGCCATTTTATTTATCTATCATTTGCCTCCGATACCGAGCAAACAGGTATTGCCAATATACTGGCCAACACATTCAATGCCAACTTCACACTTCTCACAGTATTACTGCTGCACAAGTTAAAACAGCACTGTCCAAGGCCAAGAATACAGCTTCTGTGGGACCTGACAATATCCCTGGCTGTGCTGTACATGAACTACAGAGTGAACTGGCACCTCACCTGTGTGCCCTGTTCAGTCACAGCCTCACCTCAGGCTTTGTCCCTACCAAATGGGGCACTGTTATAGCCATCCCTCTCCACAAGGGAAGAGCGACTACAGACCCCAGGAACTATCGCCCCATTAGCCTGACCACATTGCCACTGTGGTCAGAAAGTCCTTCTATGTGGCACATCTCATTAATAAGGGTTTTGCATCCAGGAAGAAAGAGGCATTGTCTCCCTCTTCTCTTCCCTCATTAGGCCAATCATTGCGTACAATGCCCCATTTGGCATGTACCTCACTAGACACCTACAACAACTGGAGAGGCCACAAAAGTACTTCATAAAGAGGATCCTAGGCCTTAAACACTTATCCCATATGGACAGACTCAAAAAACTCCAACTATTCTCTGTCTCATATCGCCTACTTAGAGATCTCTGCTCAACTTACAAAGCCATGTCTGACCCAGTTCTGTTAGAAATGCTACATCTAAAGAAATCCCAATCCCTCTACACCACACGCTCCAGAGACCTCAACCTTATTATCACAAATAACAGAACATGCTGGAGGGACAGGTTCATAACCCAGAGACTGCCCATGCTATGGAATAGACTTCCCATACATGTCAAGCAGAGCACCTCACTGGCCCTCTTCAAGAGTAATCTTGATGAGTGGATGGGAAATAGAGAATTCACCCCGAGGATCACTCCAGTGGCTCTACTCGACAGAGGCACTAGGAACTAAGGTCGGGTGGCATGATGTCAGGGTAATCCTATGGGCTAGGCTTGTAAAGGCTCCAGGGCCATTAGCTTAGTACACACCTATGAACCTATGATAGCGTTTTCATGGGATACCCAAGGTTGCATTTGTACCAACGAGGGGAAATTGGCTAGGACACCAGAAAATCTCCATATTACTTTTGATAATTGCCAAGAGATCTTTACATCTACTTAAGCAACCACCAACTCAGGAGATGAGACCTCCGTTTAACATCTCAGCTGAAGGGTGGCACACCCGGGACTGTAGCACCCCCCCCTAACGCTGAGCTGCAATGTGAGTAAAGTAACATTTAATCCAATTAAGTGGGCTGAGAATACAACCCACAGCCTTCTGAGCTTTCAGTAATGAAGGAGAGTGCACTACCTGCTAAGCAACTGAAACATTAAGGAGAAGACCATCTGGAAAGGTCAATAATAGTATTAAAGGCACTATAAGGTGGTGTGGTGGATTACAAATATGTGTGAGTTATGGAAAGATGTGTCGGTATTATGGTGACAGGTATAGTGACAGCTGCTCAAGGAATGACTGGTTGTTATGGATGTTTGGGTTGAGGAAGATGACGAAATAATGGGTAATGATGGTGGTGTTAAGTTACTGGTAATCATGGGGTAGTCAAGAGGAGGATAGCTCAGCACTGAATAGTGCAACTACTAATATTAGGTAGGGCAGTTATAACTGAGTGGATAAAAAGGGTGTGTATACGGGGTAAGAATTTAGGTATTTGGGAAGGAATTGGGAATATGGATGAATATTAGGGGGGAAAAGGACTCAAGAGAGGGTGGCATAGGAAAGGAGGTGAAGGTAGGTACTGGTTAGGAGAGAAGTGGTGAGGAATTCCAGAAATGGAGTTTAAAGAGGGGGATGAATCATGGTAACCTCATCCGGTTAACAGGTTTTGAAATGAAAGGGAGCAAGAGATATTCCTCCTCCTGCAGCACTGACAGAGAGGTTCGGAAGAGTTGGAAGTGATGCATATCCAGTAAAAGTAGCCAGGAGGACCTAGTGACATTTTGACCAGGGTAAAAAATTAAGTCCAGGCCAATGGGGGAGGAGGAAACAGGTAATGTAAGGGGTACATGTAAATGTATATCGTATTTGGTACAGTAATTAAAAGTTAAAGAACAAATCTATACTGTTAAAAACAGTTCTTTATTATTTGCACTGTGTGTGTTTACAAGATGTGTGTGGGTACTATATATATATATATATATATATATATATATATATATATGTGTGTGTGTTTAAAATTAATAATAAACATAAAAAAAATCTGTATTACAGCTGGTACCATGGTTACTGACACTGGAAGAATAGATGCCAAGACCACCAGCAAGGGCAAACAGCATACTGGAGACCCAAGTGTCTGGTAATGGAAACCCAGAAGTTAGCCTTGGTGCCAGAGGACTACAGATAAGGACTATTAAATCCTGAAATTAAAGTGGTAAAAATTGGTGCTGACAGTGTAAATGGCTACTGGCATATTTCAACAGCAAGTAATACAGTCAGAAGTAATTGATGAGAGGAAAGAATCCAATGGGCATTAATGTCTGAAAAGAAAAGGCAATCACAATAATAAGAAGTGGTGCTAGAACCAGCAATAGGGGTCACCAGTGTCTGGGAAAAAAGTGGTTCCTAGTGAAAAATCATAACTGCTGTGGTGATATGTATCACAGGGGAAAGAAAATGTAGCATAAGCCCAACTAGCCTCTAGCCTATAAAGTGCTTCTGACAGCTTATAACACTATTGGTGATGAAATAAATTGGGATTCTGGAAATAATCAAATGAAAAAGACATTTCAGACTAGGACTGGAGAGAAAGGGCTTGAGTAATTGTTAACAGTAGTTAAAGACGACTAAACAACTATAACTAAAAGGATCTTGACTGTATCCTCTCTAAAAAGAAAAAAAAAGTCACACTAATTTTAGGCAAGATTGACCCTGGCAACCAAAAGGTGGTTCCATTTTTTCAACAAAATATTGCTTTACTTATTTTAAAGAAAAGAAAATTTAGTAGTCTTAACAGTTGACAGTGAAATGGAACCCAAAGGCTAATATTTTATCATTTAACTTGAATAGTAGAAACATCTTTGTTGACCAACAAGGCTTGAAACAGAATCCATTCACATACTACATGCACCTTCACTAAAGCTAAAAGTAACTAAACAGTGCAAAGCTTTAGGGGATTCACCAAGGCAAAGTGTGTTCCTAGATCATTATAAAATGCTGTGGGATTAACCAAGGCAGTAAAGGGAATGCATGAGCACCATGATGGGCAAAATATCACAGACACATGCACCCTTATGAAACAATAGAGAGGGCTTCACAAGGAAAAGGAGATGACCTAAGCACAACTGCAGAAAAGAAGGCAAAAAGTTGATTTCTGACTGAGGAATAATCAAAGCAGCAGTCCTCATATTAAAAAGGTGAAGGAAAAGGTAAAACAAAAAAATAGAAATCTCTTGTGTGTGCAATGTTTGACTCAAACAATGTTTCACTAAAGATAGCCTGGAATCATGTGCTTCTGACCAAAGTAACAGCAAGGCAAAGCAGCACTGGACAGAGAGATACACATGTGGCATAATGGGAAGGTGGATGATAGCAGGTGGCCTGGGAAAACTATCTGCTGAGTGGTCCTAATGCTTGTGCTATAAGCACTAGTGGTTATTGAACAAGGATATCATCTTCTGAGACCACATTGTTCACATTGTTTCTACGTGTGAGGTTGACCTTCATGCACTTCATTTGTCAGTCACATTTTTTTTTATTTTTGCCACAAATTGATTATGTCTTCTTTCATCCACAGCTATTTAAAGTAACACTGCAAAACAAAAAAAAAAGAAAAGAAAAGAATGGCACACTGCTTTTTTGTTCCTGTTTATTAATATTATTTTATTTCCCTTACACATCGTTGAAGCGGAGCTTTAGCAAGCCCATAACAATTTAAAGGAGAACCGCATCCACAGACTCAAAAAGACATGTTTATTTCATCGTGGTTTGGTGTTTCCTAAATTTTAATACCACTCCAGGACTATTTACAGGTTTTTAAATATTTTTATACGTAATTTGAGTCTGACCACATGGGGTCTGGCATCTTGATGTAATTCTGATTGTTTAGTCTTTCTTCTGGGTATCCCACATTGCAATGCTTGTCTATAAAAAAATTACATCAGATTTTACATGCATGCACTGCTGTCTTTCAGTCAGTCAGTTTTATATAACATTTCATACTGTTCAATGACTACTTAAAACACAAACAGTGCAAAAGCCACAGAACAGGCTTTCAAAGTGCTTTTTACTACTGCTTCTTTTTAGAATGGCTAAACTGCAGTTTTTTGTGAAGCCTGAATTGTACTACTTTGACTCAACTCCCATTCTAACTTCCCTAGCTGTCAAAGTGCTAAAGGTAATTTGAGCAGTTACCTGCTGTGGTTGACAGCTCACAGCAGACTTGACTCATGTATTGTTTCCTTGTTCTAGCCTTGACTTTCTGTATGGATAGGGAAGGACCAGGGAGCTGTGCATCACAGTATGGGTGGGGTTTTAGGACGGTCGTGGTGATGCCAGTTTGGGGAGGGAATTGGCCAGAAAACTACCTGTATTTAGTGGCCTTGATGACACCAGTGAATTGGAGACTGCAGCAAGCTTTTCCAGGGCGGGATAAAAGTTTTTTGAAAGTGAAACTACCACAGTACAGTAAGGTACTGTTCTAGTAGACAGAAACAGTCACTTTAACATATTTTAAAAGTTGTGCTGTTGTTTATTCATTGCAGGGACAGTAAATAGGAAGGAAAAGGACAGAGAATTTGAGCATTTAATAATAGAATCTCATTGTTGTCCTTTAAAAATGAAGATGCATATATCTGACTTCATTTGCCTAGACCTTAATTTATCCCCTTAATATTCAAAGTCAAATTAAAAGGATAATAGAAAATGTTCCACTGAATGCAGAATTAGGTAGAAGTTCCCATACATTTCAATAATCTAGGAAGCAGATGACAAGAGCCATTATTAACTGGGTATTTCTCCCAACAAGAAGTTGCAGCACTTCCAAGATGGCTGCACATTGAGTAACTGCTTATTTCTAGCTCTCTCAGTATGAAAACAGAAATTCTGCAGAGAAGGCCAGTAGACTTGTGTTTATGGGTAAATTTCAGTAACTGGCTTGTAAGATGCCAGGAATAAAGAAATACAGAAGACCTGGAAAAAATAAATCAGCTTCAAAAAGTGTGGAAGAAACACTGACTGGGGAAAGTTCTGCAGCTGTTCAGTAAAAAGCAATGCAACCTTCAGACATGACTTCCAGTAACCTACAGGAAGATATAAGACAACTGTATACAGACCCGGTTAAAATAAACAAAACAGTGATGGAGTATATCAACGCAAACAACAAAAGGCTGGAAAAAATGTAAGAAGCATTACTTAGACATTCAGATGAGAAGATCTTCTTCTTCTTTCGGCTGCTCCCGTTAGGGGTCACCACAGCAGATCAACTGTTTCCATTTCTTCCTGTCCTCTGCATCTTGCTCTGTCAGACCAACCACCTGCATGTCCTCTCTCACCACATCCATAAACCTTATCTTAGGCCTCCCTCTTTTCCTGTTACCTGGCAGCTTCATCCTTAGCATCTTTTTCCCAATATACTCTGCATCCCCCCTCAGCACATGTCCAAACCAACATAATCTTGCCTCTCTGGCCTTGTCTCCAAACCTTCCAACCTGGGCTGACCCTCTAATATACTTATTCCTAATCCTGTCCATCCTCCTCACACCCAGTGCAAATCTTAACATCTTCAACTCTGCCACGTCAAGCTCTGACTCCTGCCTTTTTTGTCAATGCCACTGTCTCCAACCCATATAACATAGCTGGTCTCACTACCCTCTTGCAGACCTTCCCTTTCACTCTTACTGGTACTCGTCTGTCACAAATCATTCCTGACACTCTTCTCCACCCACTCCATCCTGCCTGTACTCTCTTCTTCACCTCTCTTCCATACTCACCATTACTCTGTACTGTTGATCCCAAGTACTTAAACTCATCCACCTTCGCCACCTCTACTCCCTGCATCCTCACCATTTCTCTATCCTCCCTCTCATTCACACACATATATTCTGTCTTAGCCCTGCTGACCTTCATTCCTCCTCTCTCTGGAGCATATCTCCACCTCTCCAGGGTCTCCTCCACGTGTTCCCTACTCTCACTACATATCACAATGTCATCTGCAAACATCATAGTCCACGGGGACTCCTGTCTGATCTCGTCTGTCAACCTGTCCATCACCAGTCAGATGAGAAGATAAAGCTCAAAAATCAGAGGTTGAAAAAAGAAAAGGCTGGCTGAATATGAGACTGCTCAGGAAGAGAGGTTTCAAAAAATAATAGAATTAGAAGACAGAACACATAGAGAAAATCTGAAGTTTTTAGCTATATCAGAGAAGCTGGAAGGAACAGACTGCATTAATTTTATGAAAACATAAATAACCAACTGGACTGGTATTCCACAACAGGAATTGTTAATTGAAAGGGCACATTGTGTGCATGCTCCAAACCTGGCTATAAGAAAGCAACCTAGACCTTTACTTGTAAAGATGAAATCCTACCAGCAGCAAAAGGAGTGGATTCTAAGAAAATTGTGACAAAAGGACAAAGTACTAAATGCGGGAGACAGCAGAATGTTTGTGGAGAATGATTACTCATTGTGCACCACAGACTGAAGTGGGGCAAATTTATTCTACTATTCAGGGAATGCAGAGATGCAGGTATGAGATTAAAACTGCTGTACCAAACTGTCTTCAAGGTATTCTTCTCTGGAGGGACAAAATCATTTTTTGATGAAGTACATGCTAAAAAAGGAAATACAAATGTTTTTCCAACAAAAAGTGAGCTGTGAAACAGGAAGAGATTCTGCTTCTTGCTCTTCTGGTAGTAAAGACCACAGAGGGACTGTACCTGTGAAACCTTTTCAAAAGTTTCAACGGAAAATGTTGGAGAGAAGGAAGGGAGCACAAGAGTTGACTAGAAGAATTGAAGAGTATGTTGGAAATGAAGCAGAGACAAGATTTCAGAGATGGACAGTAATAAAGCCAGTAACTTAATAAAGGATTAGAATGCAATAATTATATTTGTGATATATGACAGAACAAGAACATCTGGAAATATTGGACTTTTTTAGAATTTGTTGGACTTGTGGGGGACTCTAAAGCATATGCTCTACTTCATGTCATTAATGTTTAGAAAAGTGTTTGGGGGGGGGAGAGGAGGGAGAAGGTTAACTGTATAATGTTTTTTTCTTAAATAGTACCAGTTTTGCTGCATGTGCTTTTCTTTACATGCTATAAACTAAAGTTTTTTTCAGTTATTTTTAAGTGTAATGGGGATTGTAAACAGGTACTACTGTTTTTTTTCTTTTCTTTCTCCCTTCTCTCTCTCATCTTGTTCAGTTTTAAGAAATGTAGGCACTGCAATGTATAAAAAAATCCTGTTTTTAAAAAAGCATGATAAAAGAAAATTTAATGTTCTTTTTCTCATTATTGCATGGGAAAATTACTGGATTAAAGACTTAAGATTGATTTAGTAACAAGTTTAAAGAGATAGTAAGTAAATGAAAAAGAACACTGAATATTATGAGTTTTTTTTCTAGCAATCAGTACCAATTCTGCAGCTGGTCTTCATGTTTCCATGGAAACAATCTGATAAAGGGAAACTGGCTGCCTGGTTCTCATGTATCCATGCAGACACTACAGTCTGGTGGAGAGTGATTGGCTGAGGAAAACAAAAGTAGAAAAATGGCTAAGAGATAATGTTCTCTGAAAGCATTCAGGGTTTTTTCCAAAGTAGATAATGTTCTCTGCAAGCATTCAGAGGATTTCCCAGCTGGAAAGCTATAAAGATAAGACAAAACCAATCAACACTTAGTAGAAGCACAGGCTTCACCATGCATCTTACCATGGATGATCCTTATTTTAGGTTAACTCAAGTCTAAGTGTGGCTGTCAACTTGGGACTTTTGTTCCTATTAGAAGGGTAAAACTTCAGTATTTGAAGGTGTACATAGTTTTGTCTGCTAGTATTGTTAATATGCTTTACGGAGTATTGTTTTTTTGTTGTTGTTGTTGTTTGAGGGCTTTCAATAATACAAAGTTTTCTAAGATGTGACACAGGCTCAAATGTATATGAGAAGAAACAACTGTATATAAGTTCAACCTGTCAAACAGTGTATGCATGTAACAAAAAAGCTAGAACTAGACATTTAACAAAAAAAGTAAGAATAATAACTCTTTAATACAATGATGCTTTCTTTAATGTCTTTAAATGTAAATGGCCTCACAGATAAATACAAACAAGAAAGAGTAGTGAACTATATTAAAAATGTAGAGTACAAATAGTTATGTTACAGGAGACATACTTAGAAAGGACTGAACATATGAATTTGATAAAGAGAGCTTTTCAGGATGGTTATTCAGTGGAATACCTGGGACAAAGGAAGACAGTAATGCTTATATTAAATGCAAGGAGCTCCAATAGTGTCAGAAGACAAAAAGATAATAATGGCAGATTTGTAGTGATAAGGGGCTACTGGCAAGGGAGAAGGATTACACTGGCATGTATTTACATTCCACCTAAAACTGTTATAATGGAGCTTAAGAAAATTCTGGGAGAATATAATCAGTTTTCAGCAAGGAATATTATGGGTGGGGACTGGAATTTGATTTGTAGCAGTAAAGATGTCTCTGGGTGCCCAGAAGGGAAAGTATAACAAAGGAGGATAGAGTTTTGAAAAAAAAATTATGAAAATATTTGGCATGGAAGATGTGAATTCAGCAATATGAGTTCATAGCGAATTTACACATTAGTCCCCAAGATATAAAAACTGGGCAAGGCTAGACAAAATTTACATTTCACAGGAACACATGCATTTAATTGAAGGTCTTTATACCCACCCAATAACTATTTCAGATCGTGCACCAGTAATAGCTAAAATAAAAACACAGAGTAGTGAAATAAAAATGAGACACTGGCACTTTCCCACCTATCTGTTGAAGAGGGATGAATTTAAAGAATGGCTAGTGGAGATTATTCAGGTGCTGTTAGAATAGAAATTTCTTCTGAAAATATAACTAGGGAGTGGAATACAATTAAGGTGGAGTTTAAAAATAGGGTGGAAATAAAAGAAAAGGAGCTATGGTTAAGAAGTAAAAATAATTATTTAGAAGGACTGACAAATGTTAAAGTATTGCAGAATAGGGGAATCTCACAGAAAAAGAAGAGGATCAACTGCAGAATGCTAGGCAGAAAATAAAAGATTACCTTGATAATATGCACGACATTAGAAAGATTGCTGTTATACAAATGTTTTTTGATAACAGCACTAGAGCAAAAAAAATTTAACATGACAATTCAAGCAAGTACAAAGGGTTGTTGCCAAACTTAGGGAGCCTATAACAAAAGAAGGTATCAAGAGATCCTTTAGACATATTAGAAATATTTCAGAAATTCCATGAGAGTCTCTATAAAGCAGATAAATATGAAAATCAAGAAAAGATACAAATGGAAATGTTTAAGGAAGAATTAAATATGCAAAGGTTAGTGGTAGATGAGGCTCAATTACTAATAGTGAGGATAAGAGGAGATGAGATAAAAATTGTGAATAACCAAGTTGCACGAAAATCCTCAGGAATAGATGGTATTCCTGTGGAAGTTTGGAAGCTGGAAGGAAAAAACTGATAAAGATCTGGAAGGCTTTGCTTATAGGTTCATAGGTTCATAGGTTGGTACTAGGCTATCAGCCCTAGGGCCTATACAAGCCTAGCCATAACAAATCCCTGGCTATTTCTTCCCACATTATTTACTTTCCTGGACCCCTGTCTAGCAGGGCAACTGACGTGATCCCTGGGGTCAATTTCCTTTCTCCCATCAATCGTCAAGGTTCCTCTTGAAGAGGTCCAAAGAGGCACTCTGCTTGACATGTATGGGCAATCTATTCCAGAGTCTGGGGAGTCTCTGGGTCAGGCACCTATCCCTCCAGCATGTTTTGTTTATTGTGATGACAAGGTTTAGATCCCTGGAGCGTGTAGCTCTGAGGGATTGGGATTTCTTTAAGTGTAGCATGTCCAACAGCTCTGGGTTTGACATGGCCTTGTATGTTAAGCAGAGATCGCCTCTGAGTAGATGATATGCGACAGAGTATAGCTGGAGTTTTTTAAGGCGGTCAGCATAGGGCATCTGCTTTAGGCCTGTGATTCTTTTAGTGAGGTATTTCTGAGGCCTTTCCAGTTGTTGCAGATGTCTTGAGAGGTACATACCAAATGGGGCGTTGTATTCTATAATGGGTCTAATGAGGGATGAGTACAGTGGGACAATGACCTCCTTTTTTCTGGATGAAAAGCCCTTCGTGATGAGGTGTGCCACATAGAAGGATTTCCTGACTGTTGTGGCGATGTGGTTATCAAAGGTGAGACCACTGTCCACCTGTGTCCCTAAGTCTCTTATCACACTTTCTGTGTTTAGTGTACTGACACCTATATGGTAATTCATGGATACATGTTTTTCCCAAAGGGGATAACAATACATTTCTTGGCATTGAGCTTGAGCCCATGGCTCTGGCACCAAGCATTTGTTTCTGTAAGGCCCTTTTGTAGAGTATCCACATCATTTGGGGATTCAATAATGGCTCCCAGTTTGCAGTCATCTGCAAACTTTGTTAGCCAGAGTCCCTTAGTGTTGACCTGTACTTCAGAGAAGTAGATGCCAAACAAGAGCGGTCCCAGGACTGAACCCTGAGGTACTCCACTTGTCACTTGTCTGGAGCTGGATTTGGAGTTGGCTACTTTTACAGTGTGGGTTCTATCAGTAAGCCATTTAGCAACCCATTGGGTGACATAGGGATTAATGCCCAACTTAGTAAGTTTATCTATGATTCCAGAGTGGGGGATGGTGTCAAAGGCCTTGGCAAGGTCTAGATAGGCTGTGTGGACCACCTTACCCTTGTCCATGGCTCTGGAGACTGATTCAAAGAAGTCAATCAGGTTCAGGAGACAAGATCGGCCCTTCACAAACCCAAACTGGGTGGGGTCCAGTGTTTGAAGGTTGCCAATGTCTTTGTTTATAAGTTCTATGATAATACGCTCCATGGCCTTGCAGATAAGGCTTGTCAGACTGATGGGACGGTAGTTTCTGGGATCCAAGGTGGATCCCCTTGTGGATTGGGATAACTGTAGCTCTGCGCCACTCAGTGGGCACGAAACCTGAGGTGAGGCTGTGATTAAACATGACACTTAGGTGAGGTGCCAGTTCATATTGTAGTTCATGTAGTACACAGCCCGGGATGTCATCTGGTCCCATGGATGCTGTATTCTTGGATTTAGAGAGTGCGTTTTGTACCTGTGTGGCCGTTATTACTGGAATTTGGCAATCTTCCGGTATTGAGATGGGCCATTTAGGGGGTGAGTGGGGGGTGAAGTTGGCACTGAATCGATCTGCCAGGATATTGGCAATATCCTTCAGATCAGTATATTTAATGCCATTCTGTTTTAGCTCAGAGCAGATCTGAGCATTGCCATTTAGATTCTTGACATAGTTATAGAATGCTTTGTGGTTGTCTTTGGAATCTTTGGCAATTTTATTTTCGTAATTAGCTTTGCAGGATTTTATGAGGCATCTCAGTTTCTTATTGAGGCTAGTAAGGGAGCTTTTTGCATCCTGGGATTTTCTTCTTTTCAGCAAAAGTTTCTTCCTTTTGTTGTAAAGTTTGTTTATGGCAGGGGACCACCAGATTGGCTTCCTTTTTTTTGGATGAGAGCATTTTGGTTCTATTTGGGATGGCACGATTCATGCATGAGTGGATGTGCTCGTACAGTGCCTTAGTGTAGGATTCAGCAGTTGAACTTTCAGTTCCCGTCTGCATGGGTGTCATGAAGTTTGTCACTTCTGACTTGAGTAGCATGAAGTTGGCTTTGGAGAAGTTTTTTATGGTGGTTTCTTTACTTTGGGGGTGGGGGTGGGATGTGGATGTTAAGGGTGATTAGCTTATGGTCAGACCTGACTAATGAGGGGGTGGCCATAGGTATGGAGCATTGATTTCCCATGTTGGTAATGACCAGGTCTAGGATATTGGAGCCCCTGGCGGGACTATGGATTAGTTGATCCAGGGCGTTGGAATTTATGAATTCCAAGAACCGTTGCGCAAAGGTGTTGGGACATGAGTAGTTTTCCCAGTTAATGGCAGGGTAGTTAAAATCACCCAGTATTAGGGTGTTTGGTTCTATCTTAATATTTTCCAGTATGTTTAGAAAGGTGTAGTGAGAATCTTGGGGTATGGTGGGGGATCTGTAGCAAGCTACAATTTGGATTGCAGTCTTACCTAATGTTAGTTGCACTTGGAAAATTTCAGACACATTGTTTTGGCCAACTAGCCTGGTGGTGTGAATATCCTTGGTGAATATTGACACTCCTCCACCTTTAGTGTTTCGGTCCTGGTTTGGTGGCCGAAAAGTGTGGTAAGAGTTGTAGCCTGGTATTGCAGGGGTGCTCTCTGGAGCCTTGAACCAGGTCTCAGTTACTGCACAGATATCGATGTTCTCCATTTTTAGGAGTGCCTCGAGAGAGTGCATTTTGAGGTTTAGACTTCTAGCATTGAGTAGCATTACCTTCAGCTTTTGCATGCTTGTACCTGTTACGGTGGTGGTTTTGTCCTTTGAAGTTTGCCTAAAAAGGCACTATAGGGGTGGCAAGAGCCTTAGCCAGTAACCTGAATCCCAGGGGCGACAGGTGCAGACCATCTCTGGCAAAGCATCGTGGTCTGTCAGTCATGTCATCCCAGGCAGACAGATACTGGATCCCCTTTGAATGACACCATAAGCTTAGCCAATTGTTGAAGTCAATCATTTTATCCTTATATTGTGGTATCATTCTGGGCAAAGGCAGGATGCTACTCAGGGCTAGGGTCATACCTGCCTGGGCCACATGATCCGAGAGCTCTTCCATGTCTCTTTTCATGTAGTCCAGGGTGGTATGTCTCAAGTCATTCACTCCAACATGGACAATAACAGAGTCATATTTGTACTTGTTGTGGAGTGACTTGAGTGCATGCGTTATGTGGCGGATCCTGGCACCCGACAGGCAGCTGACTGTAATTTTCTCCTTATTCAACCTGGTGAGAGGGACATCAGTGTGCCGGACTATAGAGTCACCTATGACTAAAGTGTTAGGTACATTGTCTTGCCTTAGGGGCTGTTGCTGGGTGGCACACTGGTGTTGTGAACTATGTGACACATTGGTTGTGATTGGTGTTTGTTTGCGTTTCAGCTTCAGAGGTCTTTGTTGCTTGGGCAGGTTACAGTTAAGGGCCTCTGCATATGTGGATTTAGTGTTGCTATATGTGGGTGTTGGTGGTGCGGGTTTAGAAGGGCTATGTGTTGCTTGAGGTGTAGTGTGGGTGTTAACCTTCTCCTCTTGACTGTTTAGCACAATCTTGGGTGGAGAGAGCTTTGCTTCCATTTTGGCTATGTAGGTGCATCTCTCACAGGTTGTAGTGTTTGGTGGTAGGAGGAGAGGGTTGTCTGTGTACATGAGGCAATTGCTGCATTGCCCCAGTATGCCCAGATTCACCAGGTGGACAGGAGAAATCACCGGAAGCTGACCCTTGGACATGCCTGGTTTGGGGCTTTCTTTTTTTCTTTGTAAAGTATAGGAGCTGTTTCCTTAGCAAGGTACTTTGCAATTATAGGCTGTTTAGTGCCTACTATTAATTTCTCCTTGTTAACAAGGAGAGTTCAGTGTTTGTATGAGTTTAAGGCTTCCTAGTGCTTTCCAGCAGGTATTAGAGAAAGTGCTAGTCACAGGGATGCTTAAAGGTAAGATTGAAAAGAATGCACTTTGCAGTGTGCACTAGAGAAGTTAGATGTGAAAGTAGGTAACTTGAGTTTTACCTGTTTAAAAAGTTAAGGTTTAGTGGAGAGTTACTATTTTTAAAACAGCAAGATGGATTGAAAGGGGTGGTCACTTTTGTATTTTGGTACTATGAAATACTGTAGGATGGCCAATAAATTTAAATAATTGAAGGGGTGGGATTTCAAAAATTATGATTTTGTGATTACTCACATAAGCCAGTGAAAGTAGAGAGAAATGAGATATATGGTCAGATTAACATAAGAGGCGGGTAACTAGAAAGACAGTGGTATTTAACAAGACAACTTAAATGGTGGGAGGGCGGGAAAAATTCTGCCTGACTCAGAACAGAGAGAGCTGTGGTCTCTTTTGAAGTTTTAATATGCTGTTAACAGTATCTTAAGAGGAGGAGACGGACCACCATCCTGGAAGAAAGCAGTGGTAGCTGTAATACCTAAAGAGGGTAAAGATCCATCAGATCCAGATTCATACAGGCCCATTTAATACTAAACCATTATGACGTGTTCATATCTATAATGGCTAAAAGAATGGCAAAAGTAATAACAAAACTGATAGATATGGATCGATGTGGTTTTGTGGAGGGGAGGCAAACATTTGATAACATTAACAGAACACTGATGATCCAGATACATGCAGAATGTAAGAAAATACCATTGCTGATGGTGGGTCTTGATGCAGAGAAAGTGTTGAGTAAACTGGGACTTTATGAGGAGGGCAATGGAAGCATTTGCATTTCCTGAAAAACTTAAGGTTGATTAGGAGAATATATAAGGGATTGGAGGCAAAATCTGAAGTGGGGTGGGGTCCTCTCTGACAATCTCTGCTTGAGCAGAGGAACTAGACAGGGGTGTCCTCTTTCCCCTTTATTAATTGTATTATATTTAGAACCATTGACAAAGAAAATAAGGGATTCAGAAATTCAAGGATATAATTGGTATGGTAGTCAAAAAAGCTGGTTTTCTTGGCTTGGGAGTGCCTTCTGTGTGGAGTGTGCATGTCCTCCCCGCGGTTGGGTAGCATTTGAAAGACATGCGTGCGTAAATGGGCGTGCCTTTGTTGAAGGTTGGGCGTCTAGATGGCACCTTGGCGTTTCATAAAAATCTACTGCCAATCATTAGTGGACTGGAGTTCGGCTGTGGCGACCCCTTACCGGGAAAAAGCTGAAAGACAAACAACAACATATTGTACTTGACAAAACCAGAAAAAGAAATTACAGTGATGTGGAACCTTTTTCTTACAGTTACATATTTTTTTGGGATACAAAATTAATGAAGCTAAAACAAAGGCAACTGCAGTAAATTATGTACCCAAACATGAATTGGTTCAAGAATACTCATATTTATGGGGACAAGATAAAATGAAATATTTAGGAATATGAATTAAAAATTATTCTAGCGTGGCAGCTAAGGATATGTGGAAAGAGACTAGAAAAATGCAAAAACTGAAAAAGAAAATGGAAGCTTTGTTATATGGATATGGATAGCAAGATACAAGCAGTACAATGCTTTTAGTCTCTTTAGTCTTGTACACAGATCAGGCATATTTTTATCAACCAGAGGAGAAGTTGTGGATATCAATTAATAAAGAGCTTAAGGACTTTATCTGGGAGGGGAAGACGGCAAGAGTCTAGTGGGATAAGCTGATTCTTCTAGTAGAAAAAGGTGGATTGGAATTACCCAATTGAAAGGGGTATTTCAGAGCTACACAGTTAAGAACCCTTTACATAGCACAAGCAGAAAACTAAAATTCAAAGTGGAAAGGGATGAAGATGAAACATGGGGAAACTCAAGAAACAAGGAGAGACTGAGATTTTGTTAGCAGGCCTTTAAGGAAAACAATAATCAGAGTATTATATCCATAAAGTAGCAGAAAATATTCAAAGAACTAAACCAATAAGGGAATGGAGAAAGGAGATTCTGCTGATAGGGAAGACTAAAATTAGGGATACAGACAATAGGCAAAAGGGGCCAGAATTTACTGGAGAAAATTGGCAAAGGAACCAAGATTCTGGGAGCAAATAAGTAGAGAGGGAAAGATGATAGAATGGGAAGATGCCAAGATTGGCTTCCCTATCAGGGATTGACAGAGTGCAGGCAAAGAGAAAGAAACATGGGGGTATCGTAAATGAAAGACTAGCACTGGTAGGGTTTTTAATAGAATCTAGAACAGAAGATGTCATTACAAAAGGAATAGTAGAGCATATACAATATTGCATGATAACTATAAGAATCAATCAGAGGAGGTTAGCAAGGATTGGGAAGAGAGACTGAATAAGCAATTCACAAAGAAACAATAGGAAGATATATGTATGTCTCCCAAATATGTAACGAAATCTAAAAGATTTAGGATTTTTACCTGGAAATATTTGTATTCCCAAAGTAGACTCCAGAGAATTGTTCCTCAGGCAGGCAGTAAGTGTTGGAGGTGTGAAGGGAAAGAGAGGTAATTGGGAACATATTTTCTGGGAGTGTGGTGAGTTGGCAGACAAAAGATTCCCTGCAGGATGCATTGTTGGAGATGCTGGATGGACAGATTGGTCTGACGAGGGAGATGATTTTTCAGAGCCATGATACAGAATCGGAATTGCCTAGACATGGTAAGGCTTTGCTGTGTCTAACAATGGTGGCTGCCAAAAAAGCAATTACTAGAAAATGGAAATTAAAATCTAAACCAACTATACTGGGAGTAGTGAATATAGTAACAGAGATAAAACAACTGGAATTTAGATCATTAGAAAAGGGTAGGAGCAAACTACATAGGAAAAAATGGGAATTATGGTAACAATACACACAACGGATGAATGAGGTCTAAAAGGCAGCAGAATTTAAATGAGCTATGTAATGTTTGAGTGAGAAAGCTTGGGTAGATTATAAGTGATGCATAATATTTGCAACTGGGAGTGTGTCGGTATGGTTTGTGATGCAAAATACTTGCAACTAGGATTGCGTTGGTGTGGTTTGTTTTCATTTATATAAAATGTATGATTGCCTATATAGTAAGTGATAGTGTTATAAAGATGTTTCTTGTTAAAAAAAGGCAGGAATTGAATAATTTATGTAATATTTCTTAGGTTATATGATATATAGCAATTTATGTGAAGTATAATGTTGGTTACGTTACTATAGTTTTACTACTTTTATATGAATGTAAATTTGCCTATGTAACAAGTGATAACTCAATAAAGGTGTTAGAAACAAAAAAATAAAAATAAGAAGTTGCAGCAACCCAAGTATTGATTACAATGAGTAGCAGGGGTACAAATACATATCCTAATGTGTTGGTATTTGGCCAAATTTCCAGTTAAGCTGTCCATACATCTCAGACTCCCAAGTGTTCATTTCTCAAACCAAGATTTCCCTACACAACTTAATCTCCTTCCTTGATATAATGAAATGCATCCTTAATTTAGCTGAAACTGCATATTTTCCAACGTTATTGTCCTGGGAGCAGCAGTTAATGCAGCACTATCTAATAGAAAGAAAGTCACCAGCAAGACTATTCATAATAACTAGAAATTTAATCTGGCCTAAAAGTTAAAACCAATATCAGTGTTAGGTTGACAGTGGCCTTAGTCAGCTGCATATTGTTGACTTGGCAGCTGATTAACAGGTGTGCAAGATCACACAAATTCAGAGTTGTAACATATATCCATGTAGCTCACAGAAAATAAGAAACTAGCTAAGTAGAGTTTATAACTAAACTAAGGAAGCCGCCAGAGGAAAATATAGGATGTTTCCGCAAAGAACTTATTCCTACATTAAAAAATGAAATTAAGGCTTTCTGTCTAGGGTTCTGACATTCTCCAAGATGAAGTAATGGTTTAAAATAACATGTCCCAACAGTGACAGTGTAGTTCAAATGACATAAATGGTTACAAGCACACCTCTCAAGTGCCCAGATTTTCACAGAATGTTCAGATTTCTTAATCACATTTTTGGTCTGTTCCTCATAAAATGTGTGTTTTTCTAGTAAATTGAGGATTGAAGTCACTAAATAATGGTAAACATTTGAGTTTCGGACTTCATACCCTTCAGAAAAATACATGCTAATACAAAACTTGTTATTCTGACAACTTTCTATGTTTGTAAGGGCAATATTTAAAAACTATCCCTTTGTCCTCCTATTTTTTGTAGTTCTGTCGAGATTTTTTGCATTTAGAGTTTGAGAGCTACAATTACAACGGAGATGGAATCAGCCCTTGCAAGACAAAATTAAACACTTGGGTCTATATTAGATCACTGAATGCTTAAAAAAGCAAACGGTGATTACTCGACCCTATATAAGCGAAAGTTTACAATCTCGAACTGTCAGAACAGCGATTTTTTTTCCTAGGGAAAACAAATTGCTGTTCCAAAACACATACACACAACACAAGCACACCAAACGGTTTACCTTTATATCATTGATCACACTTTGTCGACCGGCCACTTAATCGACTCATTTATGCAAACCAAAACCATGAAAAATTTTAAATATCGAAAAACATTCGACATTTCCGGCCACGCCACACCTCCACACCATTGCTACCATGGGTCAAAAAGGGGCGAGGTTTTGTCATTCACTTATTCGGAATTTGACATTGGAGACGTTCACATTTCGGTATTCGCAGAAATCATTTTGCCCATATCGGGATCGACGATATAAAGGTAAACCACACCAAACAAACAGCAATCCACACACATACACCTAAGATCTGACACCTAACCCTACACTAAACTATACACACACCACTAACTATCCACTTACCTTAACCCACACCCTAACCCTAAGGTCCGTCACTATCGCACACTCACCTAACCCACCATAATCCTCACATCCACACAATCGTACACATACCTAACCCGCACCCTAACCCTAACTCACCTAACACGCCCTAACACTCACATCCACACAATCGCACACTTACCTAAACCCGACCCATAACTTTCCACAACACTGAAAATACCGAAGTAACAGAAACGGACAACCGGGTTCTTTCCCTAGGAAAAAATTTGGGTTTCTGTTGCTTCGATATTTTAAGCTTTCGCTTACATAGGGTCGATCAATCACCGTTCGCTTTTTTAAGCGTTCGGTGATCTATTATAGGCCCAAACACTCAAGATCTCAAGGAAATGGATTGAGTTTAAATATAATGTATACAAAACAATGCGATACATACTAAGCAACCTCATGTTTTTGAAACAATAGATATGAAAACAGGATTGAATCCACAAATACTTTAATGAAACAACCTACAAATAAAATACTACTGTGTCTTTGCTCTACAAGTCTGAGTCAGACAGACTTAATGAGATACTTCTAAGACCTAACTTAATTAATTGAAAGTGCCGAAAACATCTGCAAATAAAACTCTCATGTTGCAAGCAGGAAAAATACATCTGACAAGGACCTGACAAGAGTCATAAAAAACAGCCTTCTGACAGTGACTGCAAATGTATATATGTTCTGCTCTGTCAACCCAAACCTAAATAAAAACAATATCACTTATCTGCTGGTGATGTCCCTGCCTGCTCAGTTTGAGAAATGAGCTGAGATGCAGGGCCTGCCCATCTGTCAATCTGAGTCAGTAGAAAATGTCTGCAAGATTAAAACATGTGATAAACTAAAGAAAAAGATGTATAAATGTATAGAAATATACCAGAATGAGTCAAATGTGAGATTTGCATACACAAAAAGTGTTGATTGGCAGATGTACCTGCATCATGAATGCATTCGTAAATACATTCTACTGAAGTCTAAGTAAGATCTCAGGGAAGAGGTACAAGCTATATTTACTCAAGGCCAGTGCAATAATCATTAGTGTATAACATGGGCTGCCACCACCCAAGTCTGAAGAGCATTTGAGTGTTCTGTAACAAGAACAGAAGTGGACCCAGAACACACCCCTATGCTACCTGCTGGATGGCTTACAGTACATAACTACATCTCACACACACTAACTAGTTCTTAGAACAGCTGACAAGACAACCCAGGCATTTAGGCAAGCAATGCCAAAGTCAGCAAGGGTTTATGTTACAAGTATTGACACAAGCATCTAAACTTCAAGTCTTACTAGAACCTACATAAAGGACTTAAATGACGATGTCCATGTTGATTAAGCTAGCACTATTTATTTATTTTATTTATTTATTTAACATTTATTAACCGGGAAAGTCTGACTTGGAACGAGCCAATTTTCAGTGGAGGCCCGGGGAGAAATGCTCCAGATGCATGTCTTTGTAACGTGGGAGGAAATCGGAGCACCCAGAGGAAACCCAGATGAACGCAGGGAGGACATCCAGACCCCGCACAGAAGGCACCCCAGCCGAGAATTGAACCGGAGAACCTCTTGCTGTGAGGCGACAATGCTACCACTGCACCACTGCGCCGTCCAATTAATATCTGTAAGGGTCTAAACCAGTCTGTGAACACTTGCTATGTAAACGCCTGTATCATAACTGTAAAATTCCTTGGGGTACTGATACATGTCCACAATATTTTGGTATATCTGGGCTAAGCTTGGCTAGACTTAAAATGGGTCTTGGGTCAATAGTTTAGTAACCACCTATGGACCCAAAGAATTTTGGCAGTGCTACAATGTTCTGAATCCATGCTAATGGAGAAAAAGTACATTCCAAGAGCACAGAAAGCCCATCAGCCACACTTAGACAAGCTTTTTTACTGCCTTTTCAAGTAAGCAAAATAGGCAAGAGATTGTAATTGTAATGTTTACCTGGATCATCTTACCTAAGGACAAAGACATGATGCCCTGTCACATTACAAGGAGAGTCTCTGCAGCTTTAGGTCACCATACTCGTAGGCTTCAGCTGACCTGTGTGCAGAAAAGCATTCAAGCTCTTCTGCAGTTTACTAATCATTATTCCCTTGAAACAGGGCAAGCAAGCAATTGGACATCTGCAGCTGGATGGTAAAGGTGAATGTAAAGGAGAAACTATCATGTTTACTGAGGCATCACCAGGTACATAAGCAACACACTTTTAAAAGCATACAGAACTTAAAATGCAGCCTCTCCACAGTTTGTTGTAAGTTACTGGCAGAGTAAACAATGTAAGCCTCTCATAGTTTGTCATCAAGAGTCCTAATCAATGGCTCAGTGAAAAAGTAACAGTCTTTGATGAAGTGGTCTGTGACAAATAAAACTACATAATTCCCTTTACTTGAAAAAAAAAGTGTTTCGGGGCGTGGCCAAGATGTCAGAGAGATAACAGCACTTTTTTTATGCTCTGCTTAACAGAAATTTCTCTGACAGGAAATTTTCTTAATATTATTTTAAAAACATCTAAGTTTTCTTTCACCTATATATTTAGATACAGTGGATTATTTTTTTCTACAAATATTTCAATTTTGGTGAATAGAAAGTGAATTACATCCTGTCAGAAGTACAGCAGCTGAATATAACAGACTCTCTCAGCCATGAGTTATTCAAAAGCCTCTCTCCAGGAAACTTCCATGAAGAAAGAATTACAAACAATAATATCCAGTATTCAAGATCTTTCCATGAAAATGGACAATTTAGAAAAAATCATGGAAAACATGAAGAAAGAAAATAGAAAGCAGATTGAAGAATTCAAGGAGATAATTACAAGACACACAGACCAGATAACAGAAATTGAAGAATCTCTTAATGAAATAGACGGAAGACAGCATGAAAATGACAGCTAGATTGACTTCTTACTAAAGCAAAACACCGCACTTTCAGATAAAGTGGAGGACCTAAAATCAAGGTCACAAAGAAATAATATTAGAATATACGGCATACCTGAAAAAATGGAAGGAAATAACACAATACAGTTCTTGAATGACTGGTTGCCTAAGACACTAAACCTACCTGAATCTCTCTCTTTTGGGATAGAGAGAGTTCACAGGTCATTGTCAAATATGTCTGTGTCAAAAAATCCAAATGATTCAAGATCCATTATAAGGACTTAATCCTGAGAACAGCGTGGGCAGGTAATCCTATACAAATTAATGGTCGAAACATAAGATTTGACAATGACTATACCTCTACTATAATAACTAAAAGAAAAGCCTGCATTCCTCTCATTAAAAATCTGAAGAAAGCTGAAATTAAAGCACAAATCATTTTTCCTGCCAGAATTAAAATACATCTATCTGAAGGAATAAAAATATTTAATAATCTTGATGACACCTCTGAATATGTGAAAAAGAATAAGATTTTGGAAAACACTGAAGATATGGACATTTCATTACCTAGTTTAAAAAGGCAGGCAACAAATGGAAAAATGTTATCGATTGATAAAACAAGCAAGAAGCTTAAGGGTAAATAATACAAATGAAGCTTTTCCACAATCCCTTCAAATCCCAAAATTTTCGTGCTACAAATCACCTACATCGGGGAAAAACATACATGTTAAGGTAAAAATCATTTAATATTTATTAAGTATGCTTATTTATTTATTTATTTTTAAATTTATTTGCTGTTTAAAAGCCTTTGATACAAATACGCTAGAATGTTAAACATAGATGTTAAAATGCTAAATCTTCCCTTGACAGAGTGTATTATTAGTTGACAACTACATAGGGGCAATGTAGCAATACCATAGAAATATTGGTTAAAACAAGAACCCCCTTAATACCGGATACTGTATGTGTATTAGATTATGATGATATAGATCGCTCCGATAAGTGAAATGAAGGCTCCCCATCTCAGTGCAATTAAATGAAAGTGTAGCCCCTTTTTGCATCAGTGGGCTTTCTCTCCTGTTAAATGTCATGTTATGCTTGGGTCCTTTTAGAGCTAACGGATATAACTTAATGTGACTTGTACTAAATAGTTTAAAAGGTATTGGAAATTGTTCTTTATCATAATAAGAGAAGATTGTTTTCTTTCTAAGAATCCATCATGACATGTAAAAATGCATTCTCATACACTTGAGAGGTTTGTGTCTTTACTAAATGTGGTTTGTGGGTCCATCTGCTGACGGAGAGGGAAAAGGAGACGTATTTTCTGATGAAAGCTGGTGGAGTGTGTGTTGCAGGGACAGGAGGGTTTGTATGCTTGATATCAGATACACTGGCCAGTAAAATTGATAGTTACAGAGAATTTTATATTTATATAAAATGGGGCAAAGTTGTTGTTTTTTTTTTTGTACTTCATATACATGCTTTTTGAGTAACATATTCTGTTTTTCTTTTCTCTCACAAAATGCACATCACGAGTATCTCGTGATCAGTTATCATAGCTTGCTGCAGATTCCCTAGTGCGAGCTTTTAACTGCCAAAATTCAAATATTAAAGGAGAAGGAAGGGGAAAAAGAAGGCTGTTGCCTCGAGACTTCTTGGTCAGATCTTCTTTGTAATACAAGAGACTTATGCATGTACTCTCTCGAAGTCTCTTTTGTCATATGAACTTTGGTTACGTATTGATATTACCAGAAATCTTCACATGAAAAAAAAAGAAAACGGAACAACTGAATGCTTTATCACATACCAAGAGCGACAAAGAAAAATATATAAAAAACTTAGACATATAAAAAGGTCCTTTTTACTAAACCAATGTTGATGCCTATGTTGTTCCCTTCATAATAAGTTTTCTGATGACATGTTTTACAAAGTAGTTTACACTTGATCATTAGTTGGCAGCTGTAGCTAACAGATACAGTGAAAACATAGACTAGGTCATCTGATCCTTTTTGGTTAGCAGAGCAGAAAGCGGCATATGCAATGGTTATAAAGTCACTAAAATACATTATCTATTGGGGTTAATGTGTTCTTATTATTTTTAAAGTAGATTTTGGGGCAGCTATGTATTTTCTGTGCTTTCATCTTGATATCTTCGTCCCCAATCTTATTGATTATATGAGTTGTTGGTTGATGGCAATACTGCTGGATTGGGGAAGCCAAAGCTGCAGACAGACCATTGCAATAAATAATAATTCTGTTATAAAAGGGTGAAATAATATATTGGGGCAGGAAAAATTTTGGTTCCAAAGAAAAGGAGACAGTTCTGCTTAGAGAATGATCTTAGTTGTTACTGAAGTGATGCTTTTGCCTCACTAGTCAGTGATAGTAGTAGAAGACTGTTGGGGGGGGGCAGTGCAAAGTGGGAATGGTTACTCTTGACTTATAGTTACTACTTTCATTAGGACATGAGGACAGTTGTTATTTCCAAAGGTAGTCTTTACTTTTTAACTGCTTTTCTAATCAATAGTTTACATTATGTTGGATTTATAGTGAATGGTGAAATTGTGATCTACTTAATCCACCTCTAGCTACATAAGTGCATACTACAATCTGACATTTTCACTAATATTCATAAAATATTGAATGTTTTACTGTCTGTAGACTACATTTTCTAGCAAAAGATATATTGCATGTTAACCACTGCCACTCTAACTGAAAAAATATTTGTAAAATGTGTTAATGTATTTTGTTAAAAAGGACAACTTAAGGGAACACATTATTACTATAACATCTAAAACTGAAGTGTCCTTGAAGGTTAAAAGCTGTGACTTCATTATATATTTTTATCAAAATCAAGCTACACTACATAGTTTCTTTAGACTCACATCTTTAGAAAGAAAAGCTAATGTTTTTGATGATTACACAGATCTATATACCTGCATAGATATTTGTGCAACTAAAATATTATCTTCTCATGTAAAAAATTCTCATTAGTACATCTTTATTTTAAATATCTTTAATACCTTAAGAAATTATTTAAGGTTAATCAGATATGTTTTTTTTTTTTTTTTTTAGGGGAAGGAAAAACTGGTGATTTTATATCTTATATAAAAGGAAAATAAGCCTATAGGCTATATATTAATATGCTGATTCTATAGCAAATATTAACATTGTTGTGATTTCACAGACAAGTTCATACAGGAATGTTTTGTTACATGATAAATGTTTTTATTTTTATACATAAACTTCTTTACTGAATTCCTAGATAAGTAGGTTTTGATCTAATGTAGTATACTAGATTAAGATCTGTATTAGTATAGATTAGACATAAATGAATATGATATACTATGTCATGATACAAGTTTAAAGACACTGTTCTTAAAAATTTTGAAAATTACATTATTCATGGTAATTGATGTTTTTCCACAATATCTCCTACATAGTAATACCTATTCATCCTGGAGAATTAATAGGTTGTAGTTTGTTGATTCAATAAAATATTAGGTAGTAGCATTAGAGAACGATAGTCTTGAGCATTAAGGATGATAGAGGGTGGTATTGATGACTTCTTCATCAATCCAGGAACTAGATGCTCCATGGTTAGTTTTGTATGTAGTTATATTTTCATCTTCTCTGAACATTACTTGTTAATTAAGTCCAGAATAGTATTTATCCATCAAAAGCTTAAAGTAATCAACGTCTGGGTTTAAATGTCTGTCTCTGAATGCAAATGGTCTTAATAACTCTACTAAAAGAGGAAGGTTACTGAAATACTAACAAAGCTGACATTATATTTTTGCAAGAAACGCACATTATTCAGAAAGATCTAGAAAAAATGGCTTTTAAAGGTTATAGTATTCTAGCTGAATCTCATTTCCAAACAAAGAGAAGAGGAACCATGATTTTGTGGAAAAATACATTACCAATACCTAAAATAATTAACAGTTTCTCTGATAAAAATGGTATGTTGTGTCTAGTAGTATTGGAATTGAATAAGAAATATTTTACTTTAGCAAATATGTACTGGCTACCTGGTATTGGTGCTAAATCTGCAAACAAATATTTGGAAATAATAACAGCAAATTCTAAAGGAGATATCATTTTGGCAGGTGATTTTAATTGTATTCTATCATCTAAAGATACCACTAATGTCAACAATATTAAGATACCTGCATCAGCCAAAAAATTGATAGATTTTGTCTCATTATATAACCTAAAAGAGATATACATGATCAAAGAGCAGAGGTCTCTCAATTTTACTCACTTTTCTTATAGATATGGTACACAGACGACTATTGATAAAGTGTTTATATCTGACAGCCTATTATCTAAGACTCAAGATGTAGTGATTATATCATGCCCTCTCTGTCAGACCACAATGCCATACTATTTAAAATTAAAATTAAACCAAACAATCTTATTCACTGGCAGAGACTACCAGCCTATATTATTAAGATAAAAGGATTCAAGGAATGGTTTATAAAGGAAGTAAACTATTATATTGAACTTAATAATAATAATAACACAAATAAAGTGTTTATTTGGGACTCTTTAAAATCTTATATATATATGGGAAAATAAAAACCTGGTATTTACATAAAAGGAAAGAATAGGACAAAGAATTATTAAATCTACAATTGAAAATTGACACTTTAAAAAAGAACTTACACCTCAAAGAATTTGTCTCGAATCTGGAATTAAAACAACTAAATCTCGAATATTTTGAAATTCTTAGTCATAAAGTAGCAATTAATTTAGAGAGGTTAAAATTACAATCTTATTCATCTAATCCAAAACATATGCATAGATTAGCAGCCAAAACGAAAAGTTTTCACAAGAGTAAACACATAATTGAAATATTAGACACATCTAAACACAATTCAAAATCTTCTTCAGATCTAAAAGATATTTTAGAGATTTTTCGTTCATATCATGAAACAATGAATAAAGCAAACTTAAACTTTACTAATAATAGTTCAAAAATAGAATTTCTAAAAAAAACAATATAAATAATAAACTTTCTAAAGAACAAAATAATAGATTACTTAAATCAATATCATTAATAGAAGTTAAAGAAAGAATACAAAATCTTAAAAATAATAAAGCCCCTGGTCTTGATGGCATAATAGGTGAATTATATAAAATTTTCCCTGATTCCGCTTTGAAGATATTAATGAAAGCACTTGAGGAAGTTCGAATAAGTGACAAACTTTGTCCTTCTTGGAAATATTCGCTAATTTCTCCCATTCTAAAGCAAGATAAGGTCTCCAAATTTGTTTCATCATATTGTCCTATTTCCCTATTAAATATAGATTATAAAATATTTACGTCTATTTTAGCAAACAGATTAAATCAAATGATGCCGACTTTAATAAACAACGATCAAACAGGTTTTATACTGAACAGAAAAGTTCAGGATAATACTATTAGACTTTTAACTTTAATAGATTTTGCAAATAAAAAAAAAATGAATTATCACTCATCAGTCTAGATCTAGATAAAGCATTTGATTCTATTAACTGGACATACTTATTTATGGTATTAAAAGAATATAATTTCTAATCAGAAATCTTAAACGTGTTAAAAAAAATTATATGAAGGTTCTATAGCATATATTAAAATCGGCGCTTTTTATCTGGCCCACTTCAAATTCTAAAAGGCACTAGACAAGGTTGCCCTTTATCCCCACTACTATTTGCATTAGCAATAGAACCATTTGCTAATTTTATAAGAAACAATATAAACATAAAAAGTTTTGATGTTAATGAGAACTATTCTTCTAAAATGTTACTCTTTGCAGATGATATCTTATTAACTATTGGAAATATTGATTCATCTATTGATCACATTATCAGATCATTAAAACTCTTTGAGGAAATCTCAAACCTTAGATTTAACCAAAACAAAACAGAAACTATTCTCATCAACAAAAAATTGAATAACACTCTATCTAATTACAATAACTTTAACTGGACCAATGAAAAATTGAAATATCTAGGGGTTCATATTCTGTCTAAATGGAAGGACACTATAAATATAAATTATAAAATTTTATTAAATAAAATCACAGAATACATTAATAGATGGAAGAAAATGTTCTTTACTATAGAAGAAAGATTATCTCTGATAAAAATGATTCTATTACCAAAAATTCTTTTTTATCTTCAAACATTATTGGCTCCTCCTTCTAGAAAACAACTTAAACACATAAACACTATATTAATTAAATTTCTATGGTATCCTCAAAAACCAAGGATTAAATATGATTGGTACTATAAAAACTGGATTGAAGGAGGGATTGCTTTTCCAAATTTTGAGCTTTATGCTGATGCCATTATTCTTAATATAACAAGTCTGTGGTTAAGTCCAAAATACCATTCAAATTGGAAAAATTTACACAAAACAATACTATTAAGTAATTTTGACAAGTTTTTCAAAAACATATATTGTTCTGAAAATATTAAGCTATTTATAGTTATTAAAGAATTCTTCTTCAACAATGAGCAGGAAAAATCACATCTTATTCCTATAATTAAATCTATCTTGCAAAATTTAAAAAAAGTAATGAATAGGAACCTTTTGAACAACAATTTGTCCATTCTAATGTTTCCAATAATCTTAACCAAGGGATGCTTTGATTCCTTTAACATGATGAAAATAAAAACTATGGAAGAAAATGGGTTATTATTCTGGCATCAGTTTTTAGGAACTAATAATATTCATGATACTACCTACCTTTTAGCCAGGTATAATATCTACCAAAATAACTGGTTAAATATTCAAATCTTCAGAGAATTTATTTCAACGGAATTTAAAAGACATCATTTTCCTGCTATAACAGACCTCCCCAAAAAATTATCCATCCTCTTTGACTTCACCAATATAGGCTATAACAATAGTATCTCATTGTCAAGATTTTACAACATTCTTAGATCAGATCTAATAATATTAGACGACAATTTATGGAAAATATATCAACAATTTCAACAACTCCCAAATACATATAAATGATAAAACTTTAATTCTCAGATCTGTTTACCATACCTCTTCTTCCACATATTGGAAAATGTTTACATGGAAATTCATTCATAGAAGTTTTATTACACCAAAAAAAGCCTCTAGAATAAGCAAGAAAGATTTTAACAGATGTTGGAGATGCGAGGAGCTAATAGATGCCGACTGGGCACATATGTTTTTAGAATGCAGAACAATAACCACATTTTGGATGGAGTTTAAAAATTTTATTAAAGCTTTGTGGTCAGACAGATGCGAGATCTCTGATTCTATGATACTTTTTAATGCACCAATGCCAAGGTATGTTCCACTGAATCAAATGAACCTCCTTTGGACTCTACTTGCTATAGCAAGAAAAACTATTACTAGAAATTGGAAATGTAAAAATAACCTCTCATTTAAGGAATTTATATCTTTTACTAAGATTATTTGTAGTAGGGAATTACAAACAGCTATGTTACACTCCTCAAACATGACTCATAAACAAATTACCTGGATAAAGTTTAAAAAAACTATTAGACAAAATGTAATGTTATTGAAGATTTGGTATCTATTTTGGACTTTGTATATAGTTTTTGTAAAAATTTGATATTACGTTGTTTTTTCTTGTTAAAAATTGTAATTATACTCTTGAAAATCAATAAAAAATATGAGAAAAAAAAAGGTGTTTCCTTAGAGCAAGGTAAAACTTCCATAATCAGTGCATGATGGGGATAAATATGATGAAACACAACTGTTGTTATACAGGCTACCTACCACAAACACTATTTTTACTCCTTTTATACAGGGAAACAAATCTGAGCTTGGTGCTCCCTGAAGTTGTCACACTATATTCTTTGCAGAGTCACTGCACAGAACTCATAACATTTGGGTTTACATACCTTGTGTGTTCTTTCCTAGCTTGAGTTTTCCTGAGCTATGCTCATATAACAGGTTCTACAGCTGTCTTCATTTAGCATTCCCTAAAACCTAAGATAGTATACGATGCACTCGCGCAGCTTTCTTCTGTCTTTTGTGCTTTTTTGGCTCCAATACGAACTTGTCACTGTACAAAAGCCACTATCATTTGTATAAGAAAAAAATTATAACAGATACATAACAGTGTAATTACCTAATAAAATTATGAATATCAGTCTTAGGGAAAGGAAGGAGGGTAGGTGTATTGTAATAATGGACTCTGAATATCTACTGTTATGCTAAGTGCTTTATACGCAGCTAAACTATCTTATTTGGGAAGATCACTGTAACAGTGAATCATAACAACTGGTGTAGATTCATAAACAGAGTTAGCTTAGCCAGGGAGATGGACAGTTACAGGATCCCCGGTAGCACAGCCATGCAAAAATCTGTTCTACCCCCTTGACTGCATCTCCAATTTGTAGTGCTTGGGAAACCATGTAGAGCAAGTCTATGTGGCAGCTTTTAGCAATTCTTCTGCAGAAACATTTCCAAAATATGCTGGTTCCTTACTGGAATGTGTTTGTATTGCGCTTTGGAGAGGATAATTATAGCTGTCATGGCAAAAAGCAATGCAATAAACAAGGTCACCATTTTAGACAAAGTCTTTTTATTGACTGGTAGGCCTCATTTCCCTTGGTAAATGAGTAATGAATGAAAAATGTATTTTTTCTGAATTCATCAGGTGAGTCTGTCTGTACACACCCAACACCTGTCTACTTTCTAGCAGCAGCATCAATACATTTGTTCTTGATTGCACTTGCATACAATTAAATGCACTTCCTGTTACAATTTTGCTTAATTTGACCCATCATTAATTCACTGTCTCTTGCTAGCCAGATGCAATTCCTGCCCATTCTTTATCATTTAAAGTTTGTTTTATTCTTAACTGTTTTCTTGAAATGTGCTCATGAACTTATGGAAGGACACACTGATTTTGCTTCAGCATTCCATATAACATTGATTAGCGTGTGATGCACTCAAACAGCCAGGAGTGCTGGAAGATCTCTTTTGCTCTTAGAATGTAAATCTTTCAAGTAATCAAGTTTTACTTCATACTGGCAATATGGAAGTCCAGTCTCAGAGCATTAGGTATCCTTAAGCAGTGTAGCAACTATTTTATGCTCACAGATAATTAACTATTACTAGTAAACACAAATAATTCTGTTTGTAACAGTTGTAATTATTTAAGAGATATGGATGCTTCACCCTCACAAAAAGCATGGATTATGCATCCCATTAACACACCACATGCTATGCACCCAATCTTCACACAATGTAATGTCATATGATGACACTGTAAAGAAATACTAACTAAGCCTTCTTGACCCTTGAGGAGTAAGTCTCAGTAAAAATCAAAATCAAACAGTGCATCGCATTATAGTTGGCCTATAACAAAGACTTACCATTATTCGAAGAGTCATTTCCAGTATGCCATACCACTACTAAAATCAGTGACTGCATAGTGGATTACATAGATCATCTCCTCACTCTGCTGGACAAAGACATGGTGACAGTCAGTTGTTTTTCTGATGCCAGAATCTCAGACATCTCAAGGCGCTTTAGGACCCACATATCAAAAAATATAATTATGATGTGGTAGTTGTGCATCTGGATGTGAATGACAGAGGCAGAGGGACATGTCTGAACTCTCCATTCATGTTACAAATGCAGGAAAGATCATGATACTGATTAGAATCCTCCCTTCTCCACAAGTAATACCTAGGTACAAAGGAAAGATAACTGGATAAATAATTGGTATCATTCTAAGGGATCCAGTACGTGTCAGTATGGAACAAGATGTTTGACACTCCTACTTTCTTTGCAAAGGAAAGCCTGCGCCTCTCTTTCAAAAGAGTCTGCATGCTGACTAAAGCCCTTGCTACTCCCATAGCACCTTTTCAGGCAAGGTTCAGTTAATGAACATTTCAGGATAGCAGAAATATCAGTACCAAAACAGGATCAAATTAAAGTGGCTCCACTCATAGGTTCATAGGTGTGTACTAGGCTAATGGCCCAGGAGCCTTTACAAGCCTAGCCCATAGGATTACTCTGGCATCGTGCCACCTGACCTTAATTCCCAGTGCCTCTGTCAAGTAGAGCCACTGGAGTGATCCCCAGGGTGAATTTTCTATTTCCCATCCACTCATCAAGATTTCTCTTGACGAGGGCCAGTGAGGCACTCTGCTTGACATGTAATGGGAAGTCTATTCCATAGCATGGGCAGTCTCTGGGTTATGAACCTGTCCCTCCAGCTTGTTCTGTTGATTGTGGTAATGAGGTTGAGGTTTCTGGAGCGTGTAGTGCGGAGAGACTGAGATTTCTTTAGATGTAGCATTTCTAACAGAGCTGGGTTCGACATGGCTTTGTAAGTCAAGCAGAGATCGCCTCTAAGTAGGCAATATGAGACAGAGACTAGTTGGAGTTTTTTGAGTCTGTCCATATAGGACAAGTGTTTAAGGCCTAAGATTCTCTTTGTGAGGTACTTTTGCGGCCTCTCCAGTTGCTGCAGGTGTCTAGTGAGGTACATGCCAAATGGGGCATTGTACTTGATGACTGGCCTATTGAGGGAAGAGTAGAGGGAGACAATGACCTCTTTCTTCCTGAATGCAAAAACCCTTAGTAATGAGGTGTGCCATGTAGAAGGACTTTTTGACCACAGTGGCAATGTGGTGGTCAAAAGAGAGGTTGCTGTCAACCTGTGTTTATTTATTTATTTATTTATTTTATTTTATTTTACATTTGTTGACCGGGCTAGTCTAGCTGGATACATTTCCATTTTCAGTAGAGGCCCGGGGAGATAAGCTCCAGTACAGATAAATGAAAAACTTAGCACTCAATATACAAAATAAGACTAAATAAAAATATTCATATTAAACAAGCAGATTTCAGGTACATCAAGAGAAAAATAAAAGAAAAAAAAAATGACTAAATAGCAGCATTAGTTGTAAGCAATGAATATTACAGGTTACAACATAAAATACTGTAAGGACAACAAAAAAACTTGTAGTGCAAGAATGCTTATACTATACAATATGCAGGTCTAAAATATAGATAAACAGAAAGACTAAGGTCAGAAGAGGAGACAGGTTAATTATATGCAAGTATAATGTAAAAGAAAAAAATATTCTTCAGTAGGAAGTGTATAGAGTGACTGGGCACAGTGTAGTTTAGGAGGAAATCTATATTTATAGGTAAAATAATATGTATTGGTTTATGAGTAGTGAGGGATAGGTAGAGCTAAGTTTAATTAGGTGGATAGAAGCCTAGTCAGGTTTAGTACAGGGGCACAATCAGTATATTCTAAGGTAGAGTTTTAGTCTATTTTTGAAGAGTGATAGAGAGGGAAGAGAGGAAAGGTCGCTGGGGAGAAGATTCCAGGTTTTTCCAACAGTATTAGAGAAGAGAGATTCACCAGCGTTGCTGTTAGGTTTAGAGGTATATAGGAGATTTTTGTGTGAGGAACGTAGTGATTTCAGATTTGTGTATGGAGTGATGAGGGTAGATAGAATAGGAGTACAGGAAGGTTTATAAAGAGTTTTATGGGCAATGGTTAGTTGTTGGAATTTAATCACGTTTTGTAGTTCAAGCCATCCAAGCTGCTTTATATTTATGCAGTGGTGGGTTCTGTAAGGGTTTCCTGTTGCAAATCCAGTGATGTTATTGTAGGAAGTTTCCAGTTTGCTGAGGTTATTTTTAGAAAAGTTAGTAAAAACAGGTGAGGCATAGAGGAGGGTAGAGATTAGATGAGTATGAGCTATGGTTGTTCTAGCTGTGGGAGAAAGGTAAGATTTAATTCTATAGAGGGAGCCAAGTTTTTTGTTGACAGTTTTTATTGTATTGTTGATATGGATGTCAAAGTTCAAACTGTTATCAATGGTGATACCAAATAGTTTGTTGGTTGTGTCAGGTGATATAATGGTGCCATTAGTGGATATAACTGAGAAATCAAGTGGAGTGGACTCGTGAGTTGGATTAAAGAGGAGTTTAGTTTTTGTTAGGGTTCAAAAGAAGGCAACGCTGTGTAAACCATTGTTCAACTGTGTTAAATGCCTTCTGGGTAAGAGAGAGAAGTTCAGTTGTGAATTTGGCTGAGCATATAAGTGTGGCGTCATCAGCATATTGTATGCATGTGGCTTGAGGGATGGCTAAATGAAGGTCATTAATAAATATTGAGAAGAGGAGAGGTCCTAGTATGGGCCCTTGAGGGACACCTAGGGTAACCGGTTGGAAGGTAGAAATAGTCTTATGCCAAATTACTGCCTGTTGTCTTTTATCTAGGTAGGACTAGAACCATTTTATAGAAGGTGCATCTAATGATAGGGATTCTAGTATGTTGATTTGAATCTGATGATTGACCATGTCAAATGCTTTGGACAGGTCAATGAATAGTGCTGAAGAAAGGTTATTAAGGTTACATTTTTTTGTTTATGCAATCTGTAAAGGAAAGGAGGGCAGTGGTAGTGCTGTGTGAAGGTCTGAAACCATGTTGACAGCTGGAAAGTAAGTTATTTTGGGTTAAGTGGTCAAGTAATTGCCTATGGATACATTTCTCCATCATCTTTGCTAGGGGTGAGAGAAGGGCAATAGGGCGGTAGTTGGAGAGCTCATTTGAGTGTCCGCCTTTATGGAGGGGGATAATATAAGAGATTGTCCATAGGCTAGGTCTGTGACCTTCGGTAATAGACCTATTTATCAGAATGGAAATAGGATAAGCTATAGCTTTGGCTGATAGCTGTAGAAAATCAGCAGGTAGTTGATCTGCTGAGGGAGAGCATGGTTTTAGTTTTTGTATGTGTCTTAGAATGTATGTAGTTGGGACAGGTTGTAAATGAAAAGGAGGGGGTGAGGTAGAGTTATAGGAAGGTATAGTGAAGTTATTAGGTGATAGCTGACTAGCCAGTGTTTGGATAGTATTAGTAAAGAAGGTATTGAATGTATTGGCTGTATTCATGGGATTAGTATGGTCAGTATTTTGAGGGTTAGGTGTGGTGGATTGACCTGGGTGGAGTAATTGGTTAATGCTAGACCAGAATTTTTGAGGGTTGTTTTGATTAGTTTGTTGGAATTGTAGGTAGTAATTTCTTTTATCAGAGAGTATAGCTTTCTTAGTGTCATTTCTTAACTGTCTAAAGGTTTGTTGGTCAACAGGATTTTTAGTAATTCTCCATTTGGCCCAGTGTTTATTTCTAAGGTGCATTTTGCATTTGGTTGCTTTTGAAAGCCATGGGGCAGACTTGGTTTTAACTCTAATTAATCTGGTTGGATCGTGTTGGTTGAGAATGGCAAGAAACTTAGAGTTAAAGTAATTGATGGTTTCTTCTAAAGGGAGGTGTTTTAAGGGAGACCAATTGCAAGCTCTTAGTTCTTTTTCAAATAGTTCAGAGTTAAAGTTCTTTTTGGATCTGATATTTTTGACAGATGTTGGATTGGGAGTATGGGTTTTGTCAGCAAAACACAAGTGAAGAACCAGAAACATCCAAGACACTCTGTAATCACCAAACATAGAACATTTTTTAATAAGAAGCTTTCAGGTCTACACCCTTCATCAGCATACAGCATACAGAGTATGGGTTTTGTACCTGATAATATAGGTCAGTGAGTGGTCACTTATATCATCAGGGAGGGTTCCTGAATCATAGTTGTGAGGGAGATGGTTTATGAGAATCCAGTCTATTATTCTAGCTTTCTGGTTAGTTTTATTGATCCTGGTGGGAGATGTAATAGTTTGAGTAAAACCATATAGGTTAATTTGGGTTGTAGGGAGGCTGCTGCAATAGCAGTTCCAGTCAATGTTTATATCTCCTAGTATTACGGTTTCTTGAGGCAAGTGTTGAGATAGGCAGCAAAGAATATTTTCCATGGTGGCAATGTTATTACCAGGAGGAAGATACATACAGATGATATAGATGGTTTTGGCATTGTTAATATGAAGTTTGGAGATGAGAATTTCTGCATTAGAATCAAGAGGTATTTTACAATTGTAGGTGGTTAACTATAAGCCTGATTTAAATAGAATAGCTACCCCTCCTCCTTTCTTGGCTACTCGGTCGAGTCTTAGTATGTTATACCCAGGTGGAAGGAATTTGTTGTCTTTGATAGCAGGTTTTAACCATGTTTCTGTTAAGCAGAGGATATCAAAGGAATATACTTCTACTAGAGCTTGGAGTTGAGGTACTTTACTGTTTATGCTATGTATATTAAGATGGGCTACTTGGAGGGAGTTAGATGTATTACTAAGGGAATTGATAGGATAGGGATTTTGGCAGTGGAGAGTACTAGGAGTATTTGTTGGGCCTGGGTTAGGGTGGATATCTCCATCTTTAATTGAGAGTAGTAATCCTATATACCTTGGGTTAGGGAATTTGTTGTATAGAAATAGATTTTTCCTGAGATTAAGGGTGTAATATTTAATATGTAGTATTCTATGATACTTTGCAAGTAGGCATTTGGGTGAAGTTGTTATATTAGCATGGTTAAAGAGGAGTGGAAAGGATAGAACATTGGTTTCCTTGTTAGGATAGAGATGGTCTAAATGTAGTGGATATTCATAGGAAGTGAGTAAGTAGGCAAAGATGAGAGGAAGAAGTAGTAGTAGCATGAATAAAAGTAAGATAAGTAATGGAGTGGGAGGTTTATACATTGTGCAGATTTACTATTGGATATATATAGGTAAAATTTGGAATTAAAAAGGGTGAGATTGGAGAAACGTGAAGGTGGTGGTAAGATGGAAGGGAGTGGTAAGAGAAGGCATATGTAAGAGAAGATGAAAAGTGGTTGAGTGTTCTGGGAGTACTAGGAGAAGGAAGAGGTGTGGCTAGTAATTTCTACAAGTAATTGGAGGAGGAAGAGGTGTGGTTAAGTAAGTATAAGAGTAGGACCCCTGGGGGTGGGTGAGATTTGGGGGGCAGGGAGGGGAGTGGAGTGAGCCCGCAGGGCGAACGGAGCGGGTTGAGACAGATACAAATGCAGTTGTAAAAAACAATCAGCAAGACTGACTCCAGAAGGTAAGTTAGAAAAGACAGGTGTGGGAAAAGGATAGTGAGAAGTAAGTCTAGAAGAGGTGGGTGTGGATAGTAGAAATAGAGGGTAAAGTGAGTGGACTAAATAGTAGTTAAGGAACAGCAGGAGAAAATATCCTAGATCTCTTATGATGTTCCCAGATCCCAGATCTCTTATGATGTCTTCTGTGTTCAATGGACTACCATCAATGTGGTAATTCATGGGAACCAGGTTTTTCCCAAAGGGGATGATGACACATTTTTTGGCATTGAGCTTAAGGCCATGGTACTGGCACCAGTCATTGGTCTCAGTGAAGCCTTTCTGTAGGATGTCAACATCACTTGGGGAGTTAATTATAGCTCCCAACTTGCAATTGTCTGTGAACTTTGTCAGCCAGAGTTCCTTCGTGTTGGCCCGGACTTCACAGAAGTAGATACCAAACAGGAGAGGACCCAGGACCGAACCCTGTGGAACTCCACTCGTGACTGCTCGACAGTCTGACTTGGAGTCAGCTACTTTCACACTGTGGGTTCTATCTGTGAGCCAGTTTGCAACCCACCTAGCGATATAGGGGTTGATGCCTAGCTTAGTGAGTTTTTCTATGATTTCTGAGTGGGGAATTGTATCAAAAGCCTTAGCCAGATCAAGGAAGGCTGTATGAACCACCTTGCCTTCATCCACAGCTCTGATGACTGACTCAAAAAAGTTGACCAGGTTGAGCAGGCATGATCTACCCTTCATAAAACTAAACTGTGTGGGATCCAGAGTTTGGAGGTTCCCTATATCTTTGTTTATTAGGTCCATGATGATGTGTTCCACAGCTTTACTTATCAGACTTGTCAGGCTAATGGGGCGATAGTTCCCAGGGTCTGTAGTCGCTCCTCCTTTGTGGAGAGGGATGACTCAGTGCCAGAAGTCTAAACAACAATCACTGCTGCATTTGGGAGGCATCCATATATGTGCAATCATCATAATCTGGTTTAAATGTTCAAGAAGCACCCCTCCATATCTGGGTTTGGCACCTCCCATGCCTTCTAACCCAATAACAACTATGCGAGTGCATAAATATTTGTCAAAGACCTCTGCACAGATTCCTGGAGAACTACAAATTGAACTTACTGAATTCCAAATCACACTAAACAAAACCAACTATCAGTTTATCACATGTTACAGGACAATTTCCATGACCCCAGAAATTCATACCAGCTTCCTAATTACCATGGTTGAACTCCCAATAATTAAGAACTCCATCACTCTTGGAAACTTTAATGAGCCCTCAAATGACTGGCATAACTACACCTCCAACATAGGATATGCTTAGACATTTTCAGATCCAATAAATAAAAACTCAGTGAGTCAAATTTTTACTAGCTCAACTAGAGAGAGCATGATATTCTAGAACTGGAACTTAGAAATGTAGCCTCATTGTGCACAACTCTACTTATAACTCCCTCTCTATTTAGGTCAGATCATAAGCTAGTAATCTTTTCACTCAAACTATCTAATCCTACTAAAAACAATATATCAGAATTTAAACACTTCAAGCAGACAAATCTCCCAAATTCATTGGTGAAATCTCTAAATCCACTTATAGCAACATCACCCCAGACGTCACCTCAGCACATAGATTCGCAAAGGAGTTTTACATCCACATACATAAATGTATAGAATTGGCAGTCCTATTCAGATTCAAATACAATGGAAAATTTGTAAGCAAACACCCATGTGGTCCACTGACATGAATAAAATAAGAGGAAAACGATCATTAGAGTATCCAGCAGATCTAACCCCCCCCCCCAAGTCAAGGAAAAATATTAGGAATTTGACCAAGAGCACAAAAAAGACTATTGCATCTACTAAGGCAACCCCTGAACTCTGGTCGCCACCCAAATCCAAGGACAACAGATAAATCTTTCTTTAGTTGTTAGAAAACTAAGAAACAACACTCAACAATGCAAAAAAACTCATAATAAATGAGATTGTCTACTTGGATCTGGTGGCATTGCCAATGTACTAGCAAACACGTTTATTGCAAATGTATACAACGAAACAGCAGTAAATATAAATAATATCACAAACAAGAAGGAATAGCAGCCCACAGTAGAAAATTCTTTAATCAATCTTAGCACCTTGGCTAACAAGCCTTCAAGAGATAAAGCATTACATTCACAATAGTGCTTATACAAGACACAAATTAACACTCAATAAAAATTCTAATTAGAGGAACATCCTCCAATTACACTCAATGATTAACCCATTAGGTGACAATGTTTCAACCTTTAGTATACAAATAGTTTCCTTATATAGAAGTCCTTTTTTAACTTCTATATCACCCCATCCTTGTACAGCTTCCAATATTGTAGTCCTTAAACAATCACTATTTCCATTATGACATAACATATAATATTGTGCTAGTGGGCTTTCTGTTTTTTTTTTTTATATCTCAAGTGCTCCTGCAACCGTGTCCTAAATAACCTTTTAGTTTCACCAATATAGAACAGGTTGCAGGAGCACTTCAATGCATATATTACCCCCTTGGTGTTACAACTAACATTCATTCTAGGGGTAAATATTATCCCATTTATTTTATCAAAGTATGGCCCAACATGATGGCAGATAGAACATCTACCACATGGTCTCATACCTATTATTTCCATGTTAATATACAAATCTTCCTTAGGACATTCAAAATGGCTGTGAACTAATATATCATTAATACTTCTCCCTCTTTTTAAAGATAATGAGGGCATATGTGGCAATATAGCCTTCAACTTATGATCTTTCAATAAAAATTCCCAATAATATTTGACTACACCAAATATTTCATCAGTCTTTACATTAAATGTAGTCACAAAATAAACCTGCCTCTCATTCTTAATCCTATTCTGATACTCATCTATTATTCTACATTGTTGTATCCCAAATAAATGTCCGCTTTGGGGTTGATTCTGTTTAACCAGCTTCTCTAAAGCTTTCTCCAAATTCCTTGTTCATATCCTTTACTCAAAAATTGGGTACACATTAGTTTTAAATCTTCCCACAAAATGGATTCATTAATACTTAATCTAAATATTCTTAAGAATTTACCATAAGGTAGAGACTCAATCAGGTGCTTAGGATTGCAACTCTTACATGTTACAAGACATGGTTAACATCAGGAAATTTTCTATGTACCCTAGTTTGTGCATTCTGTCCTACAATTCCTTCCAATGCCATATCCGAAAAGGTAACTTTTCTACCTACCTGCAGTCCATCAAATCCAGGTCAAACCCATTATTTTGTAAGTCTGCAAAGAATCCAAGAAACAGGGACTCTTCCCCTTCACACACAAAGATCAAATTGTCGATGAATCTGAAGTATTTTATCACATACTTCTTATAAAACTCCATTTTATACAAATATCTACATTCAAAGAGATCCATAAAAAGGTTGGCATATATGGGGGCAAAGGAAGCCCCCATTGCTGTACCTTTTATTTGATGGAAAATCTCCCCATTAAATTCAAAATAATTACGTGTTAAACAGAATTATAACAACTCAGTCATATAGCATGTCAGTGGGTTGTCTCCCAGAAAACACATAACTGATTCTAAACTTAACTGATGAATAATGTTAGTATACAGACTTTTCACATCTACTACCAACCAGTAATTATTATCCTTCCATGTAATAGTTTTTATCTTTTCAAGGAAGTCAAAACTGTCTCTCAAATATGAATCCAATTTTACAACTGCAACAAAATCCCAATATTACAGGAACAATAATTAGTAGCAGCTACTATGGGCCGTCCTGGTGGTGCAGAATAACGTTTGTGCACCTTTGGGAGCCAACAGAATCTAGCAATAACACTCTCATTAGAAGAAAACTTTTTTTCAACATCTTCTTTTGAAAAATAACCTAACCTGTACTCTTTCAAAAGTAGCTCACTATAGTCTACCAATGTATTATTGTAATTAGAAAGAGAAACTTTCCTATAGGTATCACGATCATTTAAATTATCATCACACATTTTTTTATATTGCAAATAATGCATGATATCTATCTGATGTCCCTTGTCAGCAGGTTTAATGACAAATTCTCTTCTTTCACTTAGTCTTTTCAATGCTTTCCATTCTTCTTTGGACAAATTATAAATTATCCTGTCATTATGTCTTATAAATTTCATATACATTTTATCTACTTCAAAGTCCACATAGCAGAAAATTGTTTAATACTGGCATTAATGAATGGAGGTATAAAGTCACTCTTACATTCTATGTTTGCTGTGTCAAGTAAGCAATATGCATTAACTTCATTCTCAAATGAGGAATCACATGAAACAAAAATGTCACCTTCTTCATCTGTATCAAATGTATTATCTAGCACTTCCAACACTTCATTCACATGGACATTTTGTTTAGAATAAAAATCTAGCAAATGTAACTTTCTCACAAAACAAAAATTTTACTTTTAAAAACATATTTTCTTGGAAGAACAGTTGGAATGAATTTTAAACCATAGTTTAAAACAGATAATTCAATGTCACTCAAAATACATCCTGATAGATTTAAAACCAAGTTATTACAAGTAACATGAATCTTTCTTGCTTGAGTTAAAAACAATTTAAAGTCAATACCGTTTTCATTTCTGCCACTGCTGTGGTCTCTTTGCCTGCTCAAAATGGCCTCACTTATGCCCATTATTTGATTGTTGTTGTTGGTAACTCCGAAAGTTCTTATTTAAATAATCTGGTTGTTGTGCATTAGGTAATGGAGGATACAAAATATCCTCTCCATTATCTTCCTCCCATTCTGACATGCTGGTACCTGATGATGCAAAAGAGACATGTTGCTTTCTTCCTTCCCTTACTAAGGAGCACCCACCCCTTTGACGTTTATTCTTATTGGTTACTGTTGTAAAGGCTGTACCATTGTTATAGTCCCTTAGGTCACGATTGATTTTTCTAGTTTTTTTTGTTCTGTTAACGACTGAGAAAATTCATATAACTTATCATTGACTTCTTTTATATTTTCAAAACGTGCTGCACTCAATTGTCTGGAAATAGAAGAGCATAAAGAGCCAATCTCTTCTTTCAACATTCTTTGCCTAGCCATGTCCCTTTCTATTAATATTTTAACCCATTCCAATACACACAATTATGTGCTGCAGCCTTCCAATGTTTTTCATAAATTTTATCCTCAGAGTCTGATAAGTCAAATGGAAATGAAGGGTTTTTATATACCCTAAGACCCTGAGGGGTAATGTCTAATTCAACGTACCTTTGCAGACAAAGCAAATTGTATTGTAGGGAAGTTTCTTTAGTTAGCAACCTATCCAACTTTAGCACTGATTCTTGCACTGCAGGCTGTAGAGAGGTCCTATTTCTCTGTCCCACATCCGAAAATGGGTTGTTCACTCTGCAGTTACAACCTTCTTCCAATAGTTCTCTCCACTGAAAATTAGATTGGTCTCTCACACTCGTACCAGCATCCGGTTCAGGATAACCTTCATTCCCTCTGGTTTCAAACTTATCAATGGTTCTCTAAGCAATACTTGTACCTTCTCCCCTGAAAATCCTGGGAAGCTGGAGATCAGGATCACTCGCCATGTATACAACGAAACAGCAGAAAATATAAATAATACCACAAACGAGAAGGAATAGCAATGTTTAGTGCAAATGTTATTCTTGAGATTACAATCCAAAATCCTAAAATCCTCATAACTCTAGAAACCCCCATCATCACTAAAGAACATGTGCAGAAGATGCTGTCCAGGACCAAGAATACTTCCTGCATGGGACCAGATAACATACCAGCGTGTTTCATAAATAAAAATAAACAGCCCTTAGAGGAACCACTTCCTAATCTATTTAACATGAGCCTAACAACAGACTCAGTCCCAGAAATATGGCTTACAGCACTGTTAATACCACTCCACAAAGGTGGTGCCACTACAGGGTCCAGAAATTAAAAGCTTATCAGCCTGATAAGTCTCATTTGAAAATGCATTATAACAAAGTTGAGAATGCCTGACATCAAAAATATTATCAGGCTATACCATCAATTTATTAATTTATCATTAATTTGGTTTTGTAAAAGGTAAGTCCTGTCTAATGAACCTTATAAACTTCTCCAAAAAGGAAACACAAGCTGATGACAGTAGTCACACATAATTTGAACAAGGCAATTGACACCTCCCCCATGCTAATATAATTAATAAATGAATCGCATTATTAATTTATCCCTATGTGGTAAGATGGATAGCAAATTGTATAAAATTCAGAATCCACTCAGTTCAAGTGTCAGAGAATATGAAGGTGACCAGTGGTATCCTGCATAGTTCTGTAATGGCCCCGGTTTTGATTGGTATTTATTTCTCTGACTTCTAGATTAAAAACTAACACTTACAGCTAACCAAGTTTGTAGATGAATGCAAACTGGAAGCCATTGTTAAATCACCTTCTGATACAGAAGCCCTTCAGCAGGAACGTACACTTATAAATTCCTGGTGTACTGAAATGGGCATAAATTAAATGTTAAAACTTGCTATTTTGTTACATTTGGCAGACAACCCCCCAATCATACAGCGTACATAATACCCAATTCAAAAAGAAAATGTAATTAGAGAGTTGGGAACCTGGGTTGATAATTCTGTTTCCTTTGATCACCTCATATCATTGGTTGTGAGGAAGTCCTTTTGTTTGGAACAGCTGATCACCAAGACAGTATCATCCAGATCTAAAGACATTATTGCCCTCCTGTATTCAGAACTGATTAGATCAATTATAGAACAAAAGGCCCCCTTTAGGATGTACCTCACCAGAGGAGGGAGGGAGCCCCTGATGTTCCTAAGAAAGAGGATCAAAGGCTTAAAACCTGTAAGCAACCAGAAAAGACTAGAAGCACTGTCCCTTTTTTTCTGAATCATGTAGTCTTCACAAGACAGACCCATGCCTTGCATTCTCAGCACTCAGGAATCCAGAAGTTCAAGATCTCTTGTGCATTCACAAATCAAACAGTCCCACAAATACCAGAACAAGGGATCAAAATCTGTTTCAGTACAACAAAACAAGGTGGAGAGACATATTTGTTACTCAGCATCTCCTACAATCACTGGAATAAACTCCCTCTGAAAATCAAGCTGTGATATACTATCTCCCTTCAAACGGGACCTGGATAATTGTATGGATATTCATAAATTCACCACAGGGTTGAATGGTGCAGTCTATGGTGGGAACTAGCAGTCACTAGTGTGCTGTAATATTCACTGGTATGACACCTCTGTTCTTCTGAGGAGAGACTACTAATTGCCTCAATGTGCTACAGCATATAGGTGTACAGCTTTAATAACCTGTCTACAGAATGTGCATATGGTACAGACACACAAACTGAAATACTTTCTGTTGAAACTGACTACATGCAGCTGGTATCTATTTCATTATTTCAGCAATACTTATATACCAGCTATAATTACAAAAAAGTCAGTTCAACATTTATTTAAGAAACAATGCAGCTGTGGCCACTGAATAACTGCTCTCCTCAAATTAATTGGCCTTAGAAATGAAATGAAGAGCCAGAAATTGTGTACCTAACTGCAAACAAAATATCTGAGAAATCTGAACCATTTCAATGTGCTACATTTCAGCATATCAGCAGGGGAAAAAAACTAAAAGTTTATGTTGAAGGAAGTAAGACAGAATAAGACAATGATGACACAAAAGTTTTAGTGTTGCTGAGAGCCAAGAAATAATCTTATTTGGCCACTATTTGTTCTACATGATGGCAAAGTCTACTTATACTTATGTGACAGGATTAAACAAATGAGACAAATATTATGGATTTAATGAGTAGCATGTTTGTGTTTGGTATCAGAAATGGTGAAACATGGAGGAGAATATTGAGGGATTCAGATTTAACATTAAGTATTGTGTACACAGCAATTGAAATTCTAGGGTCATTCTAAGAGCTCATTGAGGAGTCTAATGTGTGTAGAGTAGCTTGTGAAACACAAATGATGAAGATGCATAATCAGAGGAGAAATGAGTCAAGAAGTGGTTAGCAAAAATGAAATACAATACAGATGTGTCAAACAGAAAGCCTCAAGCAGTGAGTGTGACTATAAGCATGAAAAAAATGTCTTGCTACTACTAATCAATTCTTTAAAAGTTAAACAATCGTATTTATTTTAACATGTAGAATAAAACAAACTCATTTACAGTTGAAAAGATTACAGATATTGAAGCAGATTACAAAATTATTTTTTTTGTCGCCATTGCTTGTGCTAACAATGAGTATAATGTGAACTGTGTACAAGACAAAGCAGGAAAGCCACAACAAGAAAATGAGTGGGAATCTGAGTAATAATGTCCCTCAAAACTGATAAAGTACCCTACTTAGCCAAAACACTGGAGTAGACTGTAATGTTATGTCAGCTCAAATATTTGAAGCATTTGTATCTGAAAATGTACAGACTGAGGCAGTTGTGTAAATTACTTATTTATTCTGGACATCATATAAAGTCTAACCAAGTGAGAAAATGCTTGTATGTAAATAAAAGAAAAAGAAAATGCAAAATTCAGTTCCAGATACTTGATCCAGTTAATGACTCGTATCTTTGGTTCCCTGGCTTGTCAAATGTTTAACTTAGTGAAAATAATTCACAGTTTGAACACAAACAATACATGGGTCAAAAATGTACACTCTGATGATTTACTTAAAGAGCACAAATATTTATTCAAATGCACGAGCTGTTTAGCAGGAGTTAATTGCATTCATACAGATCCTACAGTAATGTCTGTTGTGTATGCTCCAAGGAACGTTTCTGTAACTTTATAAACTACAATGAAAACAAAGTTAAACTGCATGGAGAAAAGGTGTTGATTCATAAATGCATACAGCTTCCAGAAAGAGTCAACACAACTGTTATATATATATATATATATATATATATATATATATATATATATATATATATGGTGTTCCTATATTTATAGTAGTTGAATAAAGCTATAAAAGGACATTGATGTTTATTTTGTATAACTGAGGTATTGTCTGTCATGACAAGTGCAAATTATTTTCCATGTTATATGAGATTTTGACAAACAAACCTTGATGTAAAAAGTTCCAATCTGTGTACTTTTAGTCTGTGGGATAGTTCAAATTCTAAGATCTCCTTATGGTATTTTTCTAAGCACCTGAGGTATTCCAGGGAACAGTAGCTAAGATAATGGAGGGTATGAATATGGTGATAACATAACTAATGGTATACCAGTGTGTTATTAGAGCAAGGAATAAGACTGAGAATGAATTAATGAAAAGGCCAAGACAGAATAATCTAAAATTGAACAAGAGAAACTGTAAAATCATAGTTACAGAGCAGAGATGTATGGGTCATCAGCCATAATCCAGGTGCCTCAACCACAGGACAAAGAAGATCTCATTAGATTGCTAAGAATGATAAAGTATATTTCAAGGATTACTGCTTACCTTTTGGAGTGAGTCTGTTATGAAGAAAATCACTGAGACTATGTGAAATGGCACTGCAGAACATAACAAGAACAGCAATCTGAAATGTTTAAACAGTTAATAAATGAAGTCCCCCACCAAGTACTTTAATGTGAAAAAGTCAGTAACACAGCAAGTGGAAGCCAAATCAGAATGGCATTAGTGCAGTGATCTTTTAAATAAAAGGTAAAGCCGTTGCTTATGGGTCAAGAGCATTTGCAGAACATCAAATAAATTATGCTCAGATATAAAAATGGCTGCTTATCATAGTGTATAGATGTGAAAAGTTCCATCAATATACTTAAGATAACTCTTGTGATGCTAGAAGACTAAAAATAAACCAATGCATTATATATTTAAGAAGCTGTTATACAAGAAGCCACAAACACTGAAAAGAATGTCGTTGAAACGGCAACAGTTAAACTCAGCTGTGATGTATAAACTAGACACTAATATGCAAACCACAGATATCTGCTGAGATGTTGATATCTACTTCAGCAATAAGATTTGTTTGAGGAACAACTGGAGGTTAATTTACTAAGTCCACAGTTATATATGACCAAACAGCACTTGAAACTCTTTCAATAATATACACACAGAGTGACCCAAATAAAGTTGTACCTTGAGATGCCACAAATTAATGGCTGGTCAGAGCAAAAGTCAGCAATAAAGAAAGAATATAATGTTGAATACAGTGTTACATTTCATTTAAAGAAGAAATAAGCCATAGGCCATCTCTGATGTTTAAACAAGATAAAAGTAATACAGCCTATTCTGATAAGAAAAGAAATGCTGGCAAGAATACGAGTCACATTTAGGACTTAAGTGGAAAGAATGAGTATCTGGTGTGTTATACTGGCCAGGCATGTCAATTCAGATCCAGTGTGGGGTCTGGGACTGTTCTGTGTGCAATGCAAATCATAAAAGCAAACCAAGAAATTTCTTTCATAGTGTGATGAAGAAAATGGGCTAAAGCTAAAAAACAATCGTTTCACTTCTGAGACTATGTTTAATATGTACTGACTATTGTTTTACCTCTTTGATGGTACAATCTATTAAACTGTATCTATCATTCTTATTCCCTTTCAGCTACTTAACTGGAAAGCTTTTTACCTCCCTTTACAAACTTTCTATACCCAACCATCTGTTTTTTTCCTGCTAATCTATTCCAAGCATTCGGTTATCTGTGTTTCAGCTGTAGTCCACAATGTGTGTGTGCACATATTTATTGGCTCCAGCTCCTATGCTGTCCTCACTTTTCTCTCTCCCTGGCCCTATTCCCTGGTCATGCCAGAGTTCATAAACTTTACAGCTACTTAACCATTCAAACTCTTCTCTTCTCTACTCTACTTTCCACACCTTCTTTCCATTCCTCATTCTTACTTTGATTCATAGTTTAATTTAACGGTCTGTTTCAGGCATTACTGCTGCCCTCAAGCTATTTTTTATTGTTAACATAACACAGATCAGGTGTATACTGAAGAACTCCCAGTCACAAAGGGAAATACTGCCAGCCCAGCTATCTGGAATTTTGTAAATAATTCTGTCATTTGTGAATATTGATATGATTTATACAGAAGTGTGTGTAAAGTACTGAGCTAAAATGTAACCACAGCATGCCCTATTGGAATAGAACAAGAAAATACCTGCACTATTGTGACTGTTTAGATGTATATGTTTAATGGAAACTGGAACACAGGCAGTTAACTTGAAAAAAATTCAGAGAAAATAGTTGAAATTAAATTGTTTTATAACCATGTAATAAAAGAGAGGTTATCTCTCAGTTTCAGTGCAGTAGCAGATGAAATGCCTAGAGCTAGAAGTTTTTTGCATTGTCTTGAAAGAGAAGTAATTACTAGGTTTATGATGCTGAAGTGTTTTATCGTTTTATGACTTCCTGGATCTGTAAACAGAGAGATGTGTCAAAATAAAATACATATTTTCCAATCATTAATAAGGTCCATAAACTTACAAAATACTCTTGAATTTCTCCAAAGACCACACTTAAACCCAAACCTAAAAATCAACAATAAAATGTTAGACTTAACCAAATTTCTCCTAATCAAAAATTCCACGATCTGGCAAATATATCATCCTGTTAACCTTAACACACTCAAAGCTCAGTTCGACGCACTGAGTAAGTATACCCCCCCCCCCCGCTCAGACAAATGGTCTTTAATTAAACTCAAATATTCCAACACCAGAGTTAATGAACCGGAGATAACCTGCACAAACAATCAAAATTTTGTCCCTAAGAAATAAAATGATTTCCCAAGCCTATAAGCTAATTTCTAATATCAAGTACCAATCTTCGCTTCTCTATTCCAAATACTGGGAGGAAATAAATGACAAAATCTCAACTGAATCTAAGTATGAGGCAATTCGAAACACCTTAAATTTAACTCCTTTTAAGAATCTAATTTACACATAACATATGATAAATAATAACTCCTACCATACCCCAGCTGTTCCTAATAAATTTGGGTATAACAAAGAACTATCCTGTCTGTTCTCCTCCCTACCCAATGCAGATATACTACACATTTTCTGGAGCTGTAAAAATGTCTACAAACTTTGGTGCTCCCTCAGAACCCAACTTGGAAAAATGGCGTATGAAAAATCCACCTTTTCTTGGGAAACTACAATCCTTAATATAACTCCTAATTCATTGACAAGGCTAGAAAAACACATCCTAATTACAATGTGTGCTCTTCTAAAATATTTCACTGCAAAAAACTGGTTATACCCATCCTCAATTACCTGGGAAAATTTTAAAACAATTGCAACTAAATGTATATCCTCACAAACTACATACAAGAAACAAAAAAGAAAAGAGTATTTCCAGAATTACTGGTGTAATATGTTTGACTCAATTACACAACATCTCTAAACTCCCACTTAGGTACTACATTTCATGAAGACACGCCCTTAAAAAACAAATATTTAAAAAAATTTTATTATATTCACCCTAACCGTACAAACAAGTACAATTACAAAATAGTTCTATACTCAACACAAATCTGATGGCACCCATGCTGTAAATATTGTAAATAGTGTATATTAGGGTTAAGTTAGTCCCTAATACTTTGGGATCCTCAGCACATTAATTACATATACACCCACTTATAGCAACTGCTTTACACCTTTAATAATTATCTTAATAACAAGGGACTCTGTGTTTATATGTATCCTTTTATTTAAGTTATATTTGTATTTTTAATTATTCTATTAACAATTTATTCACATTGCTCTACTAAGAATCATACCACTGTCTTACTGTTTCACCACAGCATTGTTCTATATTGTGATCTGCTCTGTCATTACTGTTATTGTCATTGTCTACTTAATTAAGGAAAAACAATAAAAAAATCATACTGGAAAAAAAACATCTGCGATATGTATTTTTCATAGAGAGATGCTAAAATTCTGTTAGTTTCTGAGAAAAGGGGGTGTATCTTGCAAACTGAAGTCAGGTGACAAGTGATGTCATCTAAGCTAACCTAGCAGCAATATACGATATTAATTTAAGAACTCTCTCAGAGAGATTGTGAATTTTGTATTTTGTCTTTAACCTAACAACATCAGCTGGAAACATCCACTCACCTCTGCACTTGCCTTGCTGTGAGTAAGTTTTCAGGGCACAGTAACTCTTTTAGATTCAGATAGGAATATAGTAAAGTATAGCTTAGATGTTTTCTTTATTTGAGACTGTCCTGTAATGTTGTTTTAAATATTTCCTGTGATTTTGAACTCTGATATAACTGATTACTTATTCAGTATTGTCTTCTTTTATTATTAAATTTAGTTACACTTTTTAATTGTGGCTGTTCTGTTTAGAGATATTTAAGCTCTTAGAGTACTTGCATATCTACTTGGTGGCACTGTACAGGCCATTCCTAAATAGCCTTGCTCTTGGTCAGACTACCATTTGAAGTAATAGTAACATTACACAGTACGATTGGACACCCTTTGCTAAGGGCCTTAAAGTAACTGATAAGAGTTAGCTGGTGGCAGTGAAAACCACCTTATAGTCTTGGCAGAAGGGGACATAGCTAGTAAACCTGTGCCAGCCTTTCCCAGGTGTATGTACGTATGTGTGTTTGTATATAAATTGAATCTCAAGGAGTGTGTGTGTGTGTGTGTGTGTGTGTGTGTGTGTGTGTGTGTGTGTGTGTGTGTGTGTGTGTGTGTGTGTGTGTGTCAGCTACTTGGGCAGGGACACAAAGTACTAGTTGGACAGAGAGGGTACTGGAGATCTTCGTTTGGCCACTCAGCTGAGATCTCAACCATATAGCTGTGTCAGTGGGGAGTCTTACTGGGGATCTGGAGAAAGAGGGAGAAATCAGCCCCAGACTGACTGCAATCTCGGTGTGCTGTTAAGGAAAATTGCACCAGTGCAGGGGCATCACACTCCCAACAGCAACTTCATGAAACCTAAGATATAAAAATAAATACAATTTAACACATTTCCACCCTTTGCGTGTGTTTTTCCCAATACTTATTTACAATACTCTTTTCCTCACTCATTTTCACAACTTTCCTAACTCTCCTCTAAATCCCTTGCCAGTGTCAATCAACTTAACCCATCCCCCAAAATTTCCCTTCCATAATCCCATGCGGGAGCACAGAGTTCCACATCCCTTCACCACCACATAACACCTCTCTCATCCAGCTTTTCACAAACCTACAGCAAACGCACTCTTCATTCACTTCATATCTTGTTTTCTCCAACCCAACTAGTCCTCCAAGAAATACAACATAGTCTCTTTACTCAAATTGTGAGTTAAATTTGCATCTATAATTATATTTCATCTTCTAAAGGTTAATACATAAACCAATCCTGGCCCATACTATACATCCTGAACTTGTTATAAAAGTGCAAGGTATGTTACTTAAATGTTTTCATACACTCTGCAATCATAACTTGTAATTTGTTGTTCATTTCTTTGTATTCTCATTATTTCTCCCTGAGTAAACCTGAAGCTAATCCATACGGATCAGTACTCTACTCAAGCAGACAAATTGATATAAATAAATAAAGAGTAAGTTTCCTGGTGTCATGAAGTTACTAAACACTGCAAGTGCTAGTTAACTAGTGCTATTAACACTGTTAAAGTTGTGTTTTTCAGACATGGAAAACTTGACACAGTTTTCTCAGATAATGGTCCACCATATACAAATTACAAAAATTTAAGAACTTTTCAGAGCAGTGGGATCTTGTACATGTGACTGCAAATTATCCACAGATCAATGACTAAAATGGGAGAGCAGTTCTGAGATGACAAATGCAGTAATTCGAATACCCACAGAGATACTTTCCTAGAAGAATACAAGGCCTAAACAACATTTCCTACATGGACCAACTCAAAGTCCTGTCACCATACTTGGTATTCTACAGACTGCAAAGAGGTAACCTGCGCCTGATATAAAAGTCATCCTCTGACCCAATACTGATGGATTTACTGCACATCAGCTAGTCCAATGACATCAGAAATACTTGGTCTAGAGATCTGAACCTCTTCTGCAGCATTAACAAATCAGCTTGAAGGAATAGGTATATCTCACAGAGGATACCACTGCTCGGGGGCATACATCACATCCAAATAAAACAAAGCTCATCTCTATCCATACTGAAGCACAGCTTGCATTTATGGATGGGAAAAAGAAAATTTACTCCAGAGCTGGCCCATGTGCTACTAAAGGACAGAGGCAATTCTTAAATGCTTTATCTCATGCATGGGTCCCCTCAAATTATTTACAGTATTATCTTCATTACAGCCCCAATGTACTGTAATATACAGGTGCATATTTAATAAACTGTCTCCTTTACCCTATATACCTATCTACAGAATGTGTATCATGTGGACTATGCAGTACAGACACACAATTTGAAATATTTGTTGTGAAACTGACTGCCTGCAGATGGTCTTCATTTCTTTATTTTGACAATTCTGACATACCATGGGATGGATAAGACCAATCTATCACCAAACTAGTTAGGTTAATTCAAGCACCAAAAGGGAAATTGGCTACGCTTAAAATGACCCACAAGAGCAGCTAGCATAGTACTTGCCTATGAATCCATAAATAGGGATAAACGTCAAGAAGAATGCTCATAACATTAACAGCAACTGTAAAATAAATGTATATCTAGTGTTGCTGCAATACAAAGACAATGGCTTCAAGGTGCAACTTAATCGACTGCTCAGGTATTCATGGGTTATAGAATATCTTATCTCTATGTTCTCAGGTCATCCAGTTCTTTTATGACAAAATAGTTAAGATACCCATCTTCTTAGCAAGTGAAGCAGCATTGCACAGAAAAGCAGCAAACCAGAAGGAGTGATCATTAAGAGTGAGCGCCTTCACGGAAAACTGCTGAAAAGAAAATGTACAGCTCTATTCAAAGTGAATATTTCCAGGAGAGACAGAGATGAATACAAAAGTTATATTTGTTGACCCTCTGGCCAAGATATTTTGGGCTTATTTTTAACACAATTTTCTCCATAACAAAACACGTTACCCAGTTCTTGGGGGTTGGCTATTTAGAGCAAGTGACTGTAAGGGGCTTGGCTTCTCCAAAGCAAGACACATTTTCACAGACGTTACCAGTTCTACCAGCACTGTCACAATGGACTGACTAACCTACCTTTGGAACGCACGAACTCAGTTCTTTACTTCATCATACTGACAAGTTACTTTTAGGTTGTAGCAACATCTTCACCAGGTGTAAGAAAATGTGTGGTTGAACAATATTAAACCTCCATGATGGAAAGTTTGCTATGCTAATGGAAATTTTCACAGCAAGCTGGAGCACTGTTTTAGTCATTGGCAAGGTCATGAGGAAGGCCCAGGTATACTTTCTGCAATCCTCTTGTGAGGTACAATGTTACTGGGTTGGCCCATTCAGCTGCTGGCCATTGTCCCCTTGTTAAAGGTCATCAGTTAGTGCCTTTTGCTCTAGAAAGAGGCTGCCTCATATCATCTGACTATAAGTAGCAGAATGGGGAATTTCTCTTCTGGACAAAGAACCTGAGGAAAGCCACCCAGGAAGTGTACCAAGGAGTACAGCAATCTTATAGGCCTGTATCAAATCAAGAAGTCTTGGCACTGTTAAAAAGCAGCCTGATTCTAGTTACAGGTCAGTGTATGGTAAGGCTTTAAATCTTCCATTTCAAAATCACTTTATAGTAAAGCTCACATGTGTTACAGTATGTTGTCCCAGGATAATAACTTTGTTCATACAGCTGGACCTCCAAGGAACTGAATATACTGCAACCATATCAAACCTTTTAAACAGCTAAAACACATTTACTTACATACAAACATTTCCATTTAAATAACATTATTCTCTGGATAGTCAAGAACTATCTGGGAAATCTGATTCTGAAAACTATTTGTGTATAAGACACTCTGCTAGGACACTGTGATTTCCAGAGTTCTTACTTTGCACACATGCAAACACAGAGTCCCTCAATGATGTCAACATATTAAGAGAAGGGCTAACACAAACAAATGATTGGTGCCAAAGCCAAGGTCTAAAACTAAATGCAAAAAAATTCATTATTATTCCCTTTGGCAAAATGGAATTCCCTACAAATTACAAAACTGAGCACCCCACTGAGTTCCAACCCAGTGGTGCGAGACTTGGGAATACAGGTTGATAGCAGTCTAAACTTTGACCGGCAAGTTTCCACAGTGGTAAGGAAAGCAGTCTTCATAGCGCACCTTATAAGCAAGGGCACAGCATCCAGGTCAAGGGATGTTACAACTCCACTGCACACGACCGTCATACTACTAATGGAGTATGATGCACACTTTTGCATATACCTCACCAGACACCTGCAGTAGTTGGAGAGACCTCGGATTTTTTCTCACTAAGAAAACACAGGGACTTCAAACCATGACCTACATGGACAAGCTGCTGAGAGGTGACTTGTGTCTGGCCTATAGGGATATCTCCAACCCTGACCTAATGGAAATGATGCACATCTGCAAGTCAAATGGCACAAGAGTCACTCACTCTAGAAATCTCAACCTAGCTTGTGACATTAACAGAGCATGCTGAAGAGACAGATATGTCTCCGAGAGACTGACACTTTCTGGAATAGACTTCCTATTCACGTAAAACAGAGTTCCTCACTGACCCTATTCAAATGCAACCTAGATAATTGGATGGGAGACCACAAACTCACCACTGGGGTGGCATCCATGTCCCTCATGGACAGGGGTAGCCAGTGTTGATCACAGACACACACTGTTCATAAATTTATTCTGCAAACTACCCAAAAAGAACAAATAGGGATACTTGAGATTAACATGGTTAGGTTTGTAAATGCTCGAGGGCAGCTAGCCTAGTAACCTTGTATGAACCTATAAGGACTGTATGAGTCACAGTCAGGCCTTTATCCCTATACACCACAGGGCCAGGATCAATAATGTATATTTTTGAAACCAATATACTCTACATACATGGCACTACGCAAGAGAAAATGTATATATGCAAGGACTTGGGATAAAAATCAGTGAATGAACATGTACAGTATCTTTAATCAGTTTGGAGAGCAAAGCAAAACAACAAATACGGTAGCTATTTGTAAATACATATTTAAAGTCAGTGCTACATAATGATTCAGTGACTATAAAGCTTTTCTAGCACTGACAAAGGCCCTTTCTAAACATGCACAAATTGGCTTTAAAATGTCTGATGAGCCGAGCAGTTAAACAATACAGAAAATATCTGAAATTTCATATAGGGCAGTCAGTGCAGTATTAGACATGTCAGAACTTGTTATAAATGGGGAAAAAAGCATCAGTTTCCAAACAAACAGAAACAGACTCACTCAGAGACAGACATAATTAAGCCTAAGAAATTCAGTACTTAACTCATACTTCCCTACTGCCCCGACCTGATTTTGTCTAATATTTTGCAGTGTCTTTCAGAATAAAAATTTTGATTTTCTGGTAAATCACTTAGGAATAGAGTCAGTCAGTCAGTAATATAGGACATTATACTTTTCTATATGTTATTGTTCAAAAAATTCAGGTTGATAGAAAACTTGTTGCTCTATTAACTTTTCTAACTGAATTATTGTAGTATTTGTAAACAGTCTTTATGTTCCCATCCTGCATAACATCTCCAGCACCTACCTTACTCCCCACCCCTTCTCCCTCTCTCCTCTTATCATAACTAAAATTCAAAAATATTTGACCTACTGATCATATTTTCCCTGGGGCAACATACATCCCTAGTCTAATTGACTTGTAAATACCTACTTATTACTGCTTAGACTTGTAAATACCTACTTATTACTGTTTAGACTTAATATCTATGTTAGCAATGATAGTGACTATATATTTGTAAACCTTACTAATTGTGATATAACTCTGTTTTTTTTTTCAAATTGTACTAACATAGTCTTTTGCTTCATCTACTCGTCTTGTATTATAATAACCTGTTGTTTAATAAAATGTATCTATGGAGCTTTTCTCCCCAGGACTCCATTGAAAATGGACTCCTTCGGCCCAATTGGACCATTCTGGCAAATAAATAAATAAATAAATTTGGGGTTTAATTGTTGCATTATTTTTGGCTTTGTCCATGATTCTTCAGCAAAAAAACTGAGAGCTATGATTTTACTTCTAATTTAAGTGTCGGTGGAGCAACAGGTAGCACACTCACCTTTTGTGCAGAAGGCTGTGGGTTCTACTCCTTCACCAGGCTGATGGATTGCTGACAATCCAGTGAAGCATAATGGTGGTGCTGAACTCCTGAGTGTGTTGTCCTTCAAATGATATTTAAACCAATGCTCCATCTGCCCAAGCTGGTGGTAACTCAGGTGGATGTAAAAGATCCCATGGCAACTATCAAAATGAATTGGGAAAGTTCCCTGATACCTTGACAAAATTTCCCCTAGTAGTATAAATACCACCTCAGGTCTCCCCTGAAAACAGGTTACTAGCCTAGTGGGACTAAACCGGTCAACAAAGAGATAGATAGATAGATAGATAGACAGACAGACAGATAGATAGATAGATAGATAGATATTAGATAGATAAAATAATACACGCTAAGTGAGAAATGCATGCTACCTCTCTTTACTGATACAGTATGAACACTCTGCAACACTGATTAACATGCATGCTTTTTCCCATAATTAGTGTACTTTACACCCAAGGCATGACTTAAATAGATAGCAAAGTACCTACACCAAGCTCAAAGATTTCAGTTGGATCTACAGTATGAATCTTTTTAAATTCTGTGGAAACTTAAAACAGCAGCCTGGGCAGTCTGATTTTTGGGTCCAAGATTACAGACTGTCCAGCACATCAGCTAGAAGAATAGGTTTTACAGCCCTGACAATGAAGCCTTTCAGATGCCTCAGCACACTAAAGCTGAATTACTTAGCACTGCATAAAACAGCTTGTAAAACTAGGGAAATAAAACACTAACATATTGTGAGGGAAAACATTAAGTTAAAGAACTCCTTCCTACAGAAAAGAAAAGTAGATACCCAGCTTGTGCATGGGAGGTGTACAGTTCCTAACGAAACAAAGGAAGCTGAAAAACAGCCTGGCACTTGGTATCCTAGACACAAAAGTAAAGCTGACTTGTTTTTCTGCAAACAGTGTCAAAAGGCCAAGTTACTGAAGCAGTGTTTATTAGGTCAAAATCTTGGCATGAAGCCACCAGTTTTGAGTTTGTTGCTCATGTTGAACCAAAGATGTCCATTTGTATAATATACAATACATTAAGTAAAAAAAAGTAGGACCATTTCTTTATTGCCAAGTATTCACAAGAAATGGACACTGCCAGAAGATTTATATGAACAATTTAAAATGGCAATGATTTTCAATACCATATATAATCCAAGTATGGAACTTAAACTTGCTATAATTTGAAATGTATTTTTATTTACTCCTTTAGACTATTCTACTCTCTCTGATAGCTATGTATGTTTATAAATTGTTAACTGTTATAGTTCAATAATGTATCATGAATTCTCTTTTTAAGACTAATACTAAATTATTCTATAATCCTTCTTATGCCTATACATTGTTAACTTTCGCGCCGTTCATGCTTGGAGCTTTTCTCCCCGGGCCTCTACTAAAAATGGACATATATCCAGCTAGACTAGCCCAGTTAACAAATGTAAAATAAATAAATAAAATAATAAATAATAAATATCTAATTTGGTTAACTGCTGCACATTTTAAGCAAATTTTCCCAAAAATAATGCTAAGTTAATTGCTTATTATTTACTAGGGAACAAACAGGTACTTCCATACTGAAAGGTGACTTAATTTTTAGATCCTGCAGACTCACTTGCTAAGCTTAAGAATTCACCATCATTTCAAATGAATATTCTGAACTGCGTCCAGCATGCAGCACACAGATAACATCTAATTTTGTTTTGCAGTACCTATGACATATGTAGTTGTTGTTTTTCTTTCGGCTTTTCCCAGTTAGGGGTCACCATAGCGGAACTCTGGTCTGCTAATGATTGGCAGTAGATTTTTTATGGGTGCCGAGGTACCAGCTCGATGCCCGACTTTCAACAAAGGCATGCCCATTCTATGCATGTCTTTCAAACACCACTTGACCGCGGGGAGGACATGCAGACTCCACACAGAAGGTGCTCCAGCCGAGAATCAAACAAGAGAACCTCTTGCTGTGAGGTAACAAAGCTACCGCTGCACCACTGCGGCAAGCTAGTACCACTACTTAATTCTTACATAATTAAAACCTAGCTAAATCCATTGGTGTAAAATGAGCTTGAAGAAAATAATTACACAAGAAAATTCTAACAGTTTCCTACTTAATGTAAATCAGTCCCATTTGGAAGAACTAAGGATAAAGCCTAATCTGAGCTCTCATATGTAAAGAAGCAAGCTCTAAGATTGTAAGAGTTGTAGAACCACAATAATGTTAACTAGAGAGTTACAAAAAACTCTGAATACAAATAAATGTAAATATTGCACTGTTGTGTTTTCTGTCCTCACACCTTTACTACAAACTATGTATTAAATGTCCTGTTATTGGAGCTTCTCTGCCTGGGCCCCACTGAAAATGTGTTTTTTGCTCAGTAGGGCTTTCCCAGTAAACAAATGTCAAATAAATAAAGGGTGCTAAAAGAAAGAACCAGTTTGGAAGAGGGCAGTGCTAAAGTAGACTTTCTTGCATATATCATGGCAGAAGACAGGTCTTACATTGAGCGGCCTATAATTATGGTCCAATACTTCAGTATTATTCCAACAATGGGGCGCATCACACATTATATATATATATATATATATATATATATATATATATATATATATATAGATATATATATATATGTATGTGTGTGTGTGTGTGATTGTCAATGAACTATCAAATGAGTGAATATAAAAAGATTGATCTTAAATCTAAAAAGAATGAAAAACAAAACTATATATATATATATATATATATATATATATATATATTTTTTTTTTGCAGAGGGTGGACAACCCCCACCATCCCAACACCCTCCCCCCCACATACATACACACACACACACACACACACACACACACACACACACACACACACACACACACACACACACACACATATCCCTTGCACATATATACAAACTCCAAGAGCAAATAAAAGCAGAGTAGGGGCAAATTCCTACACCCCCTCTGTACCAAGATCCTAAAACTCTTACAGACAGCAACTATATATACGTGTATGTGTGCGTGTGTGTGTGTGTGTATGGTAAATTCTTTCTTCCCATACCAAACTAAGAAATTACTTCAGTGAACAGGGCAGTATCTTTGTGACTCAAGAAAATGTGAAAATTAAATGGACATTTACTGAAGGACAGCTTAAGTAAATGGAATGTGGGCATGTTGACTGGCAGGGAGGCCACAGGTACATGACTCTGAATTCCTTCCAAGCGATTCCTCTGTGCATGCTTTCATATATGATTTAGTTCAGAATGAATGCTAATCTACTGAACTTAGTCACAAATGGCTCTAACTTAATAAATGCAAAACAAAAGCCATTTCCCCAAAACAAACCTGTGGTACTGCATCTTTGACGCAAAAACAACAAATATCCATTTCATTATTTTCCTAAAAACTGCGTTTAGTTAGTTTGCATTACTTGTCTATTGTGGAAATAGCAAAGACTATTTTATGGTCTTTAATAAGGCATCTAGATGGTACACATCATTTCAGAGCAAAGCAAAACAAACTAGAGGTATTTCTATTTATTGTCAAAGAGCATCAGTGACTGCAACAGACATGCATTGTGTACATCTATAAAAATTCACAGGTTCATAGGTTCACAGGTGTTTCCTAAGCTAACAACTACAAGGGCCTTTTTAAGCCTAACCTTGCATTTCAAATCTCTGATAAGTTCTGGTACCCTTGATAACTGTAAGCAGGGGCCTGGAAGATGAACCTTTTACAGGCTGACTGTGTCCATTACAGATATAGGTGCCAAATTAAAGATAAATTTCCTGTTCCCATCCAGCTGCTCAAGTTACACTTGAATTGGGTTAGGGAGGAACTTTGCTTCACATAGATGGGCAGCCTGTTCCAGATAAGGGGTAGTCTCTGTGATACATAACCTCTGTCTCTCCAGCAGGTTCTATCTATCTCACAGGCAAGGTTTAAGTCATTTTGGTGCTGTTTGTTTTGTGGATATGTAGGAGGTGCATCAGCATGGAGTCTGGTAAGGCCTTGTGTGCCAGACACAGATCTCTTCCCTCAACAGCCTATAGGTAACAGAATACTGGGATAGAGACTTGAGACAGTCTGCATAGGACAGGTTATTTAGGCTCTGTATTCTTTTAGTGAGCAACCTCTGTAGATGTTCCAATTTTTGGATAAGCCTGGTTAGGTACATACCAAAGAGGGTATTGTACTCAATGACAGGTCTGATAAATGCCAAATGCACTAAAACAAGGACTTCCTTGAACCTAGATGCCATACCTTTGCTTATAAGTTGTGCAACACAGAATATTTTTTTCACTACTGTAGACACATGATGGTGAAAGGCTAGATTACTGTCTATGTGTGTCCCCAACTCCCTGATTATTGGTTCATCTCTTAGGGATGTGTTATCAATATGACAGTTACCAAGGATGGATGACTTCATGAAGAATACTATTATGCATTTCTTGGCATTCAGTTTTAGCCCACGGCTGACTCCTGTTATTTGTCTGTGTCAGCCCATCCTGGAGAGCATTTGTGACAGTGGAGGATTCTATGGCTGCTCCTAATTTGCAATCATCTGCAAATTTAGTCAGCCAGAGGCCACTGGCATTGGCCTTGACTTCAGAGAAGTAAATGCCAAAAAGGAGCAGTCTTAGGACCAATCCCTGGGGGACTCCACTTGTGACTGACCTCTTTGTAGAGGTAGACTCCTCAATTCTAACTTCTTGGGTCCCATCTGTGAGCCAGCTGGCTATCGACAGGGTGACATAAGGGTTTATACCTAACCTCTTGAATTTGTCAACAATGCCTAAGTGGGGGTACTGTGTCAAGTGCCTTGGCCAGGTCAAAGTAAGCAATGTGAACTGTGTTGCCCTCATCCATTGCTTTTGTGACCTTCTCAAAGAATTCCATCAGGCTGAGTAGGCACGACCTGCCTTTGACAAAACCAAACTGGGTTGGATCTAATGTCTGGAGGTTTTCTTTCATTATTGATCATTTCCATGATAATTCTTTCCATAGCTTTGCATATGAGAATAGTGAGACTTAGGGGGTCTGTAGTTTCTAGGGTCTGTAGATATCTCACACCTATGTGCAGAGGGATTACTGTGCTGTTCTCCACTCATGAGGCATGATGCCTGTTTGGAGGCTACAGTTAAATAGCAACTCCAGAGGTCCTGATAGGTCATGTGTCATGCTAAATAAAAGGCATCCTGGGATATTGTCTGGGCCCATTGATATAGTGTTCTTGGCCTTATTGACAGCATTAAAGACCTGTTCCCTAATGATAGTAGAGGGAGTTATATTTGGTGGTGTTTCCCAAGGGAAGGTTGAGGGGGGGGAGGATAAAGTTGGAGGTGACTTGGTCTGCCAGTAGGTTTGCTGCATCTGCTGGCTCAGGAGAGGTGGCTTCATTAACAATGAGCTCTGCAAACAACTGTGTATTGCCTTTGAGATTGTGAACATAGATAAAGAATGCCTTGTGGTTGTCCTTGGCCTGGGAAGCCACATTTACCTCAAATTTGGCTTTGGTAGACTATTTGTTCTCTGAGTTGCTTGTTTAGTTTGATGGGAGTGTTTTATCCTGCTGGGTGCTGCACCTCTTATTTTTTTGTCATGATTTTCTTCTTTCTGCTATATAGCCCATTGAAGTTGTGATTCCACCATGGTGGCTTGTTTTTTGAGTTAGTTCTGTACTTCTTCCTGGTGTTTACAGCTGCCTCTATGCAACTATTAGCTAGCATGCTTGTATAGGGTTTTTGTGAACAGTTCCTCATAGGTAGCAGTGTTCTCAAGGTTTAGGGGGGCTTGAAATGTTGCCAGGTTATCACATAATAGTAGGAAGTTAACCTTAGAGTAGTTCATGAATATTCCATGGTTAGCTGTCTTCCAGGTTTTATTGTTAGTTCAAAGGAGATCATTTGTTGTCTGAACTTACCAGAGAAGACATTACACTTGGGGGTGTGCAGCACTCTCCATATTAGTGAGGACCAAATCCAGTATGTTTGCAACTGTGGTCAGTCTACTGACAACTTGGTCCAGGGAGTTTGTGTTTACAAAATTCAGGAATCTCTGTGCCTTTACGTTTTGTGTTGATATGATTTCCAGTTAACAGTGAGGTATTTAAAGTCATCCATGAATACATTATGGGTTTCCTGGGTCACAGATGGGGACCTATAGCTTGCAAGGAAGTGGTATGGGATTTTGCCTATGGTGATTTTTATTTATTTATTTGACATTTGTTAACCAGGTTGGCACAACTGAGCTAAAGCCCTTTCTCAGCGGAGGCTCGGGGAGAAAAGCTCCACCAGTAATACAGACAAATAGTCTAAGTACAAAATCCAACTTTTATAGACAAATAGAAAAAGGTAGTATAACAAGCCCAAAGGTGTGCACACATATAGTATACTAAATGCATAATGTAAAAATTGCACATTGTACAATTGATTTGAACATGAAGAAGCTCAAGTACATTGTCTTCTTTGATCAGCCTTGAGGAATACATATTTTGATGTAAATGAGACACCTCCATCTTTAGTCCCTGTCTGTGTAGTAGCTGGTTTAAATGGTAGGCATTATAGCCTTGCACTGTCAGTATGCTCTCCGTGGCTTTAAACCATCCGTCAATGACTGCACAGACATCAGCATTCTCTACTCTTTGGAGAACTGTAAATATGCTACCACTGAAGTTACAGGAATGTAAAAAAATGCATACATTTTATCAGTTTTCTCTGAGTTGGAAGGATCTTGGAGGTGTTGTATCTGGAGATCAGGATTGTGAGGGACATAAAGGCATAGCTCCCCTACAAAAGAGCTTAAACAGGTTATCTCCTTTCTTTTTGTGGCAGTGCATTCTGCTCAGTAAACTGTGTCAGTCAGATGTCAGGAAATCAAAGTAGATTTAATGGCTTACAATATGATAAAAGGCTAAAAATATTAGTACTATAACACAATAAACAGTATAAATAACATATATTATAATATATGACTATAAATAAGAAGCTATAAGAGTAGAAGGGTACATAATTTGGCTGCATAAGTTCCTGAAAGGACATGTGAAGGTGCACTAGGCTAAACAGGAAGGAAACTGAGAGCATGAGAGGGCATCAACTGCAGACTGAAGGAGCCAACTTTAGTTTGGATACGAGAAGAACTTTTTTATACTGATGATGGTGAAGCAATAAAAAACTGTACATCTGAGAGGTAAACAGTGGAACTATGAGTACATTAAAAAAGACCCATGCTGGAGGAGTGAAGGTAAGCTACAGACCGGAAGAGCAGTGGCACTGTCCTCACAGTACTGGATGGACAAACTAGAGTAACAAATGATCACTGTGTGCCAACAGCTATAGGCATGCAAGTAAAACTCTTCAAGTGGGTGTTTACACTTATCACACCACTATGGAAAATGTGAGTGGTTTCTATTATCCTTGTTTTCCACAGGAGCTGGAATGTATTGGCCCATGGAATATTGGCCTCAGCAGGAGATGGGAAGCCAGAGTGCTGTCCCACCAATACCCATAACAATGGATCTGCTTCACTGAAGTTGAAACAGCAGAAAAAGGTCACCCTCCTTTATTATTTATTTCCTTTTGCTTACTGGAATAGTCTGTCTCAGCAGTGCCTTTTTTCAGCAGAGACCTCAGGAGAAAAGCTCCAGTTAGCCTAACAGTGAAGTTATTCTAATCAATACAAAATGTTTTTTCTAGTAGCGGTTAGCTGTACAGTTCCAGTTCTCACAATAGACGTTAAGCTAGCTATAGAGATATTATGGTTTCAGCATCTATCAACAGACAAGAGTATGTTTTAATGAAATAGCAAGATTTTCTAAAAGCAAGAAAAATACAGGACATCTGGAATTGATAAGCTCTTGTATATATGATTAATAGGATTCTATTAAAGTGCCTGGAGCACTAGCAATAGAAGAAGACATGTTATAAAAATAAATTAAGGCTAGAGAGAAGAGGGACAGGGGAGCATAATTTGAGAAAGGCTGAGGATACAGAAACATAATCAGAGCAGGACTGAAGAAGGAGAAAGGAGTACAAGGCTAATGAGAGAAGTAGCTGGAGGAATAGTGAAGTAGAAGCTAGAATGATTTGAAAATAGACGAGCTGTTGTAACTGAAGGGTAGGTGTAGAAGAAGAATAAGTCAAATTAGAGTATAAAGAGTGAAGGAAGTGGGCTTACTGAGGGAATAATTTAGCAGATAGGTTCAGGAGTATATGAGTAAGGGATTTAAGTGTTGGATCTATAAACTTGTGATTCAGCTAGAGTAGAGCAAAAGCAGGTCCATGAATTCATTAAGTTTGTTTTACTTGCTTTTTGAAAGATTTTAGGTCAGTGATTAGTCTTAGGGAAAGAAGGCTGGAGTTCCATTTTTGACACATGGCAGGAGGACAGAATCACCTGCTAAGTTATTGGATTTGTTTCCTGAGCAAAAGATTCTATGTATACAGAGGAGGAGGCTGTGGGCCAGGCTTGAGCATTCTTTTGGTCTATAAAGAATATTCTGGGTCATTAGTAGTTGTGTGGAGTCCAAGCAGTAAGTTGCTTTACAGCTAAACAGTGGTGTGATTTGTGGGATATATTGGCAGCAAATTCTGTTATTTTGTTGTGGCATTGTTTGAGCAGGAGGAATCAACTAACTTGCAGATAGCAAAAATGGGAGCTCCATACAGAAGGGTTGGAGTAGGCATCCTACGTGTTGTCTAGCTTCATCTGCCAGGTAAAATTTTATCCTGTAGAGAGTGCCAACATTTTGGTGGGTCATTTTCATAACTTGCTTTATGCCGCAGTCAAATTTCATGTTTTCATCAGTAATGACTCCTAGGAGTTTGGTATAGGGTACCATTCCTGTATCAGTGTTATTGGACGATTTGAATGAGAAGAGGGCTTTCCATTCTGGTTTGATTGTATACAGGATTAGTTTGTATTTTTGGGGTTTAACAGAATTTGTGAATCAAGAAGCCATTCTACAATAAAGAGGAGTGACTCCGGAGTTAGCTTCTGTAGTTTATCTATTATCTTGGCAGAGCATATGAGTGTGGAATCATCTGCATATGGAAAAATGATGGTGTGCTTACTAGTGTTTTACAGGTTGTTTCTGAAAAATGCTAAATAGCAGATGACTAAGGATAGACCCCTCTGGCATGCACATGGGTACAGAAAGGCTGGGGAAGGCATCAAACTGACATTTAACAACTTGTTGCCTATCAAATATGTAGATGACAAACCAGGAAAGACAGGATGTGTCTAGTCCTAATGAAGAGAATCTACAGAGAAGTACAGGTTGGGAGACGATGTCAAAAGCTTCTTAAAGCTCAAGGAGGACTGCAGATACAGCATTGCCTGCATTTCTGTTTTGGTCTACAGAGCTGGAGAGGTTGATAAGAGCAGAAATAGTACTGTGATGTAGACTAAAGCCATGCTGTGCAGGATACAGTAGGTTAATGTCTAAAATGAAGCTGTGAAGTTATCTTTGAAATAATTTTTCAAGTAGTGGAGAAAGAATAGAGATGGGACAATAGTTGATTAAGCCAGTTCAGGTATCTCTTTTCTGAAGAGGCAGTATGCAGGATTTCTTCCAGAGGACAGGGACATATCTTTCTTTGATTAATCTACTTTTTAAGATAGAAACTGGACAGACTAGGACCTCTACTACCATTTTAATATATTCAGCAGGTAGTTTATCTGCGGGCAAGTGTTGTACATTTTAGCTTCAAGAGGAGATTTTTGATGGTGGCACTAGGCAGAGACTGGAGGAATAGTTTACTATGCAAGTGATGGGTATTTCAGGCAGGTAAAGAGTAAGTGTATCATTCAAGAGAGAGGCTACTGTTTGGATAAAGGACAGGAACTGGCTAGCAAAACTTCCTGTGTGTCCTGTTTGTTTTAGGAGAGGGTACAATATTGGACCCAGGGCAGATGATTTTATTTACTGTGGACCACAGGATGTTAGGACTTGTTTAGTTCGATTATTATAAGCTCAGATTTAATCATGGTTTTGACCTGATTCTGAGCTGTTTTGCCAGGGCATCAAAAACTTTCCCTACTTATTTTTGTGTTGACAATTGGGACCATTGTTGCCGTGGTGCTTCCTGCTTCCATTCTGGGTGTGCAGGCATCTCAGAGAAGCAGGAGGCATATTAACATGGTGTCAAACTGTTGCTGACAGTTTTGCTTCTTTTTTGGAAAAAAAAATATTACGTTTAAGGAGAATAAGGGAGACGAGTCTTTGGTCAAAATGAAGAAAGAGATCAGAAAGAAGCAGAAGGCAACTGACACAGAAGTGAAGTCAATTGAGATTTCACATCAGCAAGGGGAGGATAAGGAGTACGTGAGAGGTATACAGAAGGTGGTTGAGCCTTCCCATCTTGACAAAATGCTTAAGTGTAAACACTCTAATAATGCAGCAAACAGAAGTGAAGGTAATCAGACTTTCGCAGGATTCAGAATGCAGGTTCCAGCAGGAACATTTTGCTGAGAAGAATATGGACAGCAACAAAGTTATTTTTATAACCATCCAGTTGGGAGGGTTGTAGGATGATATTTTGCAGGATTTGTTTGTGGTGAGTGAACTGGAGAGCAGTATGGACATTTCGTAGGGAGATATAATTGACAAAATACAAAAAGAAGCATCAAAACTAATACATAAGGATGTTGTGAAGAAACATAAATCACATGAAGATAAGAAAAGGGAGAAGGGAAGAAAATTAAAAGGAGGAAAGAACTTAGTGGTTAAGCATAGAATAAATATCACTGTTATGATCTACAGTAAAGAATAAAGGAAATCGGAAAGATATGAGGTATGGTACACCATAATTTCTCCATTGGGAACTAAACCTACAGAGTTAAAAGCTTTTATTCCTATAAGTAAACAGACTTTTTGCAACATTATTTTTGAACATGGGCATGTAATGGAAACATTTTGGGGGGAATATGAAAAAAGAAAAAAAAGAAATATTGTGCTCCTTGGAACTTATGTGTGTTTAAAGCTTGCTACAGGGAAACCAAGAAAAAACAATACATATACAATTTTGACTGAAGCTGAAAAAGAGCCTTTAAAAAAGAGACTTAAGTAATGTATCTAAAGAAGTAATGGGCATTTACATGCAGTATGATAACATAAACATATATATATATATATATATATATATATATATATATATATTTTTTTTTTTTTTTTTTTTGCGCGCGCAAGACAGATCATTTGATTATAAATTGTGTTAAAAGAAAATGTCATATTTGTGGTGAAATAGGACATAATGAGAAAAATGTGAACTGAAATGTTATAAATGTAATAAGGTTAGGCATGTGTGGATGAATTTTAAAGAAGTGAAGGATGAGGTAGAAAAAGCAAGTATGTTTGTGCAAAAGGAGCACGAATGAACACAAGAAGAAACTGAAATAATAAATCAAGAATAGCAGGGATGGAAGCAAGGAGAGCAGGTTATTAAACAATGGTAAGAATAAGAAGACAGACAGAAATGGACCACAAAAAAGAAGAAGTGAACACAGAAGAAAGATGGTTCTGAGATTAGTGATGAAGATGTTAGCTGAAAAATAGCCAAAACAACTCAATCTGTAAAAGGGCATGTGAGAGAAAAAGAAAATTAATAAGGCTAAATATGAAAGAAAAAAGAAAGGATGAAGGCTTAATATTAAGTTAACAGGATTCTTTGGTAAAGGACAAGCGATAATTGTAGAATACTAGCTATAAATGTAAACATTTTAAAAAGTACAGTTAGAAGGTTAGCAATTATAGAATGGTATAAATAATTAGATATGGACATAACAGTATAAGAAGACATTAGATTATTAATAAAAAGAAAGATTGCAAACAGAAATTTTATGGGGACATGATATTTTTTGGAATTTAGGTCAAGATACATCTTCAGGAATAGTAATTTTGACTAAGAAGATAGCTGAATTTCTGGACATAATGTTAGTAATAATTGTAAGGGTAGTTATTATAGACATAAGATGGAAAAAGAAGGAGCACAGAATAACTGCATTATATGCAAATGTCACAAACAAAAAAGGGAAATGTGTTTAATCAAAATTTGAACTATGTGGCTATAAATATGAAAATTATAGCAGCGGGGGATTTTAATTGTGATTTAAGGAAAAAAACAGAAAAAGTAGGTGATGTCAAAAAGGTGATGGAAATTATGAGATGTGGTAAAACTAATATTTGGAATAATAGTGATTGCACATATAGCAGGTAAACATATATAACTGAGATGCATTACTTTCTGATATCTGAAGGATTGCAGACTATGGAAGAAGGGACAGCAGAAAAAGGTTCCTCAGATCATAGGGCTATCTGAAGACAGATAAAAGACACAGAAGATGGTATTAAGACAGGAAAAGGTTTAGAATGATTAAATAAGAAGGAAAATAAGATGGTTAGAATTATGGGAGGATCAGATTAACATGACATAATTCTACAAAGACTGGTCTGAATGGTGGATGTCTTTCAAGAGAAAATATAAACAATTTTACATAATGTGGCAAAGAAATAAGAGGAAGAAGTGAAGAAAAGGTACAATAATACAAGTGAAGAAGCATTTGGTAATTTAGAAAAAAAAATATTTAATTAACAAAAAAGAACTTTATGGGATAAATCAAGAAAAAAAATTATTTAAACAAAATATTTTCCTTGGGGAAAGAATGAAGTTACATATTTAAGTAAAGTAATAAGAGAAGACAGTATAATGAGTAAACTGAAAGATGAGAATGGAATGATACATGGATAAACAATATAATGAAAATTGTAGTGGATTATGTATGAGAAATGTTTGAAGATAAGGGAAAGAAAAAAATATTACAGAAAGAAAAAATATTTTCAGATCAAGATAATATGGATCTGGAAAAAAGAATAGTATTAGAAGAATTAGACAGAATATTAGGACAAATAAATGTAGAAACGGTAGCAGGAACTGATGGAATAGAATACTACATGTATAAAAACATGACAACAGAGCAGAAGGAATACTTTATAGAAGTCTTAAATGAGTCGCTAAATGTGGGTTTATATATATATATATATATATATATATATATATATATATATATATATGGAACTATATAGTTGGATATTTAAATTTATATGGAAAAAAGGTGAAAAATGCAATAAGGAATTGGAGGCCTATAGTACTGAATAATACAGAGTATAATACTTTTATGAAAATTATACAAAAAAGAATGGAAGTAAAACTTGTGAATGCTATATAAATAGGGTTAGAGACAGAGGAAGTTTAGAATTGTTAATGGTTGTTAAAGACTTAATAGATATTATCTTAAATAGACAGAACTCCTACAAATCATGGTAGGAGAGTTAAGTAAAGTTCTTCACACTGTACAACATGGAAGTTTATGGGACATGTTTAAGTTCTATAATATGAGTGATAAGATAAAGAATGTATATGTCACTTCCCACAAATATAATAAAATATAAGTATTAATTAATGTTTGGTTGAGTGAGGAATTAAACATTAAGAGAGGAATAAAACAAGGATGCCCTTGGAGTGGCATAATATTTGCATTAGCAATGAATGTAGTTACCAAGTTACATTAATCAGCAGTCAAAAACGTAAATTATAACCTATAATGTTATCATATGCTGATGATATATTTAGCACTAGACAGATGAGTGGAATGGAAGAAGTGATAGATTATTTAAATATTTTCCAATAGGTTCTTAAGTTCATAGGAGGTTACTAGGCAATTGGCCCTAAGGCCTTTATAAGCCTAGTCATGTTACACCCTTGTTCCCTTATTGACCAAGTTGTATGGTCTATATTTACAGCATGAGTCTATCATCACCAACTGCCCTTATCCAAGAGGGACATAGGTGCCAACCCTGGGGTAAATTTACAGTCTCCCATCCAGTTGTCTAAGTTACACTTAAATAGGTTCATTGAAGAGCTCTGTCTTACATGAACTGGGAGTTTGCTCCAGAGGAGTGGCAATCTCTGAGAGACATATCTGTCTCTCCAGCATGTCCTGTTAATGTCACAGGCTAGGTTAACATCCCTAGAGTAAGTGAACCTTGTCCCATTTGACTTGTGGATGTGCAGCACTTCTATTAGGGCAGCGTCCGAAACTGTTCTGTAGGCCAAGCACAAGTTGGTCTGCTTTCAGCAGCCAACAAGATACAGAGTACAGTTACAAGACCTTCAGTCTGTCCATGCAGGTCATGTGTTGAAGGCCCTGAATGTTTTTGGTGAGAAACCTCTGAGGTCTCTCCAGCTGCTGCAGGTGTCTGGTGAGGTACATACAGAAGGGAGCGTTGTACTCTATTAGTGGTCTAATGAGGGATGAGTACAGGGGAGTTGTAACATCCTTAGCTTGGATACAATGCCCTTACTTATGAGATGTGCAACATAGAAGGACTTCCTTACCACTGTGGACACATGGTAATCGAAGTTAAGGTTGCTGTCAACCAGCGCTCCCAAATCTCTTACCACAGGATTTGAGCTAAGGGGGTACTGTTAATATTGTAATTTGCAGGGACTTCCCCTTTACTGAATGGGATGATAATGCATTTTTTTGCGTTTAGTTTAAGTCTGTGGCTTTGGCACCAATCATTTGTGTAAGTCCTATTTGTAGTATGCCAACATCATTGGGAACTCAATGATAGCACCCAGTTGCAGTCATCAGCATACATGGTAAGCCACAGGTCATCTATTTTCACCTAGACTCTTAAGAAATAGATTCCAAACTGTAGGAGGTCCAGTACAGATCCTTGTACCACCGATAACTGGTCTGCTGGTAGAGGTGGAATCCCCAACTTTGACTGTATGTGCTCTGTCAGTGAGCCAGCTGAATACCCATCTAGTGTCATATGGGTTAATTCCCCGCTGGGTGAGTTTCTCAATGATGCTTGAGTGGGGGATTGTGTCAAATGCCTTGGCTAAGTCAAGATAAGCTGTATTTACTGTTTTGCCTTCATCTAGGGCTTTGGTGCCATTCTTGAAGTAGTCCACCGGGTTTAATCAGCATTATCTACCCTTAAGGAAGCCAAATTGGGACAGGTCAAGAGTTTGAAGGTCACCTATGTCTTTGTTGATAAGGTCCATGATGATTCTCTCCATAGCCTTGCAGATAAGGCTGTTTAGGCTCATGGGTCTATAGTTCCTAGGGTGGGTTGATGGATACCCTTTGTGAAAGGGAATTACTGTTGCAGCTTTCCACTCTGCTGGGAGAAAGCCAGTACTTAGACTGTGGTTAAAAAGAGTGCCAAGTGGTTCTGCTAGGTCCTGTTTTAGACCATTTAATAGGCAGCTTGGGGTGTTATCCAGTCCCATAAAGGCTGTGCTTTTGGCCATGGAGAGCGTGGTTATGACCTGCTCTTTGGAGATACTAGATAGAGGACTGGCGACAGGTGTGACAAAGGAGGTACTGCCTGCACAGCTAGCTGGAATTTTGTAAATAATTATATGTCATTTGCGAATATCAACATGATTCATAAAAGATATTTGTGTTACAAGTGTTTTAAAGCTGTATATGTCATATAAGGTGGTTTGTACAAACGTGTACTGAAGAGGTATCTTACAAAGTTCTGTTTGAAATGTATCCATAGTGTACCCTATAGGAATAGAACAGAAATGTACATACACTATTGTAACTGTTTAAATGTATATACTTTAACAGGGAAAACTGGAATACAGAAGGTTAACTTGCAAAACTTCAGACAAATAACTTTATTTAAATTGTATAACCAAACCGAAAAAACAAACTCTAAAAACTAGATAAAAAGAAAGAAAGAAAAACCACACCAAGTCCAATAATAAGGTTAGCACTTTCGTTTACTGATTAAGCAAACTTCTTCAGACAACTGACATTACAAAAATACACAGCTTAAATAAATTAGCATGTTATGACATCATAATACAATTCAGAAACCAAACCTCCATTTAAAGGACCCACATACCCAACATACTTTCACATTTATCCAAACATAATAATAAACCATTAAAAATACATATATATTATATCAATAAATTTTAGTAACAAAAATATAGATGTATACATCCAATAGGTCACTAAATAAGTATACAAATATATTAACCAATAAATATATAAAATATATATATAGATATGCAAATGTATTGGTATTATCTTGTCAAAGCCTTTAATTTCGGAATACTTTTGAAAGAAATAGCATCATTCAAACCTGGGGGGCATAAGTGCATTTAATTTTACTTGCCAAATCAATTCCTTCTCCTCCAATTTCAAATCCATTGGACCTCCCCTTTCGTTATCCAATACTTTTTCCAAAACCAAAAATTTAAATTCATGTGTGGGTAGCAGTTGATGTGTCTACCCAGAGCATTATTCAAATTCAATTTCACAATTGCATAAATATGCTCATAAATCCTGCTCTTTAATGGTCTCTCAGTTCGACCCACATAAAAGGCTGGACAGCAACTGCATAAACCCAGATAAACAACCCCTTTGGTATTACAATTAAATTTACCCCTAATGGGGAATTTCTTATTCCCGATGTTAATATGATTTGTAACTTTGATATATTTACACCATCTACACACCTCACATTTAGACATTCCACAATGGGGGTCGTACACTTTTAGCGGGCCCCTTTCAAGGATAATTTTTAAATTCTTACCTCTCCTAAACACAAACTGAGGTGACTCACTTAAGTTATTTTTGATAAAGATGTCATCAACAAAAAACACCAGTTCTTATTGATAATTGATTTTAAAAGGTGTGCGTCCACAGAAAAGGTAGTGATAAAACTCATTTTAGTGCGTTCATTCTCCAATGAGTCTATGATTAATTCAAATTTACTCTCCTGTGAGGAGATGATGTTCATATTCAAATGGTCACCATCATCCAAATCTACACTAAGCCATTCCTTAACAGTCAACAATGGTTTAAAAAAAACCTACTAAACCCTTCTTATGCACTTCCTCGATAAGATCATCCACTAGAGACCTAGGATACCCTCATTTTAAAAATATCCCCCTCAAAAGGTTACATTCATCAAGGAAGTCTTTTTCCAGGGAGATCATCCTAGCTGCCCAAACTAATTGACCCTTAACCACACTTCTCTTTTGGGCAAAAGGGGGGCAGCTGGAAAAATGCATTTGAGTAAGTTGCCTTCCTAAATATTTTTGAGATATATTTTTTCTCAGGAACAATTTTGGTCAACTCAATATCCAAGTAGGAAATACTAAATGTTTGTAATTCCCAGGTGAAGTGTAGAAAATCAGTAAATTGAGTAATATGCTCAATGAATGTTCCAGCTGAATCTTTATCACACTTCCAAAGGATAAATATATCATCCAAATAACGGGTGTACCATGTGACCCTCTCCAGGAACATGATGTCCTTAAACAAGAAGTGTCTCTCCCAATAGGCCATAATGGTATTAGCAAAAGTGGCCATGGAAGCCATGGCAACACCCGTTTTCTGTAAGTAGTATTCCTTGTTAAAGAAAAAATAATTATTCTCTAATATGAGTTCTAAAAGGAATTCTCTTACCCACTCACAACCAATGTCATCCCCCAAGACATTGGTTATGAGTGGGTAAGAGAATTCCTTTTGAGTTATCATGTGGAGGGTTCTAGTATTGACCTTATTATTTACTTATTACAACTCATATTAGAGAATAATTATTTTTTTCTTTAACAAGGAATACTACTTACAGAAAACGGGTGTTGCCATGGGCTCTCCATGTAGGGCCACTTTTGCTAATACCATTATGGCCTATTGGGAGAGACACTTCCTGTTTAAGGACATCATGTTCCTGGAGAGGGTCACATGGTACACCCATTATTTGGATGATATATTTATCCTTTGGAAGGGTGATAAAGATTCAGCTGGAACATTCATTGAGCATATTACTCAATTTACTGATTTTCTACACTTCACCTGGGAATTTCAAACATTTAGTATTTCCTACTTGGATATTGAGTTGACCAAAATTGTTCCTGAGAAAAAATATATCTCAAAAATATTTAGGAAGGCAACTTACTCAAATGCATTTTTCCAGCTGCCACCCTTTTGCCCAAAAGAGAAGTGTGGTTAAGGGTCAATTAGTTCGGGCAGCTAGGATGATCTCCCTGGAAACAGACTTCCTTGATGAATGTAACCTTTTGAGGGGGATGTTTTTAAATCGGGGGTCCCCTAGGTCTCTAATGGACGACCTTATCGAGGAAGTGCATAAGAAGCGTTTAGTAGTTTTTTTTTAAACCATTGTTGTCTGCTAAAGAAGGGCTTAGTGTAGATTTGGATGATGGTGATCATTTGAATGTGAACATCATCTCCTCACAGGAGAGTAAATTTGAATTAATCACAGACTCATTGGAGAATGAATGCACTAAAATGAGTTTTATCACTACCTTTTCTGTGGACGCACACCTTTTAAAATCAATTATCAATAAGAACTGGTGTTTTCTTGTTGATGACATCTTTATCAAAAATAACTTAAGTGAGTCACCTCAGTTTGTGTTTAGGAGAGGTAAGAATTTAAAAATGATCCTTGAAATGGGCCTGCCAAAAGTGTATGGCCCCCACTGTAGAATGTCTAAATGTGAGGCATGTAGATGGTGTAAATATATCAAAGTTACAAATCATATTAACAACGGGAATAAGAAATTCCCCATTAGGGGCAAATTTAATTGTAATACCAAAGGGGTTGTTTATTTGGGTTTATGCAGTTGCTGTCCAGCCTTTTATGTGGGTTGAACTGAGAGGCCATTAAAAAGCAGGATTTATGAGCATATTTATGCAATTGGGAAATTGAATTTGAATAATGCTCTGGCTAGACACATAAACTGTTACCCTACACATGAATTTAAATTTTTGGTTTTGGAAAAAGTATTGGATAACGAAAGGGGAGGTCCAATGGATTTGAAATTGGATGAGAAGGAATTGATTTGGCAAGTAAAATTAAATGCACTTATGTCCCCGGGTTTGAATGATGCTATTTCTTTCAAAAGTATTCTGAATTTAAAGGCTTTGACAAGACAATACCAATGCATTTGCATATCTATATATATTTTTTATATATGTATTGGTTAATATATTTGTATACTTATTTAGTGACCTATTGGATGTATACATCTATATTTTTGTTACTAAAATTTATTTATATAATATATATGTATTTTAATGGTTTATTATTATGTTTGGATAAATGTGAAAGTATGTTGGGTATGTGGGTCCTTTAATGGAGGTTTGGTTTCTGAATTGTATTGTGATGTCATAACATGCTAATTTATTTAAGCTGTGTATTTTTGTAATGTCAGTTGTCTGAAGAAGTTTGCTTAATCAGTAAACGAAAGCGCTAACCTTATTATTGGACTTGGTGTGTTTTTTCTTTCTTTTTATCTAGTTTTTAAACTTTATTTAAATTACTTTATGGTCAGGCCATAAAAAAAATTATCTTTCAGTTTCAGTGCAGCAACAGACAATGTCTGTGCTGAGAACTTTTCTGTATTGTCTTTGAAATGTTTTATTGTTTCATGAATACCAGGATCTGCAAAGATCTGAGGAAAAGCCCTTGTGTATGTATTTTCACAGGTAGATGCTAAATGCTGATAGCTTTCAGCAGTGGGGGGTTTACCTGGAATAGATTCAGATGACAAGACATGATGTCATTCTGCAAGCAATCCCAGCAGTAATATTTAAGATATTAATTTAAGAACTCTCTCAGAAGGACTCTGCATTCAGTATTCTGTCTTTGACCGGACATCAGCTAGAGGATCTATTTACCACATCTGCCTTACTGCTCTAATTAAGTAAGTGTACTAGGATATAGTAATTCTCTTTGATCCAGTCAGGAATATATCAAACCCTAGCTTAGATACTTTTCTTTATTTATTTGAGACTGCCTGCAATGTTGTTTTAAATATTTTTTGTTATTTTGAACTCCAATATTATGTTAAATATATATTTAGTAATGTCTTGTGCTTTTATTATTAAATATGCTTTAAACCTTTCATTGTGGCTGATCTGTCTATAGATATTTAAGCTCTGAGAGTACTTGCATATTTATTTGGGGACACTGTGTAGGCCACTCTTAATTGCCTTGCTCTTGGTCAAACTACCAGTTGTACTGATAGTAACATTATACAGTAAGGTTGGACACCCTTTAAGGGCCATAAAGTAGCTCATAAAGAGTTGGTTGGTGGCAGTAATAACTACCTTATATCCTGGGCAGAAGTGTGGCACAGCAAGTAAAACTGTGCCAGAATTTCCCAGGTGTGTGTGTGTGTGTGTGTGTGTGTGTGTGTGTGTGTGTGTGTGTAAAATCTCCAAAAGTCTGCGTGTGTCAGCTGCATGGGCAGGGACATGAAACCCTGGTTGGACAGAGTTTTGAAGGTCTTAGCTTGGCCACTTAGCTGAGAACTCAACTCTACAGCTGTGCCAGTGGGGAGTCTTATTGGGTATCTGGAAAAAGAGGGAGAAACCAGTCCTGGACTGACTGTCACCTCTGTGTGTTCTTAAGGAAACTCCAGCTGATGCAGAGAGCTGCATCTGAAAATACTGTGTATATACCTGTCATCCTCCCAATGTAAGTCCCCAGTGGTGCAAGTGGTGAGGATTGAGGCTCCTTGATTACTGGGCCAGTGTTGGGGCATCACTCACAACAAGTATGCTTTGGGGTATGTCTGGTGGGGACAGGGGATGAAGTTTGCATCAAATCTGTCTACTAGCAGGATGGCAATGTTTTCAGGGTCAGTATGAGTGGTACTGTCCACTACTAGCTCAGCACAAAGTTGGGTCTTCCCTTTTAGATTTCTAATGTAGCTAAAGAATGCCTTGTGATTCTCATTAGCTAGGGATGGTAGTTTAACTACATAATTGGCTTTAGAAGACTTTACAAGATATATAATTTGCATGTTCAAGATGTGGAGGGTGTCCATCCTCTGCTGAGTTAGTTCCCTCATGTTCTTAGACAGTAGTTTCTTCCTCTTGCTGTATTACTTTATTTATGCTTGATTTCCACCAGGGTGGCTTGTTTTTTTTTTTTTTTTTTGTGAGGAATTTGTTTTGATCCTTTCAGGTACAGCAGAGTCTATACATTTGTACAGGTGTTTATACAGGACATTTGTGTATACCTCTGTATGGGAGTCATTGCTGACAGTGGTAGCAGGGGTTTGAAATTATTTATGCCATCGCTTAGGAGGCAATAATTTTCCTTGGAGAAATTTTTCATACTTTTTTGCTCTGGGGGGGGGGGGGCAGGTATGATTGTTACTTCGAACGAGACTGATTTATGATCAGACTAGGGAGTGCAATGCACAGTGGGTAGTGTAGAGACACCCTATGTTGGTGAGCACTAAGTCTAGAACATTCAACTCCCTTGTGGGGGTGCTGACGCTCTGTTACAGAGCATCTGTATTAACAAAGCCCAGGAACCTTAGGGTGAGCATGTTTGTACCAATATATGACTCCCAATCGATGGAAGGATAGTTGAAATCACCCATGACCAAGGTGTTTGGCTGTATAATGAGTGACTCAAGTAGGTCCAGGTAGGCAGAGTGGTTCTTGTGGATCATGGTGGAGGACCTATAGCTAACAATGATATGGAAGGGGGTTTTACCTACAGTTAGTTGTACTTGAAGTAGCTCTAGGGGGTCGTACTGTTTGACCAATCTTGAGGTGTATTTGTCTTTAATGAAGATGGATACACCTCTGCCTTTGCTTCTTTCATACCTGTTTTGAGGTCTGAACATGTGGATGGCATTGTAGTCTCTGCAGCCTTAAACCATGTCTCTGTGACTGCACAGAAATCGGCATCTTCCAAGGTAAGGAGTGCTTCCAGTGAGTGCAGTTTCTGATTTAGACTCCTAGCATTAAGCAGCATAACCTTGAGGTTGTCTGTAGTGGATTTTTTTACGTCAGGAATTTTGTTGCTATGACATTGCCTAAAAAAGGCACTATGGGGGAGGCAAGCACCTTTGCCAATAACCAAAAGCCAAGAGGTGACAGGTGAAGACCATCTCTGGCAAAGCAAAGTGGTCTGTCTACCACATCTTCCCAGGCTGACAGATGCTGAATCCCCCTGGATTGATAACGGAAGCTAAGCCAATTGTTCTAGTAATTTGTTGTTTATACTGGGTGAAGGTAGAATGCTGCTTAGGGCTAGGGACATACATGCTTGGGACACATAATCTGAGAACTCAGTCATGCCTCTTTTCATATAGTCCAATGAGGTATGTCTCAAGTCATTCACTCCAACATGGATTACGACAGAGTCATAATGGTACTTATTGTTGACAGACTTGAGTGCATATGTGATCTGACAGAACTCGGCATCTGACAGGCAGCTGACTGTGACCTTTTCCTTGCCCAGCCTTAGGGGCTTATTGGCTGAGACATTGTTGTGTGTATTATTATATGTAGTGGATTCTGTTGAGTCTGCTGTGTGTAAAATAGGTTTGCGCTTGGAGGTCTCTGATCTTTAGGTAGGCTTCTAGCGAGTACCTTCGCATATGTGGGTTTATGTGTTGTGAGCTTGTTATGTGCAAGAGGTGAAGTGTGAGTGCTGGCAACCTGTTTCATATCTGGTTTGCTGTTATGTGAGAGAATGATTCCAAATTCATAGTACAGCTACATCTCTCACATGTTGTATTTGTTTGTTTTAGGAGTAAATGGTTGCCAGTATATGTGAGACAATTGCTACATTGCCACAGGATGCCCATATCAATCAGACTGGCTGGAGAAATGATGAGAGACTGTCCTTCCATTATGGCAGCTATATACTGTAGTAACTAGTGGGGAGTGGGATAAATGGACCAGGTTTTGCTGTAAGACTAACAAAAAGTGGCTATTCTATGAAAGGGAAGGGACAGAAAACTGTGTCAGTGCTTCACAGTGCACAACTGAGTTGCTCGTAGGGCAGCAGTGCAATCTCTGAGCCACTCCAATAAACTCAATGCAAACAAAATGTTTAAATACAAGCGAAGTTAAACAATTTTAAACAAAGTAACAAAAGGGAAAGCCCAAGACTGAGCCTTATTCCAGCAATCCTAACTCAGATGGGTCCTTGGCAGCACACTTCTGCCACAAGGGTGCATGGAGCCTTCTTAATGTAAAATGGCTGATTTTGGTACTCAAATGATACCAAACATTCTAGATGTGGCAAGCCTGAATCTAGCCTATGCTATAAAATGAAGTACTAGAAATTCAAATTGCAGAAAATCTCAGTCACAACAGCAAAAAAACTGTTTAAATAAAGCAGCAGTTCAGTAGAATACTCCCACAAGAGTGTAGCTCACGAACCTTTCTTCTGTAAATTAACTGGTCTGGAACACAAGTGTTTAAACAAGAACTAAGATACTTTAATAAATAACAGACAATTAGCCTTCAACAAGCAATTCCCAGCTTAGAAGAGTGTAGGCTATCCTCTCCTGCCACAACAGCTTAGACCACAAGAACACTCAGCCTTTTTGTCTTCTAGCACCAAAAATGAGTGTACTGCATGCTGACCCACCAACACTGATATTTTGAGTGAGGATATGAGAATCACTGCATTGTTAACAGATGAAGTGCTGACTACATGGACAGAAAGGCTGAGTTAGTTGTAGATAATGGTTACCCTACCTGCCCCCCCTCTTGTTTTTGACTAGATGAAGACTGATGTACCCAGGTGTTGTAAATTCTTTGTCACAAATTTTGTGTTTTATTCAAATGTCTGTGGGTTTAATAATATCAAAATAAATTAAGAAAACAAGAGTCCGGCCATCAAAGCAACACCGTTTATTAAATACACTAAACACAAAGCTTTCAAACCTGTCTAGTTCTTTTTCAATGCACATAAAAGTTAAAACCAGTCATTTATATGCATCACTAGCCTATCATACACCATCTTCACACCACATGACTAAATGTGATATAAACAACAATCATTTAGAATAGCAGCCAGGGTATAAAAAACAAAACACAAAACCACATTTAAATACATACATAAAAATACATATAAAATATAAAGTATAAAATCTATATAGAATCAAACATAACATTGTCTCTTCTTTAAAACTGGTTTAAGACCATTAACATTCAGACCAGGGGAAGTATCCACCCTAAAAAAAATTATCCACTTATACTCCATCAATTCAGTTAGGTTAACTATATATCCCCTCTTTTTCTGCACCTTCTGTAGGAATTTAAAAGTATGTTCAGTACCAAAATTCATGGCATGTTTACTCAAAGCATTTGAATCAACCCTCCTATGTATTTCTTTATATTTAACTTAGTTTTCTGTGCATTGAAAAAGAACTAGAAAGTTTTGAAAGCTTTGCATTTAGTGTATTTAATAAACAGTATTGCTTTGACGGCTGGACTCTTGTTTTTTTTTTTATTTTGACTACTGTTGCCGTTGGGTCCATCTGGCCACTTAGAAAGGATTTTTGACTCTTGACTCTTTTTGTATAATAATATCAGCTCAATGATTTGCTTCCAAAGCATGTACTTGCGCAGTTTTGTTACAAATACTTCTGAGGTTGATATTCAACAGGAGTAGTCTTCTTGCATTTAGTGGGCAAGGAACAGAAGTTGGATTTGTTTTTGATTGTGACTGTAATCCAGTGCTGGGATGTACATCTCCAGACAGAGTTAAATACTGCAGGTACCTTTTTATTCTTATAGAACCACTTTTGTTTTATCTTAGGAAGAAAGCTCATGTTGTAGTGTTAAATGTAATGAGAGAGGTAGGGGTGTTTATTTTTATAAAGATGAATGTGGGTTACAGTGAAAATGGTTGTAGCTATGAAGAAATAAGAACAGTTTTTGTGATGGGGAGACCATGTATGGTAAAGGAGGGGAGTAATTTATTGTGTGGAAGGTAGAGGGGAGACGTTAAGTGAGCTAGTATTGCCAGTGTGGGGAATAACAGCTGTGGGAGAACTATTTTGTAATTGGGTAGAATACTTTGGAATAGTATTGGTATCCCTCTAATGAATACTTCCTTTGGCCTTTAAAAAATGTTTCCTCTCTAAGGTCATGTGTACTTGCCAACCGTTCCCTTTTATTAGGCAGACACTTTTTTCAATGTTTAGTTTTAATAAGTGGCAAGTGATTTAGATCTGAACAACATAGTTCTTTTCTAAGACTGTTTCTCCTGTCAGTCACTGCAGACTACTGAACTGATAGGAAGCCTCATATTGCTCTCTTACTTTCTCACTTTGGTCAAAAGACAAGGAAAATCATTACCCAATCCTCAAATCAAGGTCTTAATTGCAGCACTTAAATATGTTTTGTTTATTCTTCCTAGCTGTGATTATACCACCCTGCCCTTTTACCCACCAGGTATTACTTTACAATAAAGTTAACTTTTCGTTAAAATTGCAGTCCTTCAAAGCTTTACATTAATTATTGTGAGACTGCCTTCCCTTGCAATGTAGCAGTCAGTGTATTGACTTGGGGGACAGCTTCTTCATACTCTCTTACTGCTGCATTTGTTAAATGTGGGTGCACAACAAAAGCACAGACTACATGCAATGCTGGAAGATGAAATAAGGAAAGTTTAACCAGTTTAGTTAATTTTATGCTTAGCTGATTTATTACTAGTATTTGTGAGTCAGCATAAAAATGCAAGGCCAAAAGAGAGCAGAACAAAGGCATACATGAGACAACAAACCAGCAGCATTCGAGGACAGGGATGCTGCTTGCAACTGCCTAGGACCTTTTCCTGAATCAGTGCAAGAATGTAAATTTTAACTTCAAACATTTCCAGATAAGTTTGCACAGTACAGCACTCTTCAGTACATCTTAGTATGGATCTGAGCAGCAACTGTTATGTGGTCAAAATTAGTGAGGAAATTCAAGAATGCATGAGGCATATTTGTTTTGGGGCAACATTTACTACATGTGGTGGACATAATCTAACCATTATCCATTTTGTGGGCCAGAGCAGAAAACCTGAGGTCAGTCCTTATGAGGAATTCAAAACAAGGAGCTTACTATCTAGTACATTTTGAAAGTGAGAGACTATCTCGACTGAGCAGTCCTTATCAAGCATAAAAAATCTATTTTATGTCTGACTTATTTTTGAACTCAAGACAGTCAGGAAGTGCAACATGGTATTAGAAAGGACTGCTGTAATGCTAGTTTACAAGCAGTCTGCTGTTGCCAGAAAAAAAAATGATGCCCACCTCTGAAGAGTGAAATGGTAAGACCTCTCTGGAGAACTGCATCCAGGACATAGGTTCAAAAGTTCGAAGAGATGAGACCCGAAGGAAGGCACAACAGTTTAGGCCTTACATCAAGAGAACTGCATCCAGGACATAGGTTCAAAAGTTCGAAGAGATGAAACCCGAAGGAAGGCACAACAGTTTAGGCCTTACATCAAGAGAACTGCATCCAGGACATAGGTTCAAAAGTTCAAAGAGATGAAACCCGAAGGAAGGCACAACAGTTTAGGCCTTATATCAAGAGAACTGCATCTAGAACATAGGTTCAAAAGTTCAAAGAGAAGGAGCTCGGAGGAAGTAACGGCAGTTTAGGGTTCTCATGAAATACCTCTAAGGAATCAAATTAAATTGTGTGCTGTAGAAGTGGAACACAGGCAAAGACACACTTATAACCAAATCAACAAATCTTATGACTGCCACTGTACGCAAGAAAGAAAGAAAGGTGTCACACGTGAAGTATGACATTCATATCATTTATTTCACATGTGTATTTGTGCATGCATTTAGATATGAAAATATATAGTGTAGCAGACGTGTGTGTATACACATATATATATATATATATATATATATATATATATATATATATATTATACACACACATATATACACATATAAACACACACAATAAACACTGCTCTACAACAGATTAATTCCCTCACACTTCACCCCACTTATGCCACTACTCTACTGGTTACCACTATGTGTCTGCTTCCTGTAAATATGTACACAGCTCTCTTTCTCCTTGCTCACTGTAATCTTTTAATATTGACCTTTCTCTGCTCTTGTGGCTCTTCGGACTCTGTGTCTTTACCATTACCTATTTCTTGTTTTGTCTTCTAAACCCCTGTATTACCCCCTACAATTTCCAAGGTTAATCTTGCTTCTCACTGTTTTCTTGCTACCTCTCAGATTCCACTTTTCTGCTTATAAAATTTGTACACAGTATCTCTTGTTCTCTGACCAGTTTGTTTTAAATATGAGTTCTGCTGTTGGTTGAATCATATAGAAGTGTGGGAATGATTACTAGTAAAGCGCTTTTAAAGAGCAACATAATGACATTATGCTAGCAATGACCATAGCAATGGGTATTCAAATTGCTTCTTTAAAAGTTAAGTTTTCAGGTAACTTTTTAAGTGAAATAAATTATCAAGAATGATAAATGTTTAAGTATGACAAAGTTAATGTCTAAATAATGATCTGTTTTGCATTCATGTTTTAAAAACTGAAGTGCCATACACATGGGTAGGGGAGCTATCACATAGGTGCTGGAGGTTTCAGCAGCAAGGAGTTTGCAAGACATGCTCATTTGAGTATATGTTCTGTTATGTTTGTCTCCTAGATATTATAACCTTCACGTATTAACTCCATGTCTGTAACAAAGGAAACGTCTGCTATTAACACTTGATCGATACAGCACTTTCCTAGTATAGAATTATTTGTGTGAAAACATCCCACTTTTTATGGCTGCAGCCAGGTAGAGGGCAATGGGAGAAAATATGGGCATTTATTATGCGTGTAAGAGCAACATTTGCAGAAATGTTTGCATTTGATTTGTGAGCAAAGGCAATAACAAGAGGTTAAGAGGACCATTGGTTAGAATTTGCTGTATATATTTTAATGTAAACAGCACACAGTAGTACTAGAATTTTCAGTACTTGCATATTATTGTAACCACATTCTCAACAACTGGATAACACATAAGTAGCGATGCATCTGCACAGTGGTCCAGTTTCTCAGTACTTTGCACTGAGACATAATCAACTGTTTGGGGGGACTTCAATAATAAAAGCTGTCACTTTGTGTATGCCCGAAACTAGGAGCCCAGACTGTCAGATTTTCTGAACAAATGAGTTAACCCGCGTTGTGTTCACCTGTGGTGTGCAGCTGTAAGTGTTCTGATTCACTTTCCTTTAAATATCCTGAAAAGAGAAATACGTTTGTAAGTGCTGTACTGTTATGGTGTCAGCTGGATGTAAATGGTCTGCAGGTAGTATAGGAAGTACCACATTTAAACATGAAAGGCCAAATGATTTCTTGTTTCTCCCCTTCTAATGTCGTACAGGTGCCTGGAGGCTGGACAGTACCATGGACATTGAGCATATCGGCCATTCTAGTTTAAAAACACGTTGTTTTGAATCATTACTGCATCGTTCCGGTTACATACTGGTAAACGGTGAATTATTTTCTATATTTTTAGTTTCTGTGCTATCCTTGACTCATTACTTTGTAGCAGCACAGTTGCAGAACTTATTCATCTGCTCCATGCAGTAAAAGATCTACCATGTTGTTACGGCTTGGAAAACAGTTGACTGCTTCTTGTTCTGTGGTGGAATTGTTACAGTTTTACATTTGAATATAGATTGAAAACATTTTTTTCTTTGCAGCTTGACCTTCACGGCAAATGTATTGGGTTAGGTAACATTCAAACTGGAAAGAGAAAACACTGTCTTGAATCAGTATTGACAGTGACCGCTGTAAGATTTACCCTGCAGAGGATGAAACAGGCAATCGTTTACTTTTGTCACTTTTTGTACACTTTCTACTTTAATTTCTGTTATGAACATAACTTCCTAAAAAAAGTGGATTTCCTTACCTTAAGAAAATGATAGGTTGAAGGGCTGACAGAAAATAGGAACAGAGAGTCGGTTCAAATGTGGTTGCGATACTACATAAGTACCGAATTTTCAAACTGCAGACCCACTTAAGCAGGAATAGTAGCTTACTTGAAGGATTGTAACTTTCCTTTCTCTGTGGAAAATGCTGACTTTATCAAAGAGAATCTGCAACATGTAATATGGAATTTAATGTGTAGTGCTTTTGTCTGATTTGTTTGCAAAACGAGCATTTTTTTGCCTGAATGTAACAACATTACATATGGCAAGCTTGCTGCCAGCTCATTATCATAAAGTTGTTGTGTCTTTCGGCTTTTCCCGGTTAGGGGTCGCCACAGCGGAACTCCGGTCCGCTAATGATTGGCAGTAGATTTTTATGTGCCAAGTTGCCAGCTCTGACACACAACCTTCAACGAAGGTACGCCCATTCATGCATGTCTCCACACAGAAGACGCTTTAGCTGAGAATCGAACAGGACAACGTCTTACTGTGAGGCGACAACGCTACCGCAAGTAAGATAAATTATTTAGCATTTTCTTACCGGGAAAGTTCGATAAGGCACAGTAATTCGGGAATATCCAGATGATCACACATTACAAGTACATATGTATTTTTCCATCTTCTTTAGTATCAAATAAATTGCTACTTTGTATTTACTATGCAATGTAGCAAAGTTTCTGATGTTAATAGCAGTTGATATAAATACCTAAAGTTGCATACTCTGGATGTCCAGAAAGAGGGTGTTTCTTATAAAAAATGCATTCCTTCTTATTGTGGTATAAAAGTACCAAACTTTTACCTGTAAGGAAATGGTGCACCATGATCTTTTACCTAACTCTAAAATTCTGAAAAGGAGGTCATGACACATGTGACATCACATCCCCACCAGAATCTTCATATACCCAACAACCAAACCAATTTTTCAAATTAAGCTGTCACTCTTAAGACTGTGTTTATCATTTTTTTTATCCATGGGATGCTTCTTCAAGATTTTTCCTTATCTATACCCATGTATCTTTCAAATTCAGACACTGATCTTATGACTATCACGGTTATTTATTTTGGGATGGGTTTCTTGATTTTTTTTTTTTTTTTTTTTTTTTTTTTTCTCTAGCACTAAACTAAAAGACAGCATAAGCAGAAAACCAAAAGGCAACATAGATATTACATAGTCTATGCATACTTATGTACAAGTAGAGAATATGCTTTACAGGCATAACTAAATCAACTCTTTCCCATGAGAAATTAATGAACACTTAGAACGCTGAAACTTTCAACTGTTTTATATTAATTCTTTTAATGCCAATGTTCTTTAGCAGAGATGAGTATTATGCACACAACGTTTCTTCTTAGTTACCAAAACCACTAAAGCTGTAATCTCAAATAAAGTATTTTTATAACCAACAAATTTTGGTTGCCAAATGAAAAATCAGAAAGGAACATTAATAAGCTAATTGAAGTCACAGATATACCAGAGCTAAGAATGTGACACACGGATCTGTTAAGATTAAGCTTATTCTAGTCCAAAGTACTATCTATGACTTAAAACTGACTTTTAAAGTCTAATTATATTGGTCCTATTTAACATGAATTTTATATGTGCATATTATTAAACACACAAACATAGATAGATAGACAGGCAGAGAGATCATTTTCCACATGGTCTGAACCACAGAACATGTTAAAGATACTGTGTAAGGCTTTGGACAACAAAATTACATTCGAATTAATGTGGAATGGGAATGAGATACATTGTTACAAGTAACAATATTATGCCACGTTAAATGGTGTTTAACATCAACAAATTTCTATATCCACAAAGGAGACCACAGCATAGAGAAGTAATGTTTTAAACATTAATATCATAAACTTTCCAAAATGCTGATGACAATGTGAAACACAAGTGATAAAATAGTTTTGCAATTAATTTCAGTACTTTTTGAGAAATCTGCAATAATTTACAACATGATTCCGGAACCATGAGACTATGAATTTCAGCTTTTTTCTTACTACTCTCAATTCATATATAAAGAAAGCATGGTATGCAAGGCCTTCCCCTTTTTGTACGGTCATTGTAATGGCAAGCAGAAGTAGAAGCTCAATTAGAAAGTTAGGAAGCTACACCACTATCCCAAAAATAATGATCTGACTCGTTGATATCAAAATGAACAATGAGGAGGTTACAACCCTCCAGAAACAGTACTTAATACTACCCACAGGCAATCCCTAAAATATGAAAGTTAACATTATCTACCAGAGAAAGGGGTCTATGTTGTTTTACTGAAGTCCCAGAATGTTAAACCATTGTGTGCTCACACCCACACGATCAATGCTATGGAACAACAAATACACAAAACTGTGTTTTTTCCGATGGTGCACCCACTAACTTCAAGATCGCACTACAGTGGGGAAAAGGGCAAATTCCCTGACCTCAGTACAAACAGCTCAACATTTTAGAACGTCAATCATATAGTCTCAACCACATGCTGTTTGATATTCTTAAACACTGGTATTCTGAAGGGGACCCAAGTAAAGTGTATGCATTTCAATGAAGAACTATCCTACTGTTCCAATACCACTGAAAATTAAATGTGAGGTAAGAATTATAATTTGGAATCAGTTAAAAGAAACTTGTAATGGCACAATACTGATAAGGTACAAGCAATCTGACACATGATTACTTTATGGTTCAAAGAACTTAAAATTATTTTGGTAAAATTAGATACTGCATTGTGGCATCTGGTGAGTTGACTGCTGCAATGCATTTTGGCAGTCTACTTCTATTTATTTGGGTTATTGTTAACATAAAAATCTTTGCATACTTTTTTTTTAAACCACAGCCCAAATAAATGTATTAAATGGAAGTGGCATCCATTAACGTCTATGGACATATCACACATTTTCTCTTAGTTGATGCTACTGATTTTAATCATATCCCTTACGTAGTGGTATCAGTCAGGGAAAAACAATTTGCAAAGGGCTTTTGCCTTTTTTTTTTGGTTTGAATTTTAAGAAAATTGCTTGCCTTTAAAATAAAGATCCTAATCAGCACTTCCTGCACCACACACAGTGGCGCAAAAGGTAAATCATGCAAGTGCAACAAAACACTAACTAAATCTCATATTTTATGGCTAGATACCTATATAGATAGACAAACAGAAATATCTGTAGCTAGACGCACACACGCACACACCTAACAGATAAAAATGATAAAGACTGTGATAACATATCTAACTCCGCCAAAGAGTAGACATTTTTTATCATCCTACCCAAGTCATTTATAACTGTTTCATCAAGCATTTACAAACATTCCATACATGTATCAATTAAAGTCCTTCATATTTATGCTAAAAAAGAAACAGCTTCATGAACTGAATTACACAGTTCCCCAAAACATTGCTCACCTAAATCAATACCCTAGGAACAACGTTCATTAACTTTAAAATAAAAAGGAACAAAATAAAATAAAAGGTGTATTACAACCAGTCAATCAAAAAATGGAAGTAGCAAACTAGACTTGATTCTAAATAACTACACTAAGAATAAACTAACTAAAATAAAACTGAAATTTAAGAAAAAATTCTTACAATCACTGTACTAATAAAATATAAAAAGTTACTTGACACTAAAATAAACTAAAAAACTTACCTGACACTAAAATAATAATTTAAATTACCTACAGACTGTCCATTTGATAACCTCATTCTAGAAACCTATAGAAACTGTGTACAAACCTAATCAACAGACAATTTACATAACTACAAAAGCCCATCTAAATCAAAAAGAAATGGTAACCTAAAATACAGTGGTTTCAAGGGAATTTTAACAGTTTTGATGGTATTTCTGCCAGTTACTGCACAGGATTAAGGTTCTGAAATGTTAATTAGTAGCTTTCTATAGCCAAAGGTACAGGGTTTGAGACTTTATCTGCCTACTGTACGGCTCTAAGCAAGTCACATATCGAGGCAGTGATCAAGGGTCTTCCCTGAAAAGGACTCTTGTGCCCAATGAGCAAACCTGGTTAACAAATGTAGAAAAGAAATGCTTTATTTATTTAATTTATTTTTATTTTACATTTGTTTACTGGGAAGGTCCAACTCGATACATGTCCATTTTCAGCGGAGGCCCGGGGTGAAAAGCTCCAAAAACACATTCAACAAAATGTTACATTTTACAGTTTAAAACACAAAATAAACACAAATAAAAAGATTTGCACACAGATGTAAACAAACACAACAAACAGACATACACAAACAAATTATTACATTTTACTCAGATGGAAAATTCTACACAGACTTTTTAAGAATGATAGGGTCATGAATGCCTAGTAGGCTAACCTGGTAGTAGATCTAAGGAGATCATAGGATATATAAGTTAAGAAATAAAGTGTAGGCAGAAGTCCTCCATGTGCATACGAGTGATGGTTAGAGTTAGTCTGGATTAGGCCAAGGACATAGATATAATAAACTGGATATGATTTAGATATGAATAAACTGGACATGATCTACAAAGAACACAGCTAAATAAACAAGTAGCTTCATTGAATAATAATTATGAATTTCATGCCATTTACCTAAGCTCTGCTGTTAGGGATTGATTCCTTCCACCTTTGTTTAACTACTGTGCAACTCTTAGCAACTCATTCAACTACACTGCACTGTCAGGTCACCCCTGAA